>NW_006399799.1:10948730-11008187 GCF_000299155.1 Elephantulus edwardii
AGAAATGAAATATTTGAGAAAAACACGTGAAAAGGTCAAGATGCAAATGTGTATTAAAAATGAAAAGCCTCTAACTAGGGTTTCTGCGCAGTGCAGGGTTGTAAACCTGCTATATCTTTTAGGATTATTCCTAAATTCATCTTCTTTATAAACTTGACTTGCTATCTCAGCAAGATAAATTATATTAAAAAAAAAAAAATAAGAATCCTGCAGTGTTTAAGGAACTCTTTTTTTTTTAAATCACAGACACCTCAGTAGGGAAGAACTGAGGGGAGGGCGTTTAGAACTGCTTTTTCCATTGTTTTTAATGTTGTGTGATTTTAGCTGAGGAGAGGGAACCTCATCTAGGTAATAATTTGCACATAATACAGCAAGAAGAGTTCATTGCAATACTGTCTTTGAATACTGTCTCAATATTGGGTGTTTAAAGGACAAATAGCTGCTAGAATTCAGGGGTAAATGTAAGTGTTCAGAAAAATGTCAGAACATTGGGGTTTTTAAGAGTCCTGGTTTGTAACTTCCTATCCAGCTGAGCCACCGGTAGCTCCTGTGCTGCTCTGAGACCCAAGCCCGTGGCAACAGGAGTCTCCTCGGTGGTGTTGTGAATTAGAGATTTCTTTATCTGCATTCTTTTCTATTTATTTAAATGGTCGATCAACTTCCCACAGATGGAGGAATGAATTCCACGAGCTTACTCTGAAAATGTGGACATAAGACAAAAACACTTGCTTGTCCTTTAAAGGACTTCACCAGCACACTTGTTAACAAGTCCCGTTTGCTTCCGTCTTCTTTTGTGCATAATAAAGTCAACTGACTAAGTGACCACGAAGAGGGGCTTTATGGGGCTCCTATTTTTTAGCTGCTGTTCCTCTTCAGCTCCGACCATGTTGCTGTGTGATTATCTCAATTGGTTTTAATTGAGGCAGAAACTGAAGCTCTACCAATGAACTGTTTAAAAACAAGACACTTTTGTATTAAAATTGCTTGCAGTAACAAATGTTTTGTATTTCCTGATTTTTTTCCCCCCCTTATGCATATAACATGTTACTCTTGGGTATAATTATGTTACAGGTCCATAAATTCATTATCCAAAATAGCTTGATGGATAAACTGTGTTTATTAGGTGTCATCCAGTCAACTTGACTCATAGCAATTCTGGGAACAACAGATCTGAACCTTGCCCTATCCTGTACCATCCTTACTATCTGATATGCTCCAACCCGTTGTTACAGTCACTGTGTCAGTTCATCTTGTTGGGGGTCTTTCTCTGACCCTCTACCTTTCCAAGCTTCATGCCTTTTTCCAAGGACTAGGTCGTCATGAAAACATGCTCGAAGTATGTTAGACAGTCACCATCCTTGCCTTTAAGGAGCACTCTGGTTGTTCTTCCTCCAAGACAGATTTGTTTGTGCTTTTGGCAGTCCATGAGATAGTGAATACTCCTCCAATTCCACAATTCAAAGGTATTGATTCTTCTTTGATCTTCCTTATTCATTGTCCAACTATCAGATGCACAGGAAGCAACTGAAAAGGCCATTGGTTGGATAGTGTGCACCTTAGTCTTTAAACTGACATCCTTACTCTAGCACTTTGGAGAGGAGCACTTGACAGATTTTTTTTCCAATTCAACATGTCTTTAATATGGTTTCTTCCCCATTGTTATTTTATCCTTGTTAATTTTGCTTAACAAGGCTACAAAGAAATGATCAAGAGTGCTAATATAAATCTATAGAGTATCTGTCCCACTTATGCAATTAAGCAAATGCCAATGTAAAATATGACTGGTACATTAAGCATAAAAATCCTTGGCTGTGAGAGAAAGCCAGTTTCCCACAGTATACTGAAATTTTCAGTTAAAAGCTTAAAGCAGTATTTCAGAGATAGACATGTTAGAGGAACATTTCTCATCTAGTTCTTTTGTTTTACACATGGGGAAGCACTTTGCCGGAGATCTTAGAATAAACAGCATAAGTGAACCTTGACTCTACTCCCTTACTCTCTATTCAAGCCTGGCCCTTCTGTTTCCTCTAGCCCATAACTTAGCTGGCTTTATAACAATTTCTGTCTGTTGTTATGTGCCGTCAAGTCAACTATGACTTGTGACCCTGTGAACAATGACTCTCATCCTTGCTTTAGTCAGTTTCTAGTTGTCATCAAATCAAGTCCAACTTGTGGTGACCCCATATGTGTCAGGGTAGAATTGTGCTTCACAGTGTTTACTAGGCTGGTTTTTTGGAAAGCACATTGTTTTGGTTAGCAGCCAAGTGTACCATTTTCACTACCTATAGATTCCTTATAACAATTACAGCAGCAAATATGAATTAATTCTAGTAACTGCTAAAAAACGAGAAGTGCAGTGGATTCAAATCAGGCACTTGTGTTACTGATAACTCTTGTATTTGGTAAAATCAATGGCATGTTTGCCAAAGTTGTTTGAAGGAAAATATTCAGATTACAAACAACTTGCATTCTGATGAATTTTGAGGGAGGAATTTGCGTCATTTCTGCCCGAACTTTGTAGGATGGTGTTTTCACTCAAATAATTCTTTCCCACTGGGCTCCCTGGCAGAAGCAGCATGCTGAGACCAGCCTGACAGCCGTCTTTCACTTTTTTTCCTTACCAAATGTCTTAATAATTTTCTGTGCTGTTATGTGCCATCAATTTGGGACTGATTCATAACTGACCCTCCAGCAGGTTTTCAGAGATTGCAAATCACAAAAGAGCAGACTGCCCATCTTTCTCCTGAGGAACAGCTGGTGGGTTTGAACAGTGTTACATTATTACTGCCACAAATGAGTGACTTATTTAAAGAACATAGATGTATTTTGAACATAGATGTATTTTGCCCCAGTTCTGGAAATTGTAAATCCAAGGAGGAGTCTCCACTGTGTCAGTTCCTCCCATGGGCCACTCTCCTTGTTCTAATGGGGGCTGTGGTGCCTGGTCTCCTTTGCTGTTTAATGAGGCATCTGTTTTCACATGGCGTCTGCCCCATCCCCAGTGTCTGCATTTATTCTTTCTTTATAAAACTCCTCTGAGAAGGGATTAAGATTAGGAATATACTCTGGCATGGATTTATTAGTATGACAAAAGGAAACCCCTATTCCAAATAGGATCACATTTACAGGTACATGGGTGAGGATTTACACATAAGTATTTGGGGACACACAATCCATTACACCAAGTAATTCAGGTTGTTCCTCTTTGTGGTAAATCTTGACTGGTGATGGGAACTGCAGAAAATGTATACATGATAGACACGGGTGTACAAAACTTAGTGAAAATGCAGGAATGCCCACCAGGAGTTAAGGAGCTAGCCAGAGAATAGGTTGAGGTAAGTTTTTCAGTTCTGTGATTCAATTCCTCAAAAAGTCATGCAGAATCTCTACTAAGGTAGAGGATGAAATTGAATTGTGTTTGTTTTATTAAATAAGGAGTCCGAGTGGCATAGTAATTGAGTGCTTAACTCTTAACCAAAAGGTTGGTGGTTTGAACCCAGAAGTGGCTCCATAGGGAGCTACAATGGCCTAGTGGTGAGAAGCTGCACTGCAATTCCAAAGGCTCACGGTTCAAATCCACCTCTTGCTCTGCGGGAGGACAGGCAATCTCCCATATGACTTACTGTCTCTGAAACCTGCTAGGTAGAGTCCCACTTGATGGCACACAACAACAGCACTCCTGGCTCTGTAAGAGGATAGACTTGATCTGCTGCACTTTGAAGATCACCACTTAGAGAATCCTGGGCACTGTTTCCACTCTGTCCCGGGGTCACTGTGAGAAGCGGCTCAACAGCACACAATAAAGGCTCTGAAAACCTGGTGATCTGCCTCTGTGAAGGTTACAGCCCCAGAAAACCTGTGGGGCAGTTCTCTCTCCTACAGGCTTGGTGGGGATCAGAATCAAACTGATAATACCCAGTAACAACTTTGAATGATGCAATAATGACAATGTTGTTATGTACCCTCAAGTCAGAACTAACCTATAGCTCCAGCTCGTTTTCAGAGACAGTTTAATTGCATCTTTCTCCCATGGATCAGGTAGTGGATTTGAACCACCTGCTTTGGGGTTGGCAGTATCCTATTAATGGAAACCAACTTAACAGCAACTAACTTCTAAAAGAGGTATGGTGGTGGTTGTTTACTGCTGAGTTGGAGTCAATTCATAGCTGACCCTCCAGCAGGTTTTCAGAGGCAGTAAATCTAGGATAGAACAAGGTTCAGATCTTCTGTCATAGGGTCACTATGAGTCACACTCAACAGCACCTAACAACAACATATCCAAACTCTATGAGGGAGCTCTGGAGGCCTTGTGGTAAGAAGCTGCACTGCACTCCCAAAGGCACAAAGCTTCACCATCCTTGCCTGTAAGCACCTGGCTTCATCTCCTCCCAAATAGAACTATTTGTTCTTTTGGCACAACCAAATGCCTTTACATTGATTCTTCTGCCATCTTAATTCATTGTCCAGCTCTTAGATGCACAAAAAGTGACCAAAAAAAGCATGACTTGAATCAGGCACACCTTGGTCTTCAAACTGGCACTGTTGCTCCTCAGTACATTGAAGAGTTCCTTTACAGCAGATTCCCCAGTGGAATACATCTTTTAATGTCTTGACTACTGGAGCCAAGGATATTGATTATGGATCAAAGGCAAGATGAGATTATCAGTTTTGTTCTTTTTATTTTAGTTTCACATTTTCTTCTACTCTTTCCAAGACCTTCTATCATCGTATAATCAAAGTAGGTGATAGTGGCAGTGGGTCACCATCTAGACCTTCTGGGTTAAGAATAGTGGAGACTGAATGGGAAACACTTGTGGCACTACCTTCTACAAGAAACCTTGTCTACTTCGGTTCTGGCATTCCAGTATTACATTGCCACTCCAACTTTCCAGTTTCTTTTTCTTCTGCGCTTCTTTGCTGGCCCCTCTGTCAGAGCACAGCTTTTATTCTGCCTTTTGAAATGGCAGTTTGTCCAAAGGTAACGCTGTTAGAAGTCTGTTCTGAGAGGGACGCCATGCGCTTCATCTCTGGCTTGGGGGACAGCACAGAGCAGCCCAATTAGTGCTGAACTGAGTTGTGATGCTCAGGCCCTTTGTAATGCTAAAACATTTATTTAGGTTTATGAGAGTATGAGGCCCATCAGTTTAAAAACACAATTATCTATTGTTGTTGTTGTTATGTGCCATCGAGTCGCTTGCGACCCATAGCAACCCTATGTACAACAGCCCTAAACTCCGCTCTGTCCCGTGCCAATCGCACCATCTCTGATACTCCCATCCCAATTATCCCAGTCACTGAATCAATCCACCTCATAGAGGGCCTTCCTCTCCTGCGCTGTCCCTCCACCCTCCCAAGCATGATGTCCCTCTCCAAGGACCAGTCTCTCCTCACAACATGTCCAAAGTATGTTAGACGGAGGCTCAGAATCCTTGCCTCCAAGGAGCCACCCGGTTTAACCCTTTCCAAGACAAATCTGTCTGTTTTCCTAGCAGTCCATGGTATTCTCAATACTCTTCTCCAGCACCACAGCTCAAAGGCATCAATTCTCCTTCTATCCTCCTTGGTCATTGTCCAACTCTCTGATGCATAACAAGTGATTGTGAAGACCATAGCCTGTACCAGACGCACCTTAGTCTCCAGAGAGACACCATTGCTCTTCAGTACTTTGGAGAGGTCCCTAACAGCAGACTTTCCCATGGCAATGCGCCTTTTAATTTCCTGGCTGCTGGTGCCAAGACTGTTGACTACAGAGCCAAGCAAACTAAAGCTGTGTACAACCTCGATCTCTTCCCCATCCATCCTGATGCTGCCAGTTGGTCCAGTGGTGAGAATCTTTGTTTTCTTGACATTGAGCCTCAATCCATATTGTAGGCTGCAGTCCTTGACACTCTGCAGCAGGCGTTTCAGGTCCTCTTCAGTTTCAGCAAGCAGGGTTGTGTCATCCGCATAACGCAGGTTGTTGATAAATTGTCCGCCAATCTTGACCCCACATTTCTCCTCAAAGAGCCCAGCCTCCCGGATAATCTGTTCTGCATACAGGTTGAAAAGGTATGGAGATAGGATGCATCCCTGGCGTACGCCCTTCCCAATTTTGAGCCATGCAGTGTTCCCTTGCTCTGTTCTGACGACTGCCTCCTGGTCCAAGTATAAGTTTCGCATTAGAACGATCAAGTGTTCTGGGATTCTTAAATCAACGTAAGTGGCTTTTGTAAGATTAGCCTCAGCACTAGGCTGCTTGTGGTGTAGCTGGGAGCCCAACATTTCACAATGAGCAACTTACGAGTCATGGTGAGCCCTGGGCCATCATTCTTGTGGTGTGGGCTCAAAATGGAGTGGGGGCGGTGAGGTATCCCAAGGACAATGGAGGGGCAGAGCGGACAGAAGATTCAGAAACCCTGACCAATCCTGCCGTAGGAACATATCCTTGATTCTGCCCTCTGCTGTCACTCAGCCCCATGCATTCACCATCCTGCACAATGAATGGACCCTTCACCCTGTCACCACACACAGCCACTGGCTCTCCTGCACTTCCCGTTATTACTATGTCTTTAGTATGTTCAATATTCTTCTGCAGCACCACAACTCAGAGGCATCAATTCTTCTTCTCTCATCCTTATTCATTGTGCAGTTCTCCGCTGCATAGCACACAATTGAGAAGACCATGTTTCAGATCAGCACATCATTGCTCTTTGTCCTTGACCACAAATTTTCCCAATGCAACTCTCTTTCAATTTCTTGACTGCTAGTTCCAAGAGTGTTGGTTGTGGGTCCAAGCAAGATGAAATTGTTAACAACTTCAATCCTTTCTCCCTCTATCATGAAGCTGCCTATTGGTCTGTTTTCCTGATGTTGAGATGCAATTCATATTGGAGGTTGTAGTCCTTGGTCTTCTGCAGTATTATGCCCCTTTCCAATCACCAGCCCCTCCTGACAACATGCCCAAATTATATGAGATGAGATTTCATCATGATCCTTGACTCTAAGGAGCACTCTGGTTGCTCGTCCTCCAAGACAGAGTTGTTCTTTTGACAATCCATGAAAATTCAGTACTCTTCTCCAATACCACGACTCAAGGCATAGATTTAGATTCTCCTATCATCCTCTGTAACTGTCTAAATTTCAAATACATAGGAAGTCATCGAAAAGACCATGGCTTGGATTAGGCGCAACTCAGTGTTTAAACTGACATCTTCAGTATTTTGCAGAGATCCTTGACAGCAGATTTCTCCAAGACATCCTATCCATCCTGACCTCTGGTACCATGGGTGTTAATTGTGAAACCAAGTGAAATGAAATCCTTGACAACTACAATCTTTTTTCCATCTATCATGATGTTGCCTATTGGTTCAGTGGTAAGGATTTTTGTTTTGGGTTTTGGTTGTGGGGTTTTTTTAATTTAAAGTTTACAGAGTTTGGATTTCCATTCATTCATTGTTGCACACTTTCCTCTCTGTTCACCCCTCCCTCCCAATTCACTTTTCTCTTTGAAAAGTAAAAAAAAAAAAAAATTAAAAAAAATTTTCATTGTTATACAACGCCCCCCCCCAGTCCACCCCACTGTGCAGCTTTCATTCTGGACTCTTGTCATGAAAATAATACCTAATCATATCTCACCTAAACAGTTCTCTCCCTCATCTGTTTCAATGCAGCATACATTATTTATCCCCTCTTATTTCCCCCCAACTCTGATGTCAGTCCCGTTTTACAGCAGTGGCACTATGCAGTATTTGTCCTTTTGTGGCTGAGATTTTTTTACTCAGCATAATGTCCTCCAGGGTCACCCATTTTGTATAATATTTCATGAGTTCCTTATTTTTCAATGCAGAGTAGTATTCCATTGTGTAATATACCACAGCTTCTCTAGCCATTCATTTGTTGATGGGTACATGAGTTGTTTCCAACTCTTTGTTATTGTGAACAAAACTGCAATAAACATGGGTGTGCCTATATCTTCTTGGGTGGCAGTTGGACTTTTGTTTTCTTGCTGTTGAAAAATAATCCATATTGAAAGTAGTAGTCTTTGATCTTTTGCAGCAAGTACTTCAAGTCTTCTTCATTTTCAGCAAGCAAAGTTGTATCGTCTGTATTGCATGGGTTATAGGTGAGTTTTCCTCCAGTTCCTGATGCCATATTGTTCTTCATATAGTCCAGTTTCTCAAATTAATTCCTCAGCATACAGATTGAAAAAGTATAGAGAAAGGATACAACCCTCACACACATTTTCTGATTTTAAACCATGCAATGTTCCTTCGTTCTGTTCAGACAAGTTTGTTTTTCTAGGTATAGGTTGTCACATGAGCATGGTTAAGTGTTCTGAGATTCCCATTTCCGATGTTAGCCATAATTTGTTATGACCCATACAAGCAAAGGCCTTTGCATAGTTGATAAAATACAAATAGACATCCTTTTAGTATACCTTATATTCATAGTCAAGATCCATCTAACATCAGCAATGATATCCTTCATGCCATAGCTTCTTGAATCCAGCTTGAATTTCTGGAAGCTCCTTGTTGATACGCTGTTCTGACAATTTTAAAATAACCTTCATCAAGATTTTATTTGCATGTGATATTGATTACATTATTTATAATTTCCACATTCTGTTGGATGACCTCTTTTGAGAATGAAAACAAATATGGATCTCTTCCAGTCAAGTTACCAGGGAGGTACCAAATTTGTTTTCCAAATTTCTTTTTTTCTTTTATTGTGATTTTAATGAAGATTTACAGAAATATTGGGTTTTCATTCTTTCCTTGTGGGATATTTTCCTCCTTCCCATTTTCCAAATTTCTTGGCATAGACTAGTTATCTCCAGGGCACATCTGTTTGTTCTAATACATCTACTGGTTTTCCATCAATTCCTCAAGTCCTTATTTTTTTGTCAGTGCTTTAAGTGCAGCTTAATTTTCTTCCTTCATTACCACTGGTTCTTGATCATATATATGCTACTTCCTGAAATAGTCCTCTATCAACCAGCTCTTTTTGGAACAGTGACTGTGTATTCATTCCATCTTCTTTTGATGTTTCTTGCATCATTCAAGATTTTGCCCATAACATCCTTCAATATTGCAACTCAAGACTTGAATTTGTTTTTCAGTCTCTTAATTTGAGAAATGCCAAACATGTTCTTCTCTTTTTATTTTCTAACTCCAGTTCACTGAATATTTTGTTATAATTGTTTTACTTTGTCTTTTCAAGCTGCCATTTGAAATCTTTGGTTCATCTTTTTTACTTCGACATTTCTCACATCTCTTGTGGCCTCTCTGTATTCTAGTGTAGTTTTTAGTCTCTTCTGACATCTATTTTGGTCATTTATTTTATTTCTCCTCCATCTTTATAGTGACTTTTTCTTTCTTTATGAATGAAGTTATCAATGACGTCCTTATTGTCATTGCACAATCCATCTGGTCTTTAATTATTAGAATTCAGTATCTCAAATCTCTTCTTGAGACACTTTGTAAGTTCAGTTGAGATAGATTCAAGGTCATACTTCAGTTCTTGTGGACTTGTTTTCATGTTCTTCGACTTCGATTTGGACTTGCATATGAGTAATTGATGACCAATCCATCTCATCCGGGGTCTTCCTCTCCTGCGCTGTCCATCTGCCCTTCCGAGCATGATGTCCTTCTCCAAGGACTGGTCTCTCCTGGCCACGTGCCCAAAGTACATGAGACGAAGCTTCAAAATCCTAGCCTCCAAGGAGAAACTTGGTTCCACCCTCTCCAAGACAGACCTATTTGTTTTCTTGGCAGTCCATAATATATTCAAAACTCTTCTCCTGCACCACAACTCGAAAACATCTACTCTTCTGTCATCCTTAGTCACTGTCCAACTCTCTGAAGCAATACAAGTAATTGAAAAGACCATGGCCTGGATTAGGCGCACCTTTGTATCTAGACTGACATCATTGCTCTTCAGCACTCTGGAGAGGTCCCCGACAGCAGATTTTCCCAATGCAGTTCATCTTTTGATTTCCTGACTGTTGGTGTTAAGAGTGTTGTTTGAGGCGAGCGCTGGTGGCCTAGTGGCAAGAAGCTGCACTGCAATCCCAGAGGTACATGGTTCGAACCCACCAGATGCTCTGCTGGAGAAGGAGGAACAATCTCCTGTACCAGTCAGATCTGATTTGACGGTACACACACAAAAATAATAAAATAAATTTAAAAAAAAGAAGTGTTGTTTGTGAATCTGAGCAAGCTGTAATTGCTAACAACCTCAATCTCTTCTCCATCTATCACGGTGCTGCTAGTTGGCCCAGTGGTGAGAATTTTTGTCTTGACATTGAGCTTCAATCCATATTGAAGACTACAGGCAATGGGGCTATGGAGGTTGGTGTGTCGAAATTAGTGAGACTGGCTCACGTTAGGGAAGGGTTCAGAGCTGCTCTACATAGGGTCACTATACATCTCAGGCAACTCAATGGCACATAACAACAACATATTATATTAGTTGGGTTGGTTTGTTGTTTTTTGGTTTTTTGTTTTGTGGGGGTTTTGGTTTTTGTTTTTTAAATTTGAGCCTCTTAGAGTCAACAAGACCTCAGTGAGGGCCTTTGTATTCAAAGTTGATTGTTATTATATTTTAGAGGAATATTCTTCTTAGTGGCACAGCACTCTTCTTTCAGTGTGCTGTGCTGAGGTAGCCTGGGGTTTCTGTGATGCTGAACCTTGTGCCATTGGGGTGTCAAGTGCCATTAACGGTTGCCCGCAATAGATGGTGTTTGGTGGAGGTCCCAGTTTGAGACAGGTTTGGAAGCAGGAGTGGCATCCACTTCCTAAACAACATTCCTCTGGAAACTCTATAAACTTTGATAAATGTCAATAGTTATAAAATCCTTCAAGACTTTTTGTTCTTAGGGTCACTATGAGTTGTGTTCGACTCAAAGGCAATCAACAACAACAATAATAATTGATGACCTGTTCCACAGACAGCCCCTGATCTTGTTTTTACTGCTGATATTGTACTTAAGCTATCAGTAAATGATTGCTCACTTATAAAAATTTTAATATAAAAATATGTTGGTGGTGGTGTTTTCAAGTCACTTGCAACTCATAGTGAGCTTATGTACAATAGCTCTAAGCCCTGCCCTATCCTGTGTCAACCTTATTGTCTCTGACATACCTACTCCCATTACCCCAGTCACTGAATTAATCCATCTCATCAAGGGTCTTCTTCTCCTGCACTGTCCCTCTATCCTCCAAAGCATGATGTCCTTTTCCAAGAACTGGTCCCTCCTTGCAACATGCCCAAAGTATGTCAGATGAAGCTTCAGAATCCCTGCCTCCAAGGAGCTGCCTGGTTTCACTCTCTCTAGGAAAAACCTGTTTGTTCTCCTAGCAGTCCAGGGTACATTCAATACTCTTCTCCAGCACCACAACTCAAAGGCATCAATTCTCCTTCTATCATCTCTAGTCATTGTCCAGCTTTCTGATGCTTATCAAGTAATTGCAAACACCATGACCTGAATCAGGTGCACCTTAGTCTGCAGACTAACATCGTTGCTCTTCAGTACTTTGGAGAGGTCTCTGACAGAAGATATTCCTAATACAATTAGTCTTTTGGAACCAAGAGTATTGATTGTGGAGCCAAGCAAACTGAAACTGTTAACAATTTCAATCTCTTCACCATCTGTCATGATGCTACAAATTGGCCCAATGGTGAGAATCTTTGTTTCCTTGATATTGAGCTTTAATCCACATTGAAGCCTGTAGTCTTTGACCTTCTGCAGCAAGCCCTTCAGATTCTCCTCAGTTTCAGCAAGCAAGGTTGTGTCATCTACATAACACATCCAATCCTAATGCCACATTTCTGCTCATAGAGCCCAGCCTCATGGATAATCTGTTCTGCATACATACTGGAAAGGTATGGGGATAGGACACATCCCTGGCATATACCCTTCACAATTTTGAACAATGCAATATTTCCTTGCTCTGTTCTGACAACTGCCTCCTTCTTCAAGTATAGGTTTCACATAAGTACTATCAAGTATTCTGGGATTCCCATTCTCAGAGTTAGCCACAATTTGTTGTGATGCACATAGTGAAATGCCTTTACCTAGTCAATGAAACACAGATAAAACAATCCTCTTGGTCTCTCTGCTTTCAGCCAAGATCCATTTAACATTAGCTACAATATCTCTAGTCCCACAGCCCCTTCTAAACCCCACTTGCACATCTGAAAGTTCTGTTGATGTGTTGTCCAGTCTGTTTTGGATCCTTTTCAGCAGAATCCTGCTTGTATGTGATATTAATGATATTGTTTAATAATTTCTGCACTCTGTCAGGTCACCTTTCTTTGGAATGCGAATAAATATAGATCTCTTCCAGTCAGTTGGCCAGGTAGTTGTCCTCCAGATTTCTTGGCACAACTTGGCGAGCACGTCAGGGCAGAGTCTGTTTGTTGAAATACATCAATTGGTATGCCAACAATTCCTGGGACCTTGATTTTGCCAATTCAGAGCAGCTTGAACTTCTTCCTTCATCATCACAGGCTACTGCTCATACATTGTTTCATGAAATTTTTCTGTGTCCACTAATTTCTTTTGGTACAATGACTCTATACTCTTTCCATCTTCTTTTAATGCTTCCTGTATCATTTAATATTCTGCCCAAAGCATCCTTAAGTATTGCAACTCGAGGCTTAATTTGTTCTTCTGTTCCATCAGCTTAAGAAATGCTGAGAAATGGTTAAATATTTGACCTCTTTGATTTTCTGATTCCAGCACTTTGCACATTTTATTATAATACTTTACTTTGTCTTCCTGCGGTGGCCTTTGAAATCTTCTGTTCAGCTCCTTAATTTTTATTTCTTCCCTTTGAATAGGTATGGAGAAAGGATACAACCATGTAGTGTTCTCTAGCCTGGAAGCAGGAGCCGCACCCACTTCCGAAATGGCTTGCCTCCAGAAACTCTATGTATGAACAATGCTCAGGCCTTTCATTCTTAGGGTCGCTATGAGTCATCTACAACTCGACGGCACCTAACAACAACAACAACAGTGTTCTCATCGTTTGAACACTGCTTCTTAGTCTATAGATAGACTTCGCATGAGTACAATTAAGTGTTCTAGAATGTTCTGGAATTTATCATTTTCCTGGCACATAGTAAAAGCTAGCTTATTAGCTGCCATTATTATCTAATCTCCGGGCCTTGGATTCTTAATCTCGTGGAACACTTCCTCCTCCCATTGACCCATCCTGACCATTGCCTTCCATCTAGCCCTGAACTCAAGGCCCTTTCAGCACCTAAAATAAAAAATCATACCTATTGCCATGATATGGATTCTGATTCATCGTGACCTTATCAGATAGAGTAGTACTGCCCCCTGTGGTTTCCAAAGTTGTAATGGCTACAGGAGCACTGGCAAGTGGATTCGAACAACCTACCTTTTCAGTCCCTTTGATTCGCAGCTGAGCGCCAGTAAAGCGCCACTTAGCAGCGCCATAACCCTTAATAAAGGAAGCGGGAGAGCCCTCAGGGAAAGGCCGGGTGTGCAGAAGGACGCGGAATCCCTTGCGAAATATCCGTGAGGATTTTCTTGACACGCAGCTGGGCGCCGCAGCAATTAGAGCGAGCAAAGGTGGATCCGCGTTCGTTCCGGAAGAGTCTCAGAACGCCTAGACCGCGGGAAGCTGGACGCGGGAAGCGGGCGTCTGCGCCAGCGGCCGGTCATGTCAATTGACAGCGCAGCTCCAGAGGCTGCCCCCTCGGGCACTACCTGAAACTAGAGGACCCGAGGGGTGAGCGCGCCAGGAAGCCCCAACTTTTGAGAGAAGTCCGAGGTAGAGCAGCACCCCAAGGAGCCGAAGGTGGAGGCATTGTAATGGGAGAGGACGGTGTCCCCACCCCGATTGAGGCCACTTTCAACAGTCAACAAGGTGGAGCTAACGGGGTCGCACCCCAGGTTCAGCCGAGCATCAGGACCCGTAGCCCAAGAGGGCGCCCACGCCCACTCCCTGCGGGAGTGTCGGCTTTGGGTTTTGTCCCGACAGTATAGTGAATCTGGGCTCATTAACAAGATAAACGGCTGGGTGGGAAGGTCCCGACGCCCCCTGTCGCCTGCGGCCCAGATTTTGGGTCCGCCCGTCACTCACACTCGCCCCGCACTTCTCGAGAACCCAGACGTCGGTCCTGCGAGGCTCGCCCCGCCTCCTTGCTTCCTACTGGTTCTGCTGTGGAGGAGGCGGGGCCTCACCGCCAGCGCGGGACCAAGAGTGGCCGACAGCACAGAGGGCAGCCGGGCTGAGGCAGCGACTCGAGGGCCCCCTACCGCCCGAGCGCCCCCCCGGCAGTGCCACCCTCTGCTCGGCTGGCCGAGTCGTGGACTGACAGACTAGCTGACAGTCCTTGGTCACTGAGGTAGCGCCTGTCGAGGCACCGCTTCCCCGCGGCCCAAGCTGGGCAGGTGCTCTTTGGGAACTTCGCGGCGGCCTCAGGCGACCACAGCCCGGCCGGCCGGCCTCCAGCCCGGCCCGCAGCTCCCGCCTTGAGCGGATGCGAACCTGGTGAGCTGGGCCCGACGCCATGGCCACGCGCCCCAGTCCTCTCTGGCTCCTGGGCCTGGCCCTGTGTGCCCTCAGTGGTGGGGGCTCCGGCCAGCGCCTCCAGCCCGGCTGCCCGCAGCGTCGCCTGGGAGCGCGCGAGCGGCGCGACATGCAGCGAGAGATCCTGGCGGTGCTCGGGCTGCCCGGACGGCCCCGGCCCCGCGCGCCGCCCGCGTCCGCACGGCTGCCCGCGTCCGCACCGCTCTTCATGCTGGACCTCTACCACGCCATGGCCGGCGATGACGACGACGACGGTGGGCGCCAGGAGCGCGGACTCGGGCGCGCCGATCTGGTCATGAGCTTCGTCAACATGGGTGAGTGTGAGCCCCCGCGGTGACAGTGCGACCTCTGCATGGGCTCCCGGCTTGGAGGCAGTAGGATGTAGAGTACAAAGTAGGGGTCGAGGGTACCGAGGGCCGCACAACCTCGGGGCAACGTCAGCCACCTGGCAGTGAGCTGGAAGTGCATTATCAGCTGCTTTAAGAACCACAATTTGATGGGACCAGGGACAAGAGAGAGGTCTCTTCCACCTGTACTGCAGGAGGAGGAGATACCCAAGGTGGGCTTCATTGTCAGATTGCAGCCAGTAAATGAGAACTGAAAGCCCAGCGTCAAGCACAAGTCCCCAAGCACTGAATACTGCCTTCCTGGGCTAGTTGACTTGCAAGACAGGGACCACACAGGGAGTATGAGCTGCCTGGTCAAGGAAAGTCAATCCTGTGGATTTATGTGGACATAGGAGGACCAGGCACTTCCAGGGGTCGTACATTTGCCCCGCCCTCAATATACTCAAGAGTAAGACTCATGCCATGTCCAGGCAGACCTGGGCAGTGCCAGGAAGACAGTCTGGCCCTGGGGAAACAGATGAGTAAACAGGCAGTGATGCTGTCACTGTGATAAGGGCAGTGCTGGAGAGAAGGACAAAGTTCAGTGTGAAACCAGTCACATCCGAGTGACAAGGATCCAGGTATCCTGAGTCCACAGAGGTCTCTCCTTCTGTGCCCACCAAATAGTGGAAAGGATGCTGGCTGTTATGAAACCAGATGAGGATGGAGTAGACTCAGCTCTGTGAGCAGGAAATGTGGACTTTTGTCACCTCGGCCCCAGCACCTGGGACATGGCCTGGTATAGAGTGAGCTCTTAGGCCTATGGAATGATCCAGTGTGTACTCTGACCCCTTCTTGTCCTTTCAGGCAAAGTCCAGTTCTCTCTGCTGAAATTTTTCTTCAAACTTTGGAGCTGTTTATTTTCAAGTCTCAAAGATACATTTTTCATCACTTTGATCTGTGGTCATGAGTATTTGCCATTGATCAGATCCCTCATCTGCTTTGCCTCCTGTCTGTGGATGGGGACTAGCAGAGGTTAGAATTGGGAGAGGACCAGACTGGCTCTATGGACTTAGTGGACTACATCTAAGATCTATTATCGAGTCGGGAGCAGTAAGAATCCCTTTGCTACAGCTTCCAGTCACCCCCACAGCATCACTCTTAAACGTGGCAAACTCTTTAACAACCATAATCTTCACCGCCATTTCCCCAATTCCAAGTCCTCCGTCTTCCCATGCCATCTGTGTCCCAGGTTGTCTGGCTCTAATCCAGTGCTCAAGGAGGTAACAATTCTGTTGTCAGGAAAGTAGAGAGAGCTTACAGAGTTATTTGGACAGAGGAACATAAGACAGAGCAAAGATAGGCTTGGTGGGGTTCTCAGCTATTTGCTTCCACCTGTCCTGCAGAAGGAGGGGAGATCCAAGGGGGGCTTCATTATCAGACTGCAGCCAGTAAACAAGTGCTGAAAGCCCAGTGTCAGTCACAAGTCCCCACGCACTCGATGCTGCCTTCCTGGTGCTGACTTTCAGAGATAGTTGACTCGCAACACTAGAAACTTAGAGCAGATGGGAGAGAAGACCATATGTGGAACCAAGGCTGAAGCTCTTTCCTTAGGACAGGCTGACCCAAGATGAGTATTAAAATAAGCTGTAACTAGAGTGACCCCAAGAATACTCCTAAGGGAGCTATCCATCAGAGTGAGTCACTTCCTGCTTCTTCCCAACCTCCCTGGGTCAAGTGCATCCAGTTATGGTGAAGGCTGTTATGAATTGAGCTGGGCTTAAGTTTAGGCAGACCTGGTTCCCCTTCTGCTCCTGCTATGCTATCTTAGACAAGTTCTTTACCTCTCTGAGCATGGAGTCTCTCTTTGCAAAACAGAGCTCCTAATGATACCATCCCTTAGGGTTGCTATGTGATTGGTTGGTAGAGGGTTCACCTTGGAAGGTGACCTTGAGTCTGGTTGCTGCTCACCTTGTCCCTTCTGCTATCCTATCTATGACGTGGGTGTGACAAGAACACCCAACACACAATGTGTACACACATGAAACTCAGATTTTAAGAGACTACCAAAAGATATTTGTAGTTCTTTTTAAAATAAAACCTAAAAAAAACCCCAAAAACAAAAACCTAGTATTTTAACTTCACAGCCTTATAATCCTCATCAGTCTATGCTACAACACGTAAAGCTATTTTGCCAACTACATTTCCCAGGTAAGGAGACAAAGCCCAGAGAGGTTATGTGGCCTGCCCAGGGCTGCCCAGCACATCTAGGCCATCATCTGGGGCTTTGGATTCCAAATTCTGTGTATTCCCACGCCATCTCTGTGTCTTGTTAAGATCCAAGGCCTCCGATGCTTTGGGCTTAACAACAGATCTTTGTTCAGTGGAAGCTCAGGCTGTGGGCGGACACAGTCAGCTGTCAGAGGGCCTTCTTTATTCTGAAGTCCTAATTGCACTACTAGAGTTAGAGTAGTTTAACTGGTAATTACCTAGGGAGTATGTGAGGGGATTAGAACATACCAGGAACCTTTCCATGTTTGGAGGCCCAGGCCCCAGGGCCCTAAAGGTCAGTGGCCTGAGAACCACCATGGAACCTAATAGCAGAGTTGCTGCAGCATCAGCACCCACGCCTAGGCTCCCACACCTGTGTACCCCAGCTCCACCTCTCCTGGTGGCCTCTTCTGGCTCCTGAGAAGCCAGACCTCTGACTGTAGATGGAGCCTATAGGGCTCACAGGTGTTAGGACCTCCAGCCATGTGTCAGGCCATCTAATGCAAGTAGACCTATATTGTGAACTGGGTGGGGAGGACAGGGCTGTAGTCAGAGTGGGAAATCCCTACAAGGTCTTTCTCTCAGTTGATCTCTGCCTTGTAGATTATTGGTTCTTTTGATTAGGACACAGATGCAACCTGTCCCTGGCCTTGCCTGTGCTCATGGAGAGGAGGGCCCTGAGGTGGGGGCAAGAACCAGGTTCTGTGCCACTTGGACCTCTTGTTGCTTTCCTGCATGTCCTTAGCCACCAAATGCTTCTCTTCCCTAAGCCTTTGCTTTATCATCTCATCCCAGCCCTGATCCTATGGTTCTCACCAACACCACCATATCTCCATCAGAGCATGGGTTTGACTGGAGGAGAGAAGACATAAAATATTAAATCTGATTGTTCTGAGCCCTTCTCCATCCTGTGTCCATGTTCCTGATTGAGAAACAGAGACATAAACAGCAGTAGCAACAAAAGTGTAGCCAAGAATAAGATAGAACCATCTTTTCTTTTTCTTTTCTTCCGACTCTTCCATGAACTGAGCTAGTTTGTGCTGTGATCATAACACGGCCAAGAACAGGGTAATTATTGAGCTCGTGAATTGAGGCTTTTGGATTTCAGAGAAGCAGAGATTGGATTTGGGGAAAATTGATTTAAGTTAGGGACCTGGCTCACATCCTCCTATGTCCATATAAACTGGTTCTTTGAGCCAAGGGTCAATTTCATTGGGGTTTTTTCCCCCGTAGGAAATTCTTTCATTGTTTCCCCTCATTTAACAAAGAGAGAACACCGACTTATATGTGAGGCACAATTCTCATAGCTGACCATCCAGGGAGTTTCTATAAGTTGTATGAGAGAAGATTGATCATCTTTTTCCTGCAAAGCCAGCCTCTGGTGGATTTGAACTAACAAAAAGGTAGTACTACCTTTGACTTAGCAGCACAACTGCCTATGAACGATGCCATCAGAGCTGCCTAGCAGTGAGCTAAACAAAGCTTTGCCCTCAATGAGCGGACTTTCAGTCACTGAATCACAGAAATCAAAAGGCTCAATAGAATTTGTTACTGTTGTTAGGTGCCATTGCTTTAACTAGGACTAACAGAGACCCTATAAACAGATCAGAATGAAACCTTGCCCTATCTTGGTAGAGATCATGACAATGGCTCAGGATAGGAGCTGGTTAGGTAGTGATATATTTGAAAATCCAAAATCAGCCCAAACATACTGCCATCGAGTTTATTCTGACTTGTAATGACACTCTATCCAGTTTCTCAGACAGTAAATCTTTATAGGAAAAGACTGCTCATCACTTAGCAGAGCACCCGGTGGATTCAAACCACTGACCTTTTTATTAGCAATACAACATGTGATGCATTATGCCACCACAGCTTCTAGATCTGTCAACCAGGAAGGCCTGAACAGTGGGAGGGAAGAGAGATCTAGGTCAAGGATTCTGACTTAGGGCTCAGGCAGAATGTCCTGACTGTACTACCTACTCTCTGTGTAATCATAGGCTTCCCTGTCTGCCTCTAAGGCTCTCAGTTACCTCCTAATCAAATGGGAGTAACGTGATACCTGTCTTATGGAGTAGCTCAGATTTTTTAATATGATGCTCAGTAGTGACCACATCCCCAGGACACACCACACCACCCCCGAGCCTCCATATCTCCATATCCTGTGCTCTTTTACACAGCAGCTGCCTCTCTACCCAGACCTAGGTCTGCTCATTTTTCAGTAAGTTCTGAAAAATTTTGCTCATGTATAGAACAGCACAGGAAAGGAAGACCCTCGATGAGACGGATTCAGTCACTGGGGTAATGGGGATAGGCGTGTTGGAGACAATAAGATTGACAAGGGATAGAGCAGGGTTTAGGGGTTTTGTACACAGGGTCTATGAGTCACTGGTGACTCAACGGCACATAACAACAACAACAACATATCTAAAACTGAGAAGCCTATTTTTAAGTGTATTATTATAGAATTTTCATAAATACTGCATGCTTATTATATAAAATTCAGATCAGACAGAAATATATAACATCTGGGGATCCTACTCCTATCAGTGAGTCACTCCATCTCAGTCGTAGGCAACCACTTTTTAACTTTTATCAATACTGATTAGTTTGATGTGATTTGTATCACCACTGGTTTGTTCTTTGTGCTTATATAAATGAAATAATAAAATGTCTTCCACTCAACATAATATTTCAGAGATTCATCCATGTTATCATTGCATTAATAGTTGTTTTCATTGTCAAGTTTTATTCCATTGTGTATATATATCACAACTCAGCCATTCTTGCTAATGGATGTTTGGTTATATATAACTGCTCTGAACATTTGTATATGTCCTTCTGTGGATAAATTAAGTCTGAATTTTAATCTCCTGTATGACAGTTGAGAGCTGTGAGTCATTAGACAGGTTGCTTAAAGTCTCTAACCACCACTTTTACCTACTTTAAGACAAAGTGAATGAAACTCACTTCATCAAGTTATGTAGACAAAGAGTCATGATATGTGTAATTTGCATACTGGATGCCTGATACATAGTGGAAACTTCATAAGGGGGAGCTGATGTATTACGTCCTTCTTCTGTGTCTTTGCTAATTTTGTGCCCCTGCATAAAACATACTTCCTTCCATGCTAACCTTTTTTTAAAAAAAACAAAAACAACAAACAATATCTTGGTCTGGTCAGGTAGAACAGAGACAAAGCAACCCTGCCCTTCCTATTGGAAGTTCATTGTGGGTGCAGCCTTTTCCCTGGAGGTTCAGCCCACCTAGAAGAAGGCGGCTTCAGCTGGCATTCACAGGGTACCTGTTGACTAAAGAACTTTGTCAACAGGTGACCCACCCCCATCCCAATATCATCACCCACACAAGCTTGAGGGCCACACATTTTGCATTGGCTCTAAAGCTGAAGGTCAACACAAGAGCCCCTAACTTGACTTGTGACCTCCATGATCTCTCCCCTTTCGGGTTCCAGTTTCCCCATCTATACATTGTTGCCCTCAAGACTTTCACAGCTTTGACCAAGAATGTGTGTACCTGCTGACCTTGAGGAAGGTTCTTGCAGGAGAGAGAAACAGGCAGTAAGTACACCAGCCTGTCCTCCTCAAAGGAATGTCGTAGCCATGAGAATGAAGAGCTGTGTCACTATAGCCACATCTTTGTGGAAAACTCCCACAGTTCCATTCATGCCCCAGGTTTCAATTGGAGGAATTGCTTCCTTCTTGCTCACATCTTCTTGAATATATTTTTGGCCTTGGTGGGCTTGATGTGGTCAAGTGTGTGGGTGTTTCCTTTTAATTTGGGGTCTAAAGTTGTCTGAGGCCTGGACCAGTAATTATGAGTGCAGAGCCATTTATGGAAACAACTCTTGACAAAAGTCAGTAATGAAAACCAACTAAAAATACTACCAAAATGAAGCCTGGGTCTCTGCTCCATACTGCTGAGATTTCTGGGTGGGAAACTTCTTCAGGTTGTAGAATCAGCAGGTGGTAAATTCTGTGC
The DNA here is from genome assembly GCF_000299155.1 of Elephantulus edwardii. Taxonomy (NCBI): domain Eukaryota; kingdom Metazoa; phylum Chordata; class Mammalia; order Macroscelidea; family Macroscelididae; genus Elephantulus; species Elephantulus edwardii. Next base: position 10,969,870 of record NW_006399799.1, read on the forward strand.
CTGCTGTATGGATGTGCACAGGCTGAGAAGACTGAGTCTTGCTGTGGGTCTGAAATGCTCCCACCCTTGGCCTTCATTCCTGGCAGGACCAGCTAGACAGGCCCAGCCTGACTGCTGCCCAGGCCTGGAGGAGCCTGCTCTCTACCCTGAGGGTCTGGGCAGTATATGGAGGCAAGTCCAGAGAGGTTTATAGTCAAAACAAAATATAAGGGACTCAGAAACCACCTCAGATAATTGGCAATGTCAACCTAGGGAGAGTGGTGTTGTATGCTGAGCTGACCCATGGAGGACTAGGAACTCTTGGGAAGCACAGACCTGGAATCACCTCTGGGCCCTTGGAGGAGTAGATTGCTGAGCCTCCTATATCCACCCTACCATGTTTGGCCCCTGCCCTCAAAGTATTTACCAACAACAAGAGCGAATAAGATAGGGCATATGCTGCGCATACAGGCCTGCTTTGTGAGGGATCAGAGGAGAGACCTGAGCCTTTTAAAGCTGGACTTAGAGGAAAGTATCCTTAGGAGGGGTTGGGGAATAGTGGGGTTGGAGATATATAGAATGAAGAACATAGAAGAAGGAAGACATGATGAGATCAGAGGATATGATGGTGAGGGTGACATGACAGTAAGGGGAATGTGGTGGGATGGAGCACACAGCAAAGCACATGACAGGGTGGGAGTATGACCAAGGAGGAGACATGACGGGGAGGAGGTATGGTGGGGTGCATTTAGGCTCCTCCACAGGCCTTTATGGGTGGAGAAGGGTGTGAATGGACAAATGAGGGGCTAGAAGTCAAGAAGGTTCTGTTCTCTTTTCTGGCTGAAGAGAGAGTCTTTTGAAGTTCTATTTTTTGGTCAGAAAGAAGACAGATTTAGGTTGTCTGGGTGATTTTAAATTTTTGTCCAGGGCATAAAAATAGCCAAAGTCTTTGTTAGGCTGGTGAACACAGGTCCTGGCATCTGGAGGTGTAGCCTATGAGTGGTGAGTGAAGGGCCTCAGAAATGAATAGGCAAAGTATGAATAACAACTGTCTTCCCGTCCAAGTGGTCCTTTTCTACACACATGGGATTAGGAAAGGTTTTGTTTGTTGTTTTTTATTATTCTTAGCAGAGATTGGAGGATAAGGTCCAGTGTCCTATGATTGTCTTAGGAAAGACATTAAGGCAATTTAGAAAGTAAACCTTTTTTTTTTCCTGAAAGTAAAGTTTTTGCTTCCCCAGGATAGGCCTTATGGAAAATAAGGTGCCTCTGGAATGGAAGTTAGCCTTATCTGCCACCACTGCAGGGCCATATCTTGGGAGTTCTGCTTTGAAGCAAAATCTTAAAAGGTCTGTGTGGCTTCTCACTACCACTTATAATAAAATATGAGAAGAAAGAGATGGAATTAAAAATAAATGACAAAATGAAGCATACCTTAAAGATTTGGAAAATTCTCTGGTACAAACTGAGGTTAGCAATCCTCAAATGTTTAGCAAGGATGTGGCTACATAATCTTTTGTTGAAATAATTAAATCTACTATGGACAGCTTAACCAACTACCACAGTAGAAAATTCTTAAGTTTAGACTGAAGGGGGCAGAGAAAGAGAGAAAGGAAAGAGTGTTGTCTGCCTCTTTAAATTCCATAGGCAGGAAATGGGCCAAAGAAGCTACGTCTGTTGTCCTCCAAGAAAAGGAAAGGACCATTTCTGGGCAGCTCAAAGATCATGAGAAGCAGTGCCTTCTTGGTTTCAAAGGGTGGGGCCATGATCTCTCAGATCTCAGAGGATCTCAAACAGCCTCTTAGGTTGCAAAGAATCAGATCTTCACAATCCTCCAATTTGTAGGGTTACCATTAAGGGATGCCATTGGGATTGGGCTACCACTCAACCCCTGAGGAGGGACTGGGCCACCACCAAACCTGAGGACAAAAGGCTGCCATGCTCAAGGGACAGAATATTGAGGTATACCAGGGCTAAGAGAGTGGGATTGAGACTCAGATGGATTAGGAGAATGGGACCATTTAAAACTCCTAAAAGTTGCCATCTAAAAGAAGTAAGGCAACACTCCAGAATCTGGAAGACTAGATGGTCTGAGAAGAGACTACTATTTTCAAACCTTGAGATTAATTACTTTATTCTGCTAGGTTTTTTAACTTGGTTCATGGGGTATATGCCATTGAGTTAGAATTGACCAATAGCTGACCCTCCAGAGAGTTTTCAGAGACTGTTATTATAATAATTGCATGGGAGGAGACTGCCCATCCTTCTCCCAGGAGTAGCTGTTGGATTCAAACTTTGTGCTTTCAGGATTTCAGCACAGCTTCTTACCACTAACCATTCTTTCTAGTGTCATTTATAATGTTGTTATTGTTGTTCTGTTGTTTTGTTGCATTAGACCTGACTCATAACTCTCTAGCAGGTTTTCAGAGGCAGTATAATCCCACATAGGGAACTTTGGTAGCCTAGTGGTAAGGAGCTGTGTGGCCAACCCAAAGGCATGCGGTTTCAATCCACCAGCTGCTCCATGGGACAAAGATGGGCAATCTCCTCCCAGGTGATTTATTTCCTCATAAAATCCACTGGAGGGTCAGATATGAGTCAGTTCCAACTCAACAGTACATTACAACAAACGACTTAATCACACAGAAGATTGCCCATCTTTCTCCCACCAAGCAGCTGGTGTATTTGAACCATATGCCTTTTGGTTGGCAATGCAGCTCCTTACCACTAAGCCACCAGAGCTACCTCCTATTTATGATAGAAATATCTATTATTGTATCTGTTCCACCATTGTATTTTGGGAAAAAGCTCACTTTTATTCTAGATTTCACAGGCTACAAGTGAAGACAACTTTTTCTTCAGGATGGAATATGCCTACAATCTCACCCATTTATTTAGATGATTCAGGAGATAAGATTTTTGGATTTAGAGTTAGTTTAAGCCTTTGTGAGTGATATGATAGGGTAAATATGTTTTGCATGTGGCAAGGGCATAAGTATTGGGGAGGCCAAAAGATAGAGTTTTATGGATTAAAATGTATCAACCAAAATACATGTTATAAAGCTTATCCTCTTGGCCTGTGGTTAAGAATCCTGGTAGCCCAGTGGTTAAAATGCTCAAAGTGCAAGTCTAAAGGGGCCTGCTGCTCTAAGGGAGAAAGATGGTGGGAGCCTACTCCTGTAAAATTTTACACTCTTGGAAAACCTGATGGAATCATTGTGCTCTCCCCTTTAGAGTGGCTGTGACTTGGAATTCATTTAGCAGAGTATTTGGTTTCGTTGTATGCCTGTAGTTATAATGCATTTGGAAATAGAATGTCTTTACTGTATTATTGAGACATATAGCATGTGTCTCAAATAAATCTATTTTGAGATATAAAAGAGATTACACAAATAAGCCAAAAGAAACAAACATAGGGGACAATAGTTATTAAGACATAAGATTTCCAAGAACTATGAAGCAGAAGTTGAAGAGGCAAGGACTTTCTCCAGGATCAAGAGAGAAAAAGCCTTCTTCCAGAGCCTCAATTTGGGGTTCTAGCCTCCTTTTCTGTGAGAAAATAAATTTCTGTTTGTGAAAGCTATCCTTTTGTGGTGTTCCTGTTTTAGCAGTACTAGATAACTAATATGCTTTGTACATACATCTTAAAAATACTTTTGGGAGTAGGTTTTAGGAACAGTTTCTTGGAAGTGAGATATCTGAGTCAAGCATGTACAAGTTCACTAGACATTGCTGAATCACCTTCCACAGTGTTGGGCCATTTTGCATTCCTGCCAGTCAAGCATGTCCATATCTGAGCCTAGTCCCTTACTCAAGGGGCCATGCCACGTACTGCATCTAAAGTAACCTCACACTGGATAGAGTCAGAGATTTGTTGTTGTTAAGTACCATCAAGTCAGAACTGATTCATAGGTGACCCTCCAGTGGGTTTTCAGATGCACTAAATCCCACGAAAGGAGATTGCCTGTCCTTCTCCCTCACAGCAGCTGATGAGTTCAAACAATGTGGCCTTGAGTTGGCAGTACAGCTCCTTACCACTAGGCCACCAGAGCTCCCTAGAGTCAGAGGTAGAAGTATGATTTATATTATAAAAAAAATTAGAAAGAGAGAGCATGCAAGCTCATGAGCTTGTGAGCTCTGGTGGCCTTGTGGCAAGAAGCTGTGCTGCAATCCTGAAGACATTTGGTTCAAGGCCACCAGATGCTCTGCAGGAGAAGATGCACAGTCTCTTCCTGTGCGATTAACTACTTCTGAAAACCCATTGGAGATATAGAAAGATAGGTAGAGAGATGTAAACATAAATGCACATGTATGTTTCAGAGCTCTGGTGTCATAGTCCATAGTGTGTCTGACTGCTAGTCAAAAGGCTACTTGTCTCCGGCAGTTAAATCTATAGATGGCTCCATGGGAGAAAGATGGGAGTTTCCTTCTGTTAAGATTTAAACAGGATATGTATATGATTTCAAAGTTTCTCTTTCAAGATATGTATTATTTTTACAAAAGGAAAAATTACTTTTTGTTTTATTTAAATTATTAATTTCAGTAAAAATTTACAGAGACTTTGGATTTCCATTCATTCATTGTTGCACTTTTCTCCCCTCCCAACCCTCCCCCTAGTACACTGCCCTCTTGGAAATGTAAAAGAAAAATTCTTTCATTGTTTTACAAACCCTCCCCCAGGTTCACTCCACCATGTAGCCTTTGCTCTAGATTCCTGTCATAAAAAAAAAACCAGTTTTCTCCCTCATCTATTTCAATGCAGTATACATTATTGAACTCATCTTTCTCAGTCTCTCCCCAACCCCAAGGTCCGTCCTGTTTTACAACAGTGGCACCATGCAGTATTTGTCCTTTTGTGACTGAGATACTTCACTCAGCATAATGTCCTCCAGGGCCACCCATTTTGAATAATATTGCATGAGTTCCTTGTTTTTCAATGCAGCATAGTATTCCATTGTGTGAATATACCACAGCTTCTCTATCCATTCATTTGTTGATGGGCACTTAGATGGTTTCCAACTCCTTGCTATTGTGAACAAAGCTGCAATAAACATGGGTGTGCATATATCTGCTTGGGTGTCAGTTATGGTCTCTCTGGGGTATATTCCCAGTAGTGGAATTGCTGGGTCAAATGGTATCTCTATTTGCAACTTTTTGAGAAAGGCGCCCCACTGCCTTCCACAGTGGTTGCACCATTTTACACTTCCACCAACAGTGAATAAGGGTTCCAGTTTCTCCACAACCTCGCTTGTTGCTTGCTGTTGTTAAATTTTGCTATTCTGTCTAGGGTGGAATGATATCTCATAGTTGTTTTAATTGAAAAATTACATTTTTATAATTGAGAAGTCATGCAGACATCACCTTAGCAAGGAATCAAAGTTAACCTGACTAGATTGATACCATGTTGCCCAATTTAATACACTGAGAGAAAGGCACATTGTTTTTGTGGTATTCTTCTCCTGAACCCTTCTCTAGAGCTCCACTTAACCTTGAGTTAGACACAAATTGACATTAAATAAGCCTAAATTGAGGACTCATAGTGACTTTGTATATAACAGTTCTGAACCCTGATCTATCCTGTACTAATCTTATTGTCTCTGACACACCTAACCTCATTACCCCAGTTACTGAATCAATCCATCTCATCCAGGTTTATCCTCTCTTGCGCTGTCCCTCCACCCTCCCAAGCGTGATGTCCCTCTCCAAGGACTGATCCCGCCTTACAACATGTCCAAAGTATGTCAGACAAAGCTTCAGAATCCTTGCCTCCAAGGAGCAGTCTGGTTTCACCCTTTCCAGAACGAACCTATTTGTTCTCCTAGCAGTCCATTGTATATTCAATACTCTTCTCCAGCACCACAGCTCAAAGGCATCAATTCTCCTTCTAGCATCCCTAGTCATTGTCCAGCTTTCTGACACATAGCAAGTAATTGCAAAGACCATGCCTGGATCAGGTGCACCTTTATAAACTAACTACAAAATTTAAAAAAATAAAAATAAATATAAAAGAATCATTGTTCTTCAAAAGTGTCAAGATTGTGAGAGATAAGGAAAACTGAAGAATTAAGTTTAAAGCATTAAAAGAATATATGATTATTTATTATAACATGGTTTCGAGGATTGAATCCCAGAACAGGAAAAGAAACATGGTGGGAAAACTAGTGATACTCAAGAAAAGCCTATCGTTTCATTAATGGTATTTTTCCTGTGTCAATTTCCTGGTGTGATAAGATGTTCAATTACCTATCTGTCAGTTTGTCATACTGTGCTGGCTCCCATGTTGCTGTGATGCTGCAAGCTATGCTACTGAAATTTCAAACACGAACAGGGTCATCCAGGTTAGAGAAGTTTCAGTGGAGTTTCCAGGCTAAAACATGTAGGAATAAAAGAGACCTAGTATCTACTCTGAAAATTAGCCAAGGGAAATCCTGTGGATCACAACAGAGTGTTGTTTAACTGCACTCAGACATGCCAGTGATCATGGATAAAGATGGTTTGGGACTAGGCAGTGCTTTGTTCCGCTGTCACTAGGTCACCCTGAGTCAGAGCTGACTCAGCCACACCTGACATTACATGAGGTGTTATTGTTCAGTTGGGTAAATAGTATAAGTAGAGTCTCTTACTATTCTTGCAACTTAATCTAAAATTATTGTAGAATAAAGTTAAAATCACAAATAGGTGCCCCCTCTCCTTGCATTATTCACTTACTACATAAAACAATCTTGTCTATTTTCTTACTGATTATCTGACACCTTCACTAGATTATAAACTCTGTGGAAACAGAGATGTTTATCACATTTACTGCAGTGGCCCCAATGCCTAAATAGTGACTGCACACACCAAGAATTGCTTTCAAATCTGTGAAATAAATGAATTAATAATATTACTACATATAAACTGGAAAAAAAATGAACGGGAGACATGAGTGTTCTTATAAAGCCTCTGGACCATGAGATGTCAGCATAGACATCTTTCTCTAGGTACCCAGGGGTGGGTGAAATTATGGGACAACAAAATTAAGACGTTCCAGTTTAGATTTTGCAGACAGGGAAAATAATTTGCTACTCAGATACCTTACTATAAACATCAGTGGTCCTTCTCAAAGCCACCACAGAGGAAAGATTCCTACAGGATACATCCCAGATCACTGAGACCCAGACAGAGGCCTGGGAAAGGAGTAAGCCTCTCCCACTCAGTGTCTCTGAGTATGGCAGGCGTCCCTGGAATAAGTGTCCCATACCTAACACTGGTAGCAACTTCACTGGGAAAGCCCTAGAATAGCAGAAGATGGAAAGCGGTGACAGACATCCTGTGCTGTGTATTTGGGCTCCAGTCTCAAGTTCTCAAACATCTTTTTCCAGCATAGTTTTTATGCAGTTCTGACAGCATCTGACGCTAAATAGAAGAACCCCTGGACTCCAGTTCCACATGTATATAAACGGGATGGAGACTGGATTTAGTGATTCTGCCCTTTGAACTCTGATGTTCTGAGTCTGAAGCACTTTTATAAAGAATCCATGTTTACCTTGTGCCCACAGAATGTAAGGGATTGACTGAGCAGTGTTGCTGAGGGACTGCGCCTTAGAGCCCAAACTACTCTGAGAGAGCTGGCTGGATGTGTTGGCAGAGGCTGGGGGTGAAGGCATACTGAAATGCTCCTGAAGAATACTTTAGAAATACTTGCTGAACTAATCCAGGATCAGCAATAGTAACAAAGTTAACTTTTCACAGCTTTCATTGGACCATGTGTCACGAGATAATTTTATAGATGTGTACACAGAAGCCCTGAGGGTTAAGTGCCTTCGACTAAATCAGGCAGGTAAAAAGCAGGCACCTTGAAGCCTGTTTAATGGATTTATTTCCATCAGTTGTATTTTCTTTCATTCCACACTTTTAAATGTAAAAAGAAAATTGTCTATGTCCCTTTCTTCCCCCATGACTTTCATGGTGTTTCAGACAAGGCCTCAAACTGGTGCAGGCAGGATAATTAAGTCGGAAAACTTGAGATTAGCACTCCTCTTCAGCCCCTAATGAACAGCTCCCCCTACCTGGCTTTTACAAAGCCCGTTCATGTCCTAGGAGGAAAGGCCTATATTCTCATCACAGATTCACAAATGAAAAGGCCGGGACCGCAAAGGGAAGGTACTTGATAGGTAGTAGGGTAAAGGCTGAGATGTAGGAGCTATTACTTCTTGCCAGGTCTCAACAAATGCCATTCTTTGAGCAATATCTTTTCTAATCCAAAGAAGCAACCACTGTAACCCTAAAGATTCAGCAAAGGAAGGGATTGCTCCCTCTGGCCCTTTTCAGTAATGTCTATTTTAATGTTACTCTTCCGGACATTTCATCAGTTTAGGATAAAAATCACCATTTCCCTGAAAGTTTCCTGCTTTCTAGCACTTGCCTGGAACAGCCAGGGTGGACAGCTTCCTGTGCTGGCACTCCTGGGTGGTTTATGGAGGTTTAGAACTAGGAGCAGGCTAGCTGAGCAAAGCTTTCTTGAGGCAGCCTAGGTAACCCCTGTGCCTGCTCCTTAACTGCTGAACTGCAAGGGAGAGAGCAAGGGAATCCGCAGACTCTGGTGCCCCATGAAGCTGTCAGGTTCATGATTGTCCTTCAGTCCGGAAAGTGAACCACTCCAGACCTGCAGTGATTCCCCAGTAGCCATCAGCACCCACTTGTCAACCCCTGTGAGCTGATGCACACACACAATGAAGCTTTAAGGACCAGCCCAGGAAGGGTGTGACTGAGCAACTCTTCACCTTTTCTCACACCCTGGAACAGCAACAGCCCAGACCTATTTCATGCTTAATCTGCAGATCATTAATTTTGCTCAGCCCCATAGCAGTCCACTGCGGTACATGGTATGCATATGTGCATGTGAGTGAGAGGGAAGGGAGAGAGAGAATCTCATCAAGGGTGCTCAGGTTGAGGATATTCACAGGACAACGCTCAACAAAGATACAGGCCCAGGATTGCCTGTGTGGGAATGACTGGCTCCCTCCTGTGTCACACAACATCTGAAATGGTCTCAGGTGGACAGCTGCTGGGTGCCCAGCACCTGGGTGCAGCTGGACCTCTAGATCTTGTCTTCCTGACCTGGGGACCAGTCTATCTCCTATCCAAGCATGTTGTGTCCCCTGGGTCCCACCCAGCACAGCTGCTCATCTGCCCATTACTGGACCAAATGCCCACCACCAGGACAGGACGTGCTGCCCACATCCGCCTTGGGCTGCACAGCCTGAGGCTTTTTAAAACCTGACTATGTCACTGAGCCCAGTAGCCACAAAGAATTTTTAAAAAGACTTACAGACATATAATTAAAATCTCAGTGTTGGGCTTTGAGGAAGGCACTGGGCGGCTCCCGCCTCTGCTTTCCGGAGTCACAGATTTTTGGTGTTGGAAAGTGACAGGAGGCTAGCATGAGGCTACCCAAAATTCACAGTCCTGGGCATTTCTGAGCAGCTGGGGAAATATGGGGTTTGTTCCGAAACCTGAGAGTTTGCACAGTTATATTAGCCCTCACCTCCATACTTTGCCTCCTCACCTACCCTGACCTCTACAGCCTTCCCTCAGACCACCTCCACTCAAACCACAGCCCTTCCCACTGCCCAGAATCCTGGTGATCCCACAGGCAAGCATAGCCCACACACTAGCCTGGAAATCAAGCCCTCGAGTCAAACCAGAGCCACACTTGTACTGGACCCAGGTCAGGGACTCTTGGCAGCTTCCATGCCTGCACATAGGAGTCCTCTTTAACTAGAGGGCCCTGTAATCACCTTTACTGCTTGTCAAGATCCCTTTCTATCCTTTGGAAGCAAGCTCAGATTCCAGCTCCTCTTAGAACACACATGGGACCCTAGCACTTGATCTGAGGCTCACAGAACATGTCATACTTACCTTGTTTTTCCTTGAAAACAGGCCTGAGCCTGCGTTCTGGTGCCATCACTGACCATGGCCCTGCTTTGTCTTCCAGTGGAGCACGACCATGCCCTCACCCGTCAAGAGCCCTGCTGGAAGGAGTTCTGGTTTGACCTGACCCAGATTCCATCTGGGGAAGCAGTTACAGCTGCTGAGTTCCGGATTTATAAGGTCCCGAGCACCCATCAGGTCAATAGGACCCTCCATGTCAGCTTGTTTGAGGTGGTCAAAGAGCAGTCCAACAGGTATGAGCCTCCTCCCTCAAAGTCAAGTGTCTGTTGGTATGTCTTGTCCAGTCCTGGAACAGGGGAGAGGAGCTTTCAGAGGACAGAAAGAGAAGGTTCCTGGGCAGACCAGACTTAGCGGCAAAAATCCTCCTTGACCTGGAGCCCTCTTGGCTCTTGAGAAAAAACCTCAGCATCAGTTCTGACTTTAAATCCAAGCCCTGCCATTCTTGACTGTAGGACTTAAGACAGGTCCTCACCTGTCCCACAATTTCCCCACCTGTGTAAGAGAAAACAGAGCAACAGTTTCCACATCTGTGCATCTTTGATGTAATGAAATAATGCACTCCAGTCTCCCAGCCCAGATACAGCCTAGGGATAGATGCTCCATATATGTCCCCCACATGGGCACTAGAAACAGAAGGCAGCCGTGCCAGCCTTGGTTAATTGTTCTTTCGTGTCCACAGGGAGTCTGACTTGTTCTTTTTGGATCTTCAGACGCTTCAAGCTGGGGACGAGGGCTGGCTGGTGTTGGATGTCACAGCAGCCAGTGATCGCTGGTTATTGAACCATCACAAGGACCTCGGACTCCGCCTCTATGTGGAAACGGAGGACGGTAAGACGTGATCTCTGGGCAGCAGATGTTCTCCTGGGGCTCCTCTCGGGCTGTTGGCCATGTCTGAGCCAGTGGTGGTGTGCCTTGCTTGAACATGGTGCTCAGCATTTCTCAGATGTCACTCTGACTTGATAAGCCCTCCCCACTGAAAGGACTCAATGTAGAAGTGAGGTTCCTCATACACTGCAGGACACATAGTAGGTTCTCAGACAATGGCATTTCTTTCTCCCTTCTCTCTCAGCAGAGCCAACATTTGAGTTGTTGAGAGAGTAAATCAATATTCCTTTCCAAGAAATAAGAAATTGTTTCTACCTTCTCAATACTGGGATTTCTTTCCAGGAACTTTCTCTCTCAGGCTTTGAATTAAAGAGGCTTGGATTTGAATCTTAGCTCTGCCACTTTGTTGGTGACATTGGAGTCGCCAAGATTTTCTAGATTCTGCTTTCCTATCTGTAGAGTGAAGATACACTTATTCATTAGGTATTTTTAGGGGATAGAAAGTCACTGGTGATAGAAATTCCTTGTTGTTGTTGTTGTATATTGTTGAGTGGGAACAGACCCATAGCTGACCCTCCAGTTGGTTTTCAGAGGCAGTTATTCTCATGGGAGGAAATTTCCCATCTTTCTCCCATGGAACAGCTGGTGGATTGAACCACGTGGCTCCAGGATTACAGTGCAGCCTCTTGCCACCAGGCCACCAGAGCTCCCTAGAAAGCCCTTATGGATGTAAGATTAACATGGCTGAGGAACAGCAAGAAGGCTGCCATGTCTGAAGCAGAGCTGGAGAGGCAGAGGTTGAAAGAAGATTACAAAAGGTCCACAGAACTGGATTTGAGTTAGGGTAGAGTCTAAGGCAAGGTATTTCAAATTTTTACCATAGTTTCTTTTATTTGGCAGCAGTGGATATCAAGATCTAAGCTTTTAAAAAATAACCCTCTGATACGCAGCCCTTCAGGGAAGTGAGCATAACTCAACACTATACCTGTGGACTGTGCTTAATGACCTGCTTCCCAAGAGCACAGTATAGTCACAGAATAGTGACGAGAAAGTAACTTCACAGTGGAGATAGTTCACAAATACTGTCTCGGTCAGGTGACTGAGGTTCTCATCAACAGCAACAAGTCATTCAGACAGCAGGTACACTTGATATGATGTAATGTGAATGGCATTTCCCCTTAGTGATCTTCCTCTTCAGATCTTACTAACTCCACTCTAACCATGAGCAAAACGGCATGCAAACCCAAATGGAAAGACATTACAGAACATCTATTTCTTTTTAAAAAAAATAGAATTATTATAATTAATAATTTTTCTTATCTTTTTTAAATTCAGAGACATGATTTAATTTTTATTGTGTTTGTAATGTTGTTTTTACAATTCAATAGGCAAATGAGTTTTTGGTTTTGGTTTTGGGTTTTTTTTTACATTTTTTTTGCAAATGAGTTTTTATTCCAGTCGTAATATCAGAATTTATTTTAAGACATCTTTTATAGCAGTGTAACTGACCATCATTTCTTAACACTTAAAGGTCATCCAGACCAAGGAAAGCCAGAAAAATTTTCATATCCTAGAGGAGCTGAGAATCATTACAAATAAATGCAAGGTAGATCTAGGTGAGATCCTCGAACTGCCCAAAGGTTGGCATGGCAGATGGTACCTACTAGTTGCTCTACAGAAGAAAGATATGGCAGTCTACTTCTGCAAAGATTACATTTTACCTGGGTCCACCATCAATATTCATGGCAGGAACTCTGTCGAGAAAAAAAAAAAAAAAACATGTTGTGGAGCTCTGGTGGCCTAGTGCCAAGAAGCTGCACTGCAATCCCAGAGGTGCGCAGTTCGAATATACCAGATGCTTTGCTGGAGAAGAAGGGACAATCTCCTCCTGTACAAGTCACAAGTCAGATCAGATTTGATGGTACACACAAAAAAAATAATAAAATTAAAAAAAAATTTTTTTAAACCCCAAACATGTTGCATTGAGAAAAATTTCCTATCAAGTACCCCTCCAAAGAGCTAAAGAACAAGGATACCAGTTTAAAGACTAAAGTGTGGCCTCCTGCATTCCTTTCCTCAAGAAGATGTTCTGTCCCTTCCTTTGGGATGTTTCTTTCCTAATAAATCTGGTTTTGCTTTTACCTACCTACCCCCTGACCTAAAAAAAAAAAAAGGTGCACCTACCTGATCCAAGCCATAGTGTTTTAAATTGCTTTGTATGCTTTTGAAAATTAGACAATGAATAAGGAAGACCCAAAGAAGGATAAATGCCTATGAATTGTGGTGTTGGCAGAGTGTTGAATATGCCATAGAACATCAAAAGTCTCTCTGGCCATGATATTAATTAGACCCTGGTAGATAGCCATGTGCAAATATCATTTCAAAGAAAGATGAGTGCTGAAAACCCAGATGTGGTAACAGCTGGCATGTAAGTGGACTAAATGAGAGCACTCTGGGAAGGAATGTAGCAACCCATGGAAGAAAGGCTTAGTGATATACTTCCTTAAAATGAGTCACTGAACAAACGCCCTACAGAACCCAGTTCTACCCCGAGTTGTGAGGTCGCCCTGATTCACTGTCCATGCTGCCGTAAATGGTTTCACATTTATCATTTTAGTATGGGACAGATACTGGGTTTTTCTTGCATTACAGTACTTACACTCTATGATTCTATGAAGCAGGTGCTATTAGTCCCATTTTACAGAGGGGAAAATGGGTTCAGGGAGGAATATAATGGCCCAGGGTCACCAGTCCCAGGGAGTGCAAGCAAGTACTACACTTTTGTAACTTAAATCTTAAGTCACTGGTCACCATGAAATGTCTCCACTAAGGGATACCACTAGAATGCCTGAGATTTAAAATGTCCTCTGGCTTAAGAAAGTTAAGTTTTATGTCTGTAAATCTCAAAACAGGAAGTTGAGTTAATGATGAAAGAGGAATAGCTCTTGTCCCTGCATCCTATCTTGGGGTAGCTGCAGGCTTATAATGTGCTAGTCGGCTTCCTCAGCCGATGTAAGATTACCTCTAAACCCATCTTGCCTTTGCTCGTTTTGTCTTAGATGTGGTCGTTTTGTGCTTTTACTAGACTCAGCATTCTGGGGTGCCTGCAGAGTTTGCACGGCCCTGCCTTAGAAGTAGCATCAGCGTCATAGACTGAGCATGTCCCTTTTTTTGGTAACATTTTGAAATTTCTTATTAGTTTGTATACAAAATTTGTCTATCTTGTGTTTCACACTTTCCTTCCTTCATGTTATGTTTAATACAGTCCCATACATTGTGTTTTATAAAATTAATCACCATTGACCTAGGCCTGTTTTTACCCCACCTTTTCAGGTCCCCACTGGATCTTTCCCATTTTCTTCACTCCTGCTCTCTATCCCCCAAATTATGTGACCCTGTGGTGTCTCCCCTGTCCATCCTCACTCCTCTGCTTCCTCTCTTCCCCTCTTGGATCTTCATATACATTTTACTAGTTATCTTTCTATTTTTAGTATAATGGCCTTAGTGTACTTATCCTTTGTCCTTATGAGACTCAGTTCACTCAGCATAATACTCTCTAGTGTCTCCTATGTTATATAGTATTTTGAAATCGTTGCTCCTGCATGCTCCATAGTATTCCTTCATGTGAATGAACCATAATTTTTCAATCCGTTTGATTATGATTGGACATTTGGGATGTTCCCATGTTCTTGTGATGGTGAATAATGATGCTGTGAACATCAGTGGCAGAGGGGTGGAGGAGTGGGAAGAGTATAGCAACTCAGCAAAAAGGGTCCTGGACCCCCATATCCAGAGATCCTGCTAAAAAGAAACCACCCTCAATACTGATAGGGACCTTCCAGCTCAGGGAAGAAGCAGGAATCCTAGACAGCAAAGTGACCCAAATGTCAGGAGAAAGAAGGAGGAAGCAGAAAAGCTTTCCTAGGAGGAGTGTCATCTGTCCCATGAGAGGATGAGGAAGGCCAGCACTCAGAAGGGGCTGAAGTCTCCCAGAGCAGCTCAGGAGGATGCCGGGAGGGAGCTGGAGGAGAACAAAGCAGGCAGCTGAGACTCTTGACCACTCTTTCCAGAACCTCTGATGCAGAAGGAATCCTAGCAATGTGGACTAAGAAGGGGCTTTTTAGGTTAGGAGATACTAGAGTGCTTGCATGTGCCAATGGGAAGGATTCAGTGGAGAGAAAGGAAAACGACAATCTTTGACAAAGTCCCCACAGAGGGACTCAGCACACGGAAAATCGATTCTTCCTCCATGTGAACAGTGGCAGTTGCAGGACAGCGCATCCCTGCTGTTACCGTGAAGGGTGGGGTGGAGCTCTTCCAGCGGCACTCAATCCACAGGATTCAACAAGGACCTGAGGGCGAGGACACCAGCACCGTTTTCCACCTTACCAACAGCGTCACCCTTATACCGCCCCAGTGCGGCTCGGGGTCAGTGCCCATCGGAGGCTCAGGCTCCGAGTTGGTTAGCTCTGCTTTAGGAGGGCCTGTGAGCCTTAGACCAGGAGGACTGGACCGAGGGCAGCACCATTCCCACCCAGGCTGGGATAGAGATCTCTGATCAGTCCTCAGCAAGCTGATTGGAGGCCTGGTACGGAATCCTCTCTGATTCTCCCTGGATCCAGGCCAGCACCCCAGAAGCGGACGGTGAGCAGGCTCCTGGCCCTGTGTTTCTGCTGGGGTGCAGCTCACGGGCATCCTACCCCAGCTTCCGTGTGGCCCCGCTGCCCCTTCGCCTCTCTGGGCCCGAGCTAGGCTGTCCCCACCCCCAGGGTTAGGCCACATCAGCCCTGTGCTCTGGGCTCTGTGACGCGGCCGCAGAGGCAGCCAGGACGCGGGGCGCCTCGTGGGGCTCAGTCACGCGCCCGGCCTCTGGCTCACTGGCGGGGTCTCCGGCCGCATCCCCGTCATGGCTGCGCCCCGGCTCCTCCTCTTGGGGCTGCGGCTCCGCGCCCTTGCTGGTCGCTCAAGAGGCGCTCGACTCAGCCCCTCTTCGTCCAAGAACTGTGCGCGAGGCTTCTCCACCAGTCCCCACCACCAGGCCAAATTCTACACAGACGCGGTGGAGGCCATCAAGGACATCCCTCATGACGCCACCGTCCTGATGGGCGGCTTCGGCCTCTGTGGGATCCCCGAGAACCTGATCCGGGCCTTGCTGAAGACGCAGGTGAAAGGGCTCACGGTGGTCAGCAACACGGTCGGCGTGGAGGACTTTGGGCTGGGCCTCCTCCTGGCCAGCAAGCAGGTCCGCCGCATCGTCTGCTCCTATGTGGGGGAGAACACCCTCTGTGAGCACCAGTACCTGGCTGGGGAGCTGGAGCTGGAGCTGACGCCCCAGGGCACGCTGGCCGAGAGGATCCGTGCGGGGGGCGCCGGGGTGCCCGCCTTCTACACCAGCACAGGCTACGGGACCATGGTCCAAGAAGGAGGCGCGCCCATCAAGTACTATGACGACGGCCACCTGGCTGTCATCAGTAAGCCCAGAGAAGTGAGGGAGTTCCACGGCCACCATTATCTTCTGGAGGAAGCCATCACGGGGAATTTTGCTTTAGTGAAAGGCTGGAAGGCTGATCGCTCAGGAAACGTTATCTTTAGGAAAAGTGCAAGGAATTTCAACGTGCCGATATGTAAAGCTGCAGACACCACAGTGGTGGAGGTGGAAGAAATTGTCGACGTGGGATCGTTTGCCCCTGAAAACATCCACATTCCCAACATTTATGTAGACCGCTTGATAAAGGGAGAAAGATATGAGAAAAGAATTGAACATGTAACAGTGAGACAAGAGGGAGCCGAAAAAGCCCCCGCTAAAGACGACTTGAGGACTCGCATCATCAAGCGTGCAGCTCTGGAATTTGAGGATGGTATGTATGCTAATCTGGGCATAGGAATTCCACTCCTGGCCAGCAATTTCATCAGCCCAAAGATAACTGTTCATCTTCAGAGTGAAAACGGGGTCCTGGGCCTGGGGCCATTCCCCTCCCCCAATGAGGTAGATGCAGATCTCATCAATGCTGGCAAGCAAACAGTCACTGTCATCCCCGGTGCCTCTTTTTTCTCTAGCGACGAATCATTTGCCATGATCAGAGGGGGACACCTTGGTCTGACCATGCTAGGAGGAATGCAGGTTTCTCAGTATGGTGACCTGGCTAACTGGATGATTCCCGGGAAGAAGGTGAAAGGGATGGGAGGCGCCATGGATTTAGTGTCCAGCCCCAAAACCAGAGTGGTGGTCACCATGGAGCATTGCTCAAAGGCAAACGAACACAAGATCTTGGACAAGTGTACAATGCCGCTGACTGGGAAGCGCTGTGTGAAACGAATCATCACAGAGAAGGCCGTGTTTAATGTGGACCCGAAGAGAGGGCTGACGCTGATTGAGCTCTGGGAAGGCTTGACAGTGGATGACATCAAAAAGTGCACAGGGTGTGCCTTCACGGTGTCACCAGACCTCAAGCCAATGCAGCAAATTACAATATAAGCACAAAACCAACCTTCATCATGGACTGTGGTTTGGATTTTGACCACAAAAGACTTACCTGTGAGGAAGTCAGTCATCACATCTGTACATTTCATGGGCAGTTTGACTAGTTTCCTCTTGGCCTCTCAGACTTTTTACAGCTGGATAGGCTTTGTTCTCTTGAGGGATATGACTTTAATTAAAACACAGAAAAGACTGTGAAAACTTAAGGGGTGTGTTCTGTAAGAGCTGAGGAAGTTCTGCTGTGAGTGGAGAGAGCTTGGCTGTCCTTTTGCTTTCTGTGACATTGGCATTATGCTGTGTAGTTGAGATGATCACATAGGAAGGATATACTTCAATCATGAAGTATAGGGGGCAATGAAAGATTGTCTAGAGAATTATCTAAGGTGCTTTTTACCACTATCATGAGTAATAACGGACATGTGAATTTGTGAATTTTTTAAAATTTTATATTGGTTTGCATACAAAATTCATGTACATTGTGTTTCACTCATACATCATTTGACACATTCTTTAATTCACATTGCATTTCATGCTTCATGGTGTTTTATAAAATGAATCACCATTGATCTTTGCCTACTATTGCCACATCTTTTCAGGTCCCTGTTGAGTCTTTCCTAATTCTTCATACACACCCCTCTGCCCACCAAACTCTGTTATCCTAGTGATCCCCCCCCCCTCATATTCAGCCTGCCTGCTCTCCTCCCATTCCCTTTTTGGACTTTTGTATATCTTACTAGATATCCTATTTTTACAACAATGTTCTTATGCCATATTTGTCCTGCAGAAATACTATCTTAAAGATTTCCTTTGGCTTCTGTGACTTTCCCTCTGGACCCTTTCATTTGTTGCTAAACTTTATTTCCCCATATCCATACCTCCTCCCTTCACATTTGTTCACATAGCTAAATGGATGATGCCCCTAAAAGGACAGCAGGACCAGTGGAAGTGGGACAGTGAGCTGGTGACTGCAAGAGGCCGATGGTTGGGGAGCTCTGGTGGCCTAGTGGCAAGAAGCTGCACTGCAATCCCAGGGGCACACTGTTCAAATCCACCAGATGCTCTGCCAGGGAAGGAGGGACAATCTCTTCTTGTACCAGTCAGATCTGATTTGATGGTACACACACACAAAAAAAAGAAAAAAAAAAAAAAGGCCGATGGTTAATGCTCACATTCCCTCAGGAGCGTCCTCTAAATAAACAACCCACCTGTGCTTATGACACGCTGAAACTTGCCTTAGGAACTATAGCTGGTGAACTTCTGTGAGTTATATCATCATAAACCATGGTGTTTCTGTGTTGTCCAGATCTGAAATTTGCTCTGTATGGAGGCTTTAACTGTTCTCATATAACCCCAAAGGAGATATAGGCATTTTATCCTGAATCTTCAGTCTCACAAATTAAAAAGACAGAAAACTGGTAAGTCAGAAAGAAGTAAGAAGGATTAATGGAAATGTGAATTAGAGGGAGGAAATGTGGGACAAAATACTGTGGTTATTGCATTTAATGTTATAAAGCAAAATTTTATGAATGGTTGCATGAAAACCAAATTGCTTTGTAAACTCTCAAAGCACAAGAAAATTTTTTAAAAACCTAAGCATGTCTGTATCATATTTAAAATGCTTGCAGGGTCCACAGGCTCAATACAGGTATAAAGTTGAGTGTTGGACTCCCAGCTAAAAGGTGAATCAGAACCATCTTGGAGGCTGAGTGTGGTCGTGTGAGTTCTCCTCTCCCCCTCCCTTTTCATAAGGCTCAGAAACAGTTCCGGTCTTATACATGTCTCCATGGAGTTTTTCTACAAGAGTTCCAACTCAGTCCTGATTGTTTGTCAACATGACATTGAAATTGCAAGGGCTAGAAGGGGGATCAGAAGGCACCCAGAGCAGAGAAGAGCCTTGGGGAGAGACAATGATTTATTTACCTAGGCACCACTGGAAGGAAGATGCGAATTCGAGTTTAACCACCTGTCCTAGGACAGGACCAGGCAAGTAAGCTGCCAGGACATTCTGGGCTAAAAGGGGGCAGGCGCGGAAATGAGGTGAGACCAGGAGTCCTCAGGTCCACCTGGGAATCTGCAGAGACTTCAACACTGTAACAAAACCAGATCTGGAGCCAGGGGCCTTGAGCCCCAGAGGCTCTCGCAGCCTTCACCTCTGCCTTTCCTGGAAGGGGTCTGTCCAGATCTAGTGGTCATTACCTGTCAGCAAAAGCCAAGGAATTCTCCTGAGAATGGGCTGGACAAAAGCAGACCCAGTGTGTGTGTGTGTGTGTGTGTGTGTGTGTGTGTGTGTGTGTGTGGTCTCTGATTGTGGAAGAACTACTTTTTCTAGGACTGCTAGGTTAGGACTATGAAAGACACCGAGTCTTGCCCTCCCCACCCCTACCTGGGCCTGTTTCCTAGAGAAGGGTGGGAATGTCCTGGCTCTGCTGCACCTTGCTTTGAGACCTTGAATGGTGACTACTTTTGAATTTTCATCTCTGCTTCTGAAGAATAAGAACTAGGATTAGATGTTTCCAGGGATCCTCGGGCAGGCCTGTCTAGCCTAAGAGAGCCTTCAAAGGACTCCCCAGTGCTCAACACAAGACTTAGCTCCGTGGGGCTGCATGAGGCTCTGCTGTATTATGGAGCTTATGTGTCGTCTGCACTCAGGAGACCCCAGCAAGATCCTTAAATAGGCAGTTGCACAAAAAGGAGATAAATGGTGAACAAAGCCTTGGAGGGCAGATCCACTTCCCTAGATCAAAGGTATATGATAAGGCCCTGCAGGAATCCAAAGGGAAGAAGAGCACCGCAGGCCGGCTTGGAAGGCCTGCCTTGGTACCAAGGCCACCACCCCAGGTACAGTAGGACTCTACCCCAGGGCCTGGTGTTGATGGTCATTGACTCCTCCATCCTGTCTACTCTTCTCTGTCTTTAAGGTCCCTTAAGATCTCAAGGCCCCAGAGCTTCATAACTTTAGTTGCCTTTCCTCTGTGCTCTGCACATAATTTACTTTTCTTCTGACTTGTGTGTCTAAGACTTGCTGACCCAGACTACTGAATGGCTTCTCTCTGGCAGCCTTCTGGGGTCAATGCCTACAGTGGATATATTGCCAGTCACCACAGCTCTTATCCACATTCCTGACAGAAAGCCACTCATTTGTGAAAGCGAGTACATTTGTGTGTGACAGGTGGGTGACATCATAGGTCAAAGGTTGGACTCTGGATTGATTGGTTATTCAGTCAATGGTGGCCAGTGAACACCTGGCCTAAAGCTACTGTCTAACAGCTGACCTTTGAGTGGAACTGTGGGTGGGGAAGGCAGGCCATGTCCTTGACCTTTAGTCCACAGTGGAGAGCTATTTTAGATCTGCTATGGAACAAATTGGTCACGGAAAAGAAAGCCATCGATGAAATGAATGGACACCATAGCCTCAACAATGACCTACGACATATCAAAGGTCACAGTGATGGTACATTATGGTACAGGCCTGGGCAATGTTTTGTCTAGCTGTACATAAGGGCTCCATGAAACAGAGCCAACTCCACAACAGTTAACAATAACATGAAGCGTAGGTATATGTATGATGCTGTATTATTATTATTGCTGTGTACTGTTGAGTTGGAACTGACCCATAGCTGACTCTCCAGCAGGTTTTCAGAGGCCGTTAACTGTATGGGAGGACATTTCTCATTCTTCTGTGGAGAAGCTGGTAGATTGAAACCATATGCCTTCAGGATTGCAGTGCAGCTCTTGCCACTATGATGTACATACATAAAATGTGTATTTGCATTTACTGGGGCATACATATACATGTCTATGCACTCATGAATGTTCATATGCATGTAGGTGCTTACAACACTGAGGGGAAATGCACCCTCATATATACTTGGAAGCAGGAGTGACATCCACTTCCTAAACCACATGCCTCCAGAAACTCTATGAACTTTGATAAGTGTTGGTAGTTGTAGAGGGGCTTCACGCCTTTTGTTCATAGGGTCCTTGAGTTGTGCTCAACTCGAAGGCAATAAACAACAACATATATTGAACAACTGATACTGTTTTAAGAGACTTAGAAAAGGGTTAGTGATTTAAAAAAAAAAAAAAATTTAAGGGATCTCTGATAACCTAGTGGCAAGAAGCTGAACTGCAATCCCAGAGATACGCGGTTCAAATCCACCAGATGTTCTGCTGGAGGAGGGGCAATTTCCTCCTCTACCAGTCAGATCCAATTTGACAGACAGTACACACACACACACACACACACACTTTAAAATTCATTGTCGCACATTTTCTTCCTTTCTCTTCTCCCAACCCACACCGCAATGTACCCCTTGTTCCAGATTGTTCTCCTACAAATAATGACATCATACATTCCTTTCGAACAGTTCTTCCCCTCCTCTATTCTAATGCAGTGTTTATTATCTATCCACTCTTCCCATTCTCTCCCAGTGCTCCCATGTCTGTCCTATTTTTTAACAGTGGAGTTGTGCAGTATTTTTGTACTTTTGTACAACTGAAATAATTTACTCAGCTTAATGTCTTCCAGGTTCTTCTGTGTTGTTTAATGTTTTAAGAGTTCCTTAAAAAAAAAAAGAGTTCCTTGTTTTTCAATGCTGTGTAATATTCCGTTGTGTGAATGTACCAGTTTTTTTACCTATTCACTTTTGATGGGCACTTGGGTTGCTTCCATCTCTTGAGAATAACACAATGATAAACACAGGTGTGCATATCTCTATTTGAGTTGTGACTCTGGTTTCTTTAGGATATATTCCCAGTAGTGGAATTGCTGGGTCAAATAGTATTTCTATTTTCAACTTTTGGGGAAAGTGCAAGACTGCCTTCCATAGTGGTGGTACCATGTTACATTCCCACTAGAAGTGAATAAGAGTTCTAATCTCTCCACAGCCTCACCAGCATTTGTTGTTTGCTGCCCTGTTGAACTTTGCAGTTGTTGTGAATGATCTTGATCCTGAATTTAAGAAAATTTCATGGGGGAAAAAGTCAAGAGATTCTATTACATTTTTATCTATGTTATGAAAGCCAGCAAATCTAAATGTCTGTAAGGTAATCTCTACATAAAGTGTGGTGTATTCACTTAGAGTAGCTGCATTTGAAACATTTATTGTCGAGGCTTATTTGGACAACCAGGAAATTATTTCTGTGGGAAAAAATGGAGGCTGGGAGGGGAATGAGGACCTCTTTGCTGTGCTGAAAACTGTGTAAAATGAAAAATCAGCCTAGAAAAATACCCTTGCTGTTATGTGCTGTCAAGTCAGGTTTTCAGATGCTGTAAACCGCATGGGAGATTACCCACCTTTCCCCCACAGAGTGGCTGATGGCTTCAAGTCACCTGCCTTTGGGACAGCAGCACAAACTCCCTACCCACTAGGCCTCCCAAGCTCCCAAGAAAAAGAGCCTTGGCAAACAAAAGTGAATGTTGTGCTGGAGTGAGAGGAGAGGGTTTGAGTGATTCTTTTTTTTTCAGTAGCTTGTAGTTCTTTTTACTATTATAAGAGTATTTGAAAAGAAAAAATGCTGATTGGAAGGTGGTTTCATTGGTGTCATCTATGTATTTCCAGGGCTAATTGCCTTGTTTTGTGTGTGTCATCAACAACCTTTAACAGCTGTGGAAGAAATCCCTTTTATGGGCTTCCCCGTTCCCAGGGCTGGGCCCAAATCATGTGCCTGCCCACAGACCTGTGTTTTAACCATAAACCATGTTGGCAAGTACACCTGTGTAGGTCAAACCCTGGCTCAGGAACCTCACCCAGTGTTTCCATCCCAGAGACTTGGAGTCTCATTTGGGGTGCTTCAGTGCTACACTCACTAAACACTAGCGGTTCCTACAATTAGCTAAGTGCTACCACAAAGCATACACAGATGTCCCCAAGAATCATGGAGTGGGAAGAGAGAACAGGGCTCAGAATCCTCAGGCTGAGAGGACACCCTGAGGCTAAGGATCCCTGACTGTGCCTCCCCAGCTGACGACCTCTGAAGTTACACCTTGTAAAGATAGAATGAGATGAGAGTGTATATGACTTTGAAAGGTGATAAATGTCTGCAAACATCTGTTTCCATGTTCATTGTTCACCAGTCCTCTAGAACCTCCCACCCGTGCCTTTCAGAACTGCCTGCTGGGAGCTGGACTTCAGATAAGGAAGCTGAGGCGCCATGGGTCACCCTTAGTCTCAGCCTCCATGCCCCAGACCTTCCTAGGTCCCAGCAGAGTTCCTGGTGTGTCCACTTCAGTGGTCACTTTCAGTGACTACTCTCTGTCATTTCTGTCTCAGGACACAGTGTGGAGCCTGGCCTGGCTGGTCTGCTGGGGCGCCAGGCACCACGCCCCAAACAGCCCTTCGTGGTCACTTTCTTCAGGGCGAGCCTGAGTCCCATCCGAGCTTCTCGAGCAGTGAGGCCATTGAGGAGGAGGCCACAAAAGAAAACCAACGAGCTGCCGCAGCCAAACAGGCTTCCAGGGATCTTTGGTGAGCTCCAGGGCTGGACTGCTTCTGAGCCCTGACAAGAGAGGCCAGGCAGGAGCCAGGTGGGGGACAGAAACCTCTGGGCCCTCAGAAACTGCTCAAGTGACCAGCCGTCCTCCAGCCACTCTTCACAACACCAGCCTTTGCCCTGTACACCCTTGTGACCCACTGCCCCCCTCTCATGCTTGAGCCTCTGCTAGCCTCCCCGTTCACTGCGAAGTCTCCCTCTCTCCTCTCACCTGGCATCTCCAGGGCCCCCTTCCCAGACTTCAAGCATGGTCTGTTCTCCCCTCTTGTAAGCAACCACAGCCCTCTGTTGCCTTCGGTTCTTCCCTGGCGACCTATTAGGATTCACAGTTGTTCATGTGAGGGTCTCCCCATTACCAATGGGCCAGGGACAGGCCTGAGCTGCTACAGATCCGCCCTTTGCTGGTCCCAACTGAGTACCTTTGAACATGTGGAATGGCGAGACTGCAGCGAGGAGAATGGGCTGGATAGGAGATGTCTCTGGAGGAAAAAAAGAATGGGTTTATCCTCCATCCTTGGGGAGGCCAAGGGTCCTGTTAGATGAAGCGGGAGGGTGGTCTCCGCAATATCCAGGAGCCACTGAAGACTGTTGAGCTGGGCTTTGGCATAAACTAAGCTCCATCCAAGCTTGGGTTTTATGAGACTGAATTACTTAGTTCCCATTCATTCAACCTCTTCCTGGGAATTCTTTGTGGTAGCTTCACAGAGTCAGACCCAGAAAAGAACTTGCACTGTCTTGTCCTCACAGATGACATCCATGGCTCCAGTGGGCGACAGGTGTGCCGTCGGCATGAACTCTATGTCAGCTTCCGGGACCTTGGCTGGCTGGTAACACTGACCTCCTCCTCTTCTTAACGACAAACCCCATTTTCATCCTAAATGTGTCTCCAGGGAGGAAGGAGAATTATGAGTCATTTTGTCTTTTTAACGTGTTTTTTTTTTCATTTTTTATTATTAATTTCAATGAAAATTTACAGACTTTGGATTTCCATTCATCCATTGTTGCATTTTTTAACATGGTTTTATCTTTGCTATTTTCTACGTTTCAAGATGGAATTGCACTATTTTTACAGCAAGAAAGGTTTTTGTTTTAAATCATGAAAACAAGAGATTATCTGAATCCTCAGTCAATTGGAATGTCAGAACTGGCACAAGGAAGCGGAGGTGGGCGGGCAGTACCTGTGCATGTGCCAGGATCAAGGCGGCGAGGAGGGCTGACCCACTGTAGTGGCTGGGGGTGGGCACTCAAGTCTGGGTGGTGTTGTCTGATGCTGTTGGTGGCCTGGTGCCTGTGGGGGACATCCCTAAGCCCTGTGCTGGACTAGGGCTCAGAAGGGGCACCTGGTGGACTCAGCTTCTCCCTCCCCTCAGGACTGGGTCATCGCCCCCCAGGGCTACTCGGCCTTTTACTGTGAGGGGGAGTGTTCCTTTCCGCTGGACTCCTGCATGAACGCCACCAACCACGCCATCCTGCAGTCCCTGGTCAGTACTGATCACGCCCCACCTCCTGGTATGGGGTGGACACTGAGGGAGGCAGCATTCATCAGGAGGTGAATGAGAACAGCCGCATGACATCCATACATGTAGTTAAATTCACGCACACACAGAGAATACATGCACCGCAAACGTAGATTAAAGGCCTGCGCACTGCATATGCACACACGAGACACGCAGGGTTTATATGGGCAGACCTCCATGTAGTCATACGCACTGACAGATGCAAGTCACGAACACGCATGCAGGGACCCGCGACCTTCCCACATGCCTGCCCACATCTATGGTGGGTGCTGCCCTCCTGTGACGTGTGTGCAGACAGCGCTGTGCAGGACCCTCCACACCTCCTCTGTCCCGCTGCTTTCCCCTGGTCTCGGTGCACTTCCAGGTTCTCAGCTGGCTCTCAGCTCCACAGATCATATTCACTGGCGTCTCCCTGGCTCCTCTCCAGCCACTCGTGTTTTTTACAGACTATGTGTCTTTCAGTACCCAGTCTTTGAGGGAACTGTAAATGCCTAAAATGCCTTCTGATGTGAACATGGCTGCTGCTTTGTATTGTTAAGTGCTGTTTGTTGATGCTGGTGTTCAGATGTTTTTCTAGAACTGCTTACCTGGAATCCTAGTTCCTAATTGTTTTCTAGGTAAGAGATTGTGTGAAGGTAGTGTCTGAGATGGACGGCACAGCAGCTTTGAGGTCATGATAATGCTTAATTTCCCAATGGCCTGATGGGGTTTGTGGGACACCCAAGAGGTGACTTCCTTTGGAAAAGCTCAAGGGTGAAATTAAGATGCTTGTAGAGCAACCCTGTCTGGTCCCCACAGCCTGTGTGAGTAGGAGCTGAGGTGATGACCTCACCTGCACTTCCCAGGGTCTGTCCCCTCCTCACTGACACTAGTCTGGAACCTCAGTCCTTCTCAGAGGTCAGTCACAGACATGAGCGCTCACTGCGTGCTGGGCAGCAGACTCGTGAACACATGGACTAGGGGGACTGGGTGATGCCTTCTGTGAGGAAAAGGAGGGTGGGCGCTCAGCAGAGGGAGAAAAGGGAGGGCCCTCTGCAGGAGGAACAGCATGTCAAGAGCTAGAGGGAGAATGTTCCAGGCAGAAGGAGCAAGTGTAAAGCCCAAGACCAGAACATGCTTGGTTTACCCAGGAAGGGGAGGCCAGGGGGTTGAGGAAGGGCTGGCAATTGGCTGCTCCACAATGTTTAAGATCCTATTAGAGGTGATGTCGGGTGGGGGACTGTCTCAACAGTTGGGATATAATGGGTGGGAGGTGGTTGGTATCCAGTTTGGGGTTGGAGAGGTACAAGCTGAAGGCATAAACCTGAGACATTAGCTTGTCAATGGTCTTCGAGTCCTGGGAACCGATCACCTCCTCCAGGAGAATGTGTGGACGGGCAGGAGAGGAGATGAGATGGGAGAGGCCAGTGATGCGGGACGGAGCAGAGCCTTTGGGGTCCTGAGGGACCCTCCAGGTTCATCTCCACACAACAGATAGCAGACTCTTCTAGAAGTGCAAATCTCACCTGTCATCCTTGGCCTAGCAGGGTTCAGTCACTTCTGTTAACCCCAGGAGGAAGTCTGAGCCTGGGGCCATCATTAACCATCCTGCAGACTTCTCCCCCTGCTTGTCCCCAAACGCTGTCGGTACACTCAAGTATCCAGGATGGACCTCTACTGTCTTCTCACCTTCAAGGCCCCCTCCCCTCGCCCTGGACCCAGCACTCCCCAGGCAGGCATTGGTAGTCAGTTCCCTGAGTCCCTAGGGCCCAGGTGCCTTCCTGGAGTTCCCTTCTGTGCCCACCACTCGACTGAGGCTGCTGGCTGAACGTTTCTGTGTTCCTCATGCCAGCAGGGCTGGTACAAGGTCAGAGCCAGCAGTGTTTTTGTTGGAAACGAGAAAAGTGTCCTCAGACCCACTTGGCAAAGGAGAAGCCTGGGAGGTGAGTGGGGAGCGGTGAGTCCTCAGGTGCTCATGCTTCTGTGCCTCCCTCTGGCCAGGTTCACCTGATGAAGCCTGATGCCGTACCCAAAGCGTGCTGTGCGCCCACCAAGCTGAGTGCCACCTCTGTGCTCTACTACGACAGCAGCAACAATGTCATCCTGCGCAAACACCGCAACATGGTGGTCAAGGCCTGCGGCTGCCACTGAAGCCACACCTGCTTGGGCCTGCTCAGCCCTCCCACCCCCTGGTCAGGCTTTCTCCAGCCAGGAAACCCTTAAGCATGGCCATAGTGCAGCAGGGATGGGAAAGAGCTCTTTGAGGTGAGCACATCCCCCGCCAACTTCCTGCCAAGGCATAGGCCCTCCCCAGGACCCTCTGACCCCTTCCCCTGGAGTTGGTGGCAGGCTATCCTGCCCCAACCCTGGCGGCCCTGGTGCAGCGCACACAGCAGCCACGGAAAGACGTGTTTATGGGCCTGTCTGGGGACTGCACCCAAGTCCTATCTATACTGGGACCTGTCCATGGCCAGCGCTGGCCCAGGTGGCTGCCCTGGGGCATTTTGAGGAGCACCTGGCACCCGAGATTGGCTGGCTCAGGCTTTTACACTTCACCACAGGGTTCAGATAGTGGCAGTGAGGTGCAGAACTGGGAATTTCTGGGGTGTAATTAGATAACATGACGCCTCTCAGCACAGAGTATTCTTGGAGTCACAGCTTGGCCTCTGGACTCGGTGATGCGTTTAGTCATAAACAGCAGCCTGTGGTGGGCCTCCAGACGGACGATGACGGCATGTTAGCTGGGATTTGCCTTCCCGTTTTTCCTGCATGGGGCCTGTTCCGGCTTCTGCCTGGTGAAGAGATGCAACCCTCCAAAAACCCAAGAACCGTGGGGCTTCCAGCTCCCTCAACGTCTCCACCCATTTTGAACACAGCATTTGGACGAAGATAACTCTTACGAGAAGGGGAGTAACTACCATAGGCAGAACCATGGGCTCAATTCCCACATCCTCAGCCATGGGCAGCATCATTAATTAGCCTGAGTTCTCTTCACCGAACTTGGGCAGAGCCTCAAAACTCCTTATCTCCAGTCACTGCCAACCACGCAAAGGCGACATGAACTCTGCCTCAGGGCAGCAGGCCATCCCATTTCTGCACTGAAGGGCCAATGCCAGGGAGGATGCAAGTGGGCAACCCAGTGCCCACCAGATTCTAGGCCTCAGGAGCAGGCTGGTCACCAGTCTCTCACCTTGTATGCCCAGGAGCCCTGTCCTGGTTCTCAGGGCCTGTAAGCCAAAGAAAAGGCCCCTGTCCCAGGGGAATGACAGGCGGTAATTAAGCTGAGCAGGGTGGGGAAGCTTTTCTCGGCCTCCACTCTTCCCGGAAACCACTGTTCTCTTTGGAGCAGCTGCTGGGAGTTGGAGTGTTTATTTGATTTCTGACTTGCTAAGCCTGTAAT
Organism: Elephantulus edwardii; assembly: GCF_000299155.1. NCBI lineage: Eukaryota > Metazoa > Chordata > Mammalia > Macroscelidea > Macroscelididae > Elephantulus > Elephantulus edwardii. The sequence continues at coordinate 10,998,473 of NW_006399799.1, forward strand.
TAACCTGCTAGTGCAGACAGAGTCCAGCTGCACGAACCCTTGAAATGCCATCATTAAAAGCAGCTCTTGGGCCCACCCTGTCCACAGGGCTTTCCACAGGCCCAGCCCTGTCCGGGTGGAAGTGGCCCAGGGGGCTTCAGGGGAGCAGGTCTGGCAGGGCTGGGGCCTCAGGGCCCTTCTTCTGGACAGCAGCTCCACCACCTAGACAGAGCCCCTCCCAGTTCCCGAGGGAGGCTCAGAATGTGTGATGAGCTGCCCGTCAGCCAAGGGCTTTGAGCTCAGGCTGGCAGGTGTGGGACATGACCCTGGACTAAATGTCAGGCCAGGGTCCTGGTTCCAGCTCACCCTGGACTTGCTTGGTGTCTGGACGAGACCCCTTCTTTATTTACACTTCACTTTTCCATCTGTGACATATGGACGTAGGACTTAAAGGGCCTGTCCTCACAGAACTAAAGGATTCCTGGCTGGATTCAGATTCAGAGTTACGTGACATGATGCCTCCCTGCCATCCCAGAACCTTAACAGCTCTCTCTCTCCTCCAAGCATCAAGGGCAGTGGAGGTTTGAAAACAAGCTGGCTTTGAAAACCAAATGTCTGTGTCTGGTTTCAGAGTTCACACAGCCTGGCACAGTGGGGTTGTGCTCTGAAGGCGAGGGCTTGGTTTGCCCATCAGTGTGCAGAGCAGGAAGCATCCTGACACCTCTTCTTCATGCAGCAAATTTCAGAGTGAAACAGCCTTAGATTCCCTGATGGACTTCTAGCACCATGGCCACCCAGGCAGCCACCACATAAAATGAAACCGAAAAGGCCTGAGAGGAGGGACTGTTAACTGTGGGTGCAGAGCCCATGAGGTGGGGCCAATTGGGCTTGGATTCATTTACTAAGACCACTTTATCTGCTTCTGCCTCTGGCCCACATCACATTCACAGAAACACATCATCTTGGGCTCAGTGACAGCAGTAAGTGAATGATGGCAGGAAAGGAGGCTACGAAGGACCACTCAGTAGGCAGCAAATGGCTTTACAGAAATTCCCTATGATTTCACAGGAAAAGGATGAACAGAGAACAGGTTTCGGAGCTGAGCTGACGTGGCACAGCATCCTCTTATCTTCTAAATGACACTGCTGCCTTCTGTCAAAGGACACACATGTCCTGGACACACATGTACCGGTGCATGAGCTAAGCAGTGTTCATCAGTGGTCTAACTGAAATAAATGTGCAACTTTGCACCTCCCCTGCATGCCTGCTAAACCCACCTCTAAAATATCTAGAATAGCTGCTATAGCAGCTTCAAAGCTCTGCTTTTCTCCCAGATTCTAAGCTGGATAATCTGTGGGGAGAAGGTGTGGCCTTGTGCCACCCTGCTGGCAGTGCCACCTCGGTCAGGACACAGCCACACTTAGCTGGTGCTTGGGGAGACACGGCCTCTGGCAGGCAAGGCACCTGTGTGCCCTCACGGGAAACTGATGGGAACACATTCTATTTAAGGTTTCTCTTCTCAGTGGGAAGCCTGCAGCAAGCATCTGACCTTTCAAAACACCTTTTTTTCTTTCTGTCTTAAAAAAGCATTGTGTATGTGTCAGGGAAAATTTTGAAATCAGAAAAACACAAACACCATAATCCCACCACAGAGGTAACAGCTCCAGTATTCCTCCCAGCCTTTCCTCTGTGTACAATATTTACAGTTATGATCACACTCTACCTGACTGTTCAAATTGCTATATCCAATGTATATTTTGGAAATTTGTTATTAAATATTCTTTGGAAATATTTTTAATAACATTCCATCCTTGGCATCTCGGTGTGAGCCTGTAAGGACCTGTGAGCCTTCTCGCATGCTGTGCTGCTCCGGGCCCGCCACCACACAGGACACAGGACTCAGGTGCCCGGGTGCACGGCACTGTCCGTTCATCCAGGGTCCCGGGCTTGTAACTTTCTCTTCCTCTACATGGCACCAGGCACAAGTAGGAGGTACAACTGAGTGTCTGGGAACAGGCACCTCTCGGAGGCTCAAGTGGCCACCTGGATAAGCCCAGGAAGTGGGCTCAGACTTAACACCCAGAGAAGGCCTGCAGAATGCCGAGTGCCCACCACCCAACGGCTCCTCTCCCACTGAGCTCTCAGGACTGCCCCCTTCAGAGCAGTCAGGGAAGACTAACTGTCCTCCCATGACCCATTTCACAGGGCTGTGTGACCAGTCCTTTCTTTGGCCTTATGCCAGCCTGCCGCCCCCTTTACCCTGGAGCCCCCACACTGAGAACCTGTCATAACTCTTACACCCCCCAGCCCTGCACAGTGGCGTGGTTCTGACCTCGCTGTTGCTCATCCTGATGCAGCCACAAATGACCATCAGGGACAGTGACGACTGCATGAGAATGGGACTGTGTTGGGGACAGTGGCTCCCAGTTAAAGGTGAGGACTCAAACCAGCCAAGGAGGGAGCCTCCAAAATGCAGAGAGGCCCAAGCAACATGACACCGCCCAAAGAATCCAGCCCAGGGTCCCTCAACTTCAAGATGTCCCCTTCTGATCTCAACCCAGCCCAGCCCAGTGGTTCTGAAAAGGGACTCGACCCTGACAATGCTCAGGGAAGTGGTAGCTTCGAGGAGGTCTCAGTGACTGAGAGCCCAGCCTCAGCGAGCAACAGGTGAGGTGCAGGGTGAGAGGCCAGCCTCGCATGCCTGCAAACCGAGGCACCAGACTGGGTTCCAGGAGGAAGAGGTTGGGGGTCAGGGCGGGAGCTACCTGTGTTATTTCTTATTATCTCCCAAGCACCATGCACAGAACCTGGCACAGGACTCTGGGCACCTAGCGATAATCAAATCCTTCCTGCTTGTTCCACGAATGAATAAGTAAGACCAATTAAGGGTTCCCAGTGGAATCAGAGGGTGAGAGGGCAGGGCTGACACCTGGCTGACCTAACTCCTCTGCCCAGTAACAGGAGACACAGGCCCTCGTGACTGGCCGGCTTACACTGCCCTGCAAGTGGCTCATGCGGGTGTCCCCTCAGAGCATCTGCCCACAGCAAGAGGAGGCAGCAGCATGAAACATGCCATTGCCAGTCCAAGCAGACCGTCCAGTCTGAGCTGTGACCTCTGACAACATGATGCCCAGACGGCAGCTGGCAGTACAAAAACCAGGATTTATTTTACCCGAAGAAAAGGTCCTAGTAGGCACAGGGGAGGCCCTGGCCGCAAAGTCCCGGCAAAGCAGGTGACTATCCATGGACCATCCACGGGGGAGGGCGGGCGCCTGTGCTGGCTTCCTGCCCACCGCCAGGCCCTGCGAGAAGCCGGGGGACATCAGGCTGTTCCTGAGGAGGAGCTGCTCCAAGTCCTCACCAAGGACAAGTTCATGGTGCAAATGCTGCTTTTTCAAAGGGATACCCTCAGGGGCTCCTGCTGGTTCCCAGGCAGATGGGCCGGAGCAGAGAGATGGCAGAGCAGAGAAAGGTCTGCCAACAGGGTCACACATACTCTCCACAGTCAGCAATGATCACCTTCTGTTTGGGCTTTCCATCCTTGCTGCCCTGGGCCTGCAGGACAGAAGAGAAGTCAAAAGGAAGGAAGAGGAGGGCTGAAGAGCCACTCAGAAATCACCCACATGTTCACTCCCACCCTGGACACTTTCCTCAGAAAAGGGCTGTGCTCAGAGCAGCCCCGGGCCCAGCTCTCCCTCCCACAGTGCACCCCTCAGCTCCCTCTCCAGGATGTGCACCAAGGTCAGGGTACAGGCTCATTCGGCCACCTATACCTCAATCTGCCGCAAGACATCCAGGCCTTCAGTGACCTCTCCAAACACTACGTGCTTGCCATCCAGCCAGTCTGTCTTGTCACATGTCAGGAAGAACTGAGAGCCGTTGGTGTTTGGGCCAGAGTTGGCCATGGAGAGAAGGCCTGAGTGAGGAAAAGATCATGTCAGCTCTCTGCATTGAGTCCTGGCCTTAGAGGACACTCATGCAGACCTGTCTACAGCCCTAAAGCCAGACCAGCTCAGAAAGTGACACAGACCTGGTTATGGCAAGCTTCTACAAAACCCAGTTATTCATTCAGTCAACTCAAAGGCAGTGAGACAGGGCAAGTGGGGCTGTGTCAACCATTTATAGTGGCTCTTTCATTCACCTAACAAATACTTAGTGAAGAATCCCCTGTTGAACTCTGGGGACACTGATGAGCAAAACATAGTCTCAGTCGTGGTACAGTCTCTCAGAAGAGAACTGTGGATTTATGTCAGGAGCGCAAGGCCGGTTTCACATTCACACACTAATTAGTGCAACACCATAGTAACAAAAGAGCGAGCATGATGATACCACAGGTGCAGAAAAAACATTTGACAAAATCCAAACATGCTTTTCATAAAAAAACAAACAAACAAAAACCACTCAAGAAACTCGGAACAGAAAATAATGTTCTCAGCCTGAACAGGGACATCTATGATAAACAACATGATGCAATGAAAGCTTTGCCCTAAGATCAGAAACACAAAGACTACCACTCTCATCACCTTTGGTTAACGTATCACTGGAGGTTCAAGACAGGGAAATCAGAGAGAGAAAATTAAAATAATGCAATGAGATTGGAAAGGAAGATGTCAATTAGCTCTATCTGCAGTTGATATAATTTATATATAAAAAAGGTGTAAACTACATACTAAAGCATTATTAGAACTAGTAAGTTGAGTAAGGGTGCAGAATATAAAATCAATACATAAGTATCTATCGCTACACAACAAGGAGAGGATAACACTGATGACTAGGACATTCTAAAGATTAAGTCCCTATGTGTATCAAAAACTTTTTCTAATAGGGTGAAAAGAAAACCTACTTACTGGGGAAGGGGCAGATCAAAACAAAACATTTGGCAATGATATCTCAGCCAAAGGTCTCACAACAAAAGTTTACACAGAATCCTACAAGGCTTCCACAAGAAAAAAGACTGATAACCCAATTACAAAATGTGCCAAAGACATGGGATGACTTTTCACAGAGGAAGATATCTGATGGCCAACAGACACATGAAATGCTCAAAATCATTGGCAATAAGAGATATGCAAATGAAAACACAACACCCAAACTGTTATGTCTCATTGAGTCAACTGTGACTCATAGCAACCCTATGTATAAGAGCTCTAAACCCTATTCTATCCTGAGCCAATCTCTCTGGCTCTATCACACCTATCCCCATTATCCCAGTTACTGTGTCAATCAATCTCATCTAGGGTTTTCCTCTCCTGCACCATCACTCCATTCTTCCAAGCATGAGTTCCATCTCCAAGAAATGGTTCCTCCTGGTACAAGCCCAAAGTATGTGGGACAGTTTCAAAACTCTTGCCTCCAGAGAGCAACTTAGTGTCACCCTCTCCAGGACAGACCTGTCTGTTCTCTTGGCAGTCCATGATATGTTCAATACTCTTCTCCAACACTAAACTATAAGGTATCGATTCTTCTTATGTCATCCTTTGTCACTGGCCAGCTCTCTTAAGCACAGCAGGTAGCTGTAAAGACCATGGTCTGGATCAGGCACCCCCTAGTCTCTAGGCTGACACTGTTGCTCTTCAGTATCCTAAAGAAGTCCCTGACAGCAGATTTTCCTAAGACAAACCATCTTTATTTATTGTGATTTTAACATAAGTTTACAGAAAAGTTGGATTTTTATCCATTCATTATTGCACATTTTCCTCCCTACACTCTACCAAGGTAATTATTTAAAAAACCCAACATTGTTGTGTTAATTTCCAGCCCTCCCCCAATCTATTTTGCTAAGCACCTCTTATTATGGACTGCTGTTATACAGATAAAACTGAATCATATACTCCTTTTAAACAGTTCTTTCATTATTTATGAACTTTAAAGTGTTTATTATTAATCCTCTCTTTTCTTAGTTTCCCCTCAAGTCCCATGTCAGTACTGTTTTATAACAGTGGCATTATGCACTATCTGTCCTTTTGTGCCTGAGATATTTCACTCAGCATGTCCTCCAGAATCACCCATGTTGTGTAATATTTTATGGGTTCCTCGTTTTTCAGTACTGCATTATAAGAATATACCACAGTTTTTCTATTCATTCATTTGTTGATGAGCACTTGGGTTGCTTACATCTCTTTGCTATTATGAATAATGCAATAATAAGCATGGGTGTGCTTACATCTATATGGGCGCCAGCTTGGGGGTTGTTGTTTCTGGGGGTTTAAAAAATTTTATTATTTTGTGTGTGTGTACCGTAAATCAAATATGACTGGTATAGGAGGAGATTATTGCCCCTCATTCTCGAGCAGAGCATCTGGTGGATTCAAATTACGTACCTCTGGGATTGCAGTGTAGCTTCTTGCTACTAGGCCACCAGAGCTCCCGGTTGTTGTTGTTTTTTAAAGTAAAATGATATAGATTTATTAGAAAGTTACATACCAAAGGGATGGCCCTCTTTCCTTGAAAGGAAATATGGAGGAAAGGAGCTCTGGTTTCTTAGGGTATATTCCCAGTGTGGAAATTTGAATGGCATTTCTATTTCCAACTTTTTAAAAATTATTATTATGTTTTATGTGTGTACCGTCAAATCGGATCTGATTGGTACAGGAGGCTATTGTTCCTCCTTCTTCAGCAGAGCATCTGGTGGATTTGAACTGCTCACCTATGGAATTGCAGTGCAGTTTCCTGCCACTAGGCCACAAGTTGTTGTTGTTGTTGTTGTTATGTGCCATCGAGTCGTTTTCGACTCATAGCGACCCTATGCACAACAGCCCTAAACCCTGCTCTATCCTGCGCCAACCGCACTGCCTCTGACACACCCATCCCGATTACCCCAGTCACCGAATCAATCCATCTCATAAAGGGTCTTCCCCTCCTGTGCTGTCCCTCCACCCTCCCAAGCATGATGTCCCTCTCCAAGGACCCGTCCCTCCTTGCAACGTGTCCAAAGTATGTCAAATGAAGCCCCAGAATCCTTGCCTCCAAGGAGTAGCTTGGTTTAATCCTCTCCAAGATGAATCTGTTTGTTTTCCTGGCAGTCCATGGTACATTCAGTACCCTTCTCCAGCACCACAGCTCAAAAGCATCCACTCTCCTTCTGTCCTCCCTAGTCATTGTCCAACTCTCTGATGCATAACAAGCGATTGCAAAGACCATGGCCTGTATCAGGTGCACCTTAGTCTCCAGAGAGACACCGTTGTTCCTGAGTACTTTAGAGAGGTCCCTAACAGCAGACTTTCCCATCGCGATACGCTTTTTGATTTCCTGACTGCTGGTGCCAAGAGTGTTGACTGTGGAGCCGAGCAAACTGAAGCTGTGAACAATCTCAATCTCTTCGCCATCCATTCTGACGCTGCCAACTGGTCCAGCGGTGAGAATCTTTGTCTTCTTGACATTGAGCCTCAGTCCATACTGAAGGCTGCAGTCCTTGACCCTCTGCAGCAAGTGCATGAGGTCCTCCTCAGTTTCAGCAAGCAGGGTTGTGTCATCTGTATAACGCAGATTGTTAATAGATCTTCCACCAATTCTGATGCCACAATTCTCCTCATAGAGCCCAGCCTCTCGGATAATCTGCTCTGCATACATGTTGAAAAGGTATGGAGACAGGATGCATCCCTGGCGTTCACCCTTCCCTATTTTGAACCATGCAGTGTTACCCTGCTCTGTTCTGACTACTGCCTCTTGGTCCAAGTACAGGTTTCGCATTAGCCCAATTTTTTTTTTTAATGCAACAGCAAGAGGAGAGGTTTATTGCGGAGCTCCGGGCCGACCCTTATCTCTCACAGGAGACAGAGGAGTCGACCGCGAGCAGACAAAGTTGGGTTTTTTTATACACTTTAGGGGGATACAACTGGGTATCAGCTTCTCATTGGGTGATGAACGCATTAGCACAATTAAATGTTCTGGGATTCCAATTCTTCTCAGAGTCAGCCACAGTTTGTTATGATCCACACAGTCAAATGCCTTTGCATAATCAATGAAACACAGATAGACATTCTTCTGGTATTCTCTGCTTTCAGCCAAGATCCATCTAACATCAGCAACAATATCTCTAGTACCACGACCCCTTCTAAACCCAGCCTGGACTTCCGGCAGTTCTCTGCTGATGTGCTGTTCTAATCATTTTTAGATAATCTTCAGTAGAATCTTGCTTGCATGTGAAATCAATGACACTGTTCTGTAGTTTCCACACTCAGTTGGGTCACCTTTCTTTGGAATGGGAACAAATATAGATCTCTTCCAGTCAGTTGGTCAAGTGGTTGTTCTCCAGATTTCTTGGCACAACTTGGTGAGCACATCCAGGGCAACATCTGTTATCTGAAATACTTCAACTGGTATACAATCTATTCCCAGAGCTCGCCTATTTCCAACTTTTTAAGAAAGTGTCAAGGGGAGCTCTGGTGACCTAGTGGCAAGAAGCTGCACTGCAATCCCAGAGGTACACAGTTCGAATCCACCAGATGCTCTGACGGAGAAGGAGGAGCAATATCCTCCTGTACCAGTAAGATAATAATAAAAAGAAAGTGTCAGACTTCCTTCCAGAGTGGTTGCACCATTGTACACTCCCACCAGCAGTGAATAAGGATTCCAATCTCTCCACAATCTCGCCAGCATTTGTTGTTTGCTGCTCTGTTGAACTATGCTGTTGTTACTGGGGTGAGATCATATCTCAAAGTTGTTTTTACAATCCATCTTTTGATTTCCTGACAGCTGATGACAAGAGTGTGGAACTGAGCAAGCTGAAATAGTTAACACTCTCAATCTCTTCTTCACCAACCATGGTGCTGCCTATTGGCCCAGTGGTGAGAATCTTTTTCTTTTTGATGTTGAACTTCAATCTATATTAAAGACGACATTCCTTGATCTTTTGCAGGAAACACTTGAGGTCCTCCTTGGTTTCAGCAACCAAGTTGTTATTTGTGTAACACAGGTTGTTGATCAGTCTTCCTCCAATCCTGGTATCACATTCCTCCTCATAAAGTCCAGCCTCCTAAATGGTCTGTTCTGAATATAGATGGAAATAGAATGCGTCGCTGATGCATTCCTATCCTGATTTTGAATCATGCTGTATTTCCTTGTTCTGATGACAACTTCTTGGTCCAAGTATAAGTTTTTCATGACCACAATCAGGTATTCTGGGACTCCCATTCTTCTCAATGTTAGCTACAATTTGTTTTGATCCGCATAGTCAATAAAACACAGGTAGACTTTCCTCTGGTATTCTCTGATTTCAGCAAAGATCCATCTAACATTGGTTATGACAGTCCTAGTACCATGGCCTCTTCAAAACCTAGCTTGCACTTCTGGCAGTTCTCAGTCAATGATTTATTATTTTTGGACAATCTTCAGCAGGATTTTGCTTGCATGTGATATTAATGTTTGATTAATTATTTGATAATTTCCATACTCTGTTGGATAATCACTTTTTGAGATGGGAATAAATATAGAACTCTTCCAGTCAGTTGGCCAGGTAGTTCTGGATTTCCTAGAACAATCTGGTACACACCCAGGGATGCATCTTTTTGTGGAAATGTGTAAACTGGTATGCCATCAATCCCTGGGGCCTTATTTTTTTGTCAATTCCTAAGAGCATCTTGAACTTCCTCCTTCATCACCATTGCCTTTTTTTTTCTTTTTTCACCACTATCTCTTGATCATCTGTTATTTCATGAAATTCTTCTGTGTCAGTCAATTCTTTTTTGGTAAAGTGACTCTGTGTACTCCTTCTATCTTTTGTTGTTGTTGTGTACTA
>NW_006399799.1:11008377-11012516 GCF_000299155.1 Elephantulus edwardii
TCATTCATTATTGTACTTTTCTCCCTGTCCACTCTTCCCCCACTTCCCCGCCCTCCAGTTTGCTCTTCTCTTTGAAAAGTAAAAGAAAAATCCTTTCATTGTTATACACCCCCTCCCCTCAAGTCCACTGCACTAGGTAGCCTTTGTTATGGACTCCTATCACGACAATACCTAATCATATATCCCTTTTAAACAGTTTTCTTCCTCATCTGTTTCAATGCAGTAAACATAATTTATCCATCTTTCTCAGTTTCCCCCCAACATCTTTTAATGTTTCTTCGATCATTCAGTATTCTGCCCACAACATCCTTAAGTATTGCCACTCACAGTTTAAATTTGTTCTTCAATCTCTTCAGCTTAAGAACTATCAAGCCAAGTTATCTCTTGATTTTCTGATTCCAGCTCTTTGCACATGTCATTATAACACTCTGCTTTGTCTTCTTGAGCTGTCCTTTGAAATCTTCTGTTCAGCTCCTTAATTTCCTGATTTGTTCTCTTTGCTTTGGCTTCTCAGTGTTCTAGTGCAATGTTGAGAGTCTCTTCTGACATCCACTTTGGTCTTTTCTTCTTCCTCTGTTTTTATAATGACCTTTTGCATTCTTCATGGATGATATTCTTGATATCCTTCCACAGCTTAACTGGTCTTTATTCATAGTGTTCTAGGCCTCAAACTTGTTCCTGAGATGTTTTTTAAATTCAGGCAGAATAGACTAAAGGTCAGATTTTAGTTCTTTTGGAGTTGTTTTAATTTTCTTCAGCTTCAAGTTGAACTTGCATATGAGTATTTGATGGTCTTATTCATTGCAAATACCTTTTACAAGAAGCAAACAGCAACTATACACATGGACCTTACATGGACCTTACCTGACAGTCAGCACAATAATCAGGTTTATTACATCTGTGGAAAGGATCACTGGAGAAGTTCAATATCAGCTGTGAAAACTATGCCAGGTGCTGATTGTAAAACAGACCATCAACTACGCATATGCAAGTCCACACACATTTACACATTTACAGTGCATGACAATGACTGCAATCGTAACATCACTCTTCCCACTTCTTTGCTGTGTTTTTTGTTTCCATTTATCCTTTTCACCCTACTTCTTCTTTGAGCAAATGCTACTACATGGCTGACTATTCAAAGAATGTGTTTCTCCCTGGTGTTACTGATAACCTATGGATCTATCGTTTGGAATAATTAACATTTTTAAGAGAGCAAGATTCTCCAAATTGATCTGTGGATGAAGCACAGTCTCTGTTAAAACCTGAGCTAGCTTTTTACAGTGAAGAAACTGACAAAGTGTGCATAAAAATCTTGCCAAAATGCAAGCTTAAAAAAAGGACAAGTTTAAAGATTCACACTTTCTGATTTTAAAACTTATAATAAAGCCTCAGAATTTAAGACAGTGTGGTACTGCCTAAGGACAGGCAAAAACAGCAATGGGACAAAACTGAGAATCCAGAAATAAACCCTAACATTTATGGTCCACTGATTTTTAACAAGGATGCCAAGAGAAACAGGGAAAAGCAGTTTTTTCAATAATTGGTGCTGGCACAACTGAATGTCTACATGCAAAATAAAGGACTTGGATCCCTTCCTCACACCACACACAAAAATTAACTCAAAATCAACCAAAGATCTAAATATAAGGGCTAAAATTCCAAGAGTTTGAGAAGAAAATTAGAAATGACACCAAAAGCACAAATGACAAAAGAAAGAATAAATAAATCAGACTTCATAAAAATTAATAGTTTATGCCTCAAAGGACACTATCCAGACTGTGAAGGACAGTCTATAGAATGAGAGAATATCGTGGTGAGCAAAGAAGAAAATCAGAAATGATTAGCACAAAGAGGAGAGCGCTGGAGGGTGAGTGGTAAGAAGTTGTGTTGCTGACCCCAATGCCTGAAGTTCAAATCTCCTTGGAAGAAAGAGGGCAATCTACTCCACTGGGATTTACTGCCTCTGAAAACCCACTGGAGGGTGAGCTATGAGTCAGTTCCAACATGACAGCACACAACAACAACATTAGTCCAAAGGACTAAGGAACTATGTGAACTTTAGTCCCCATGATCTTGGGACCAGAAAAACCACCTGGTGCTCGCTACCACTGTGGAGTCCTCTGAAAAAGATCCCAGTAGATTGTATCTGAGAAGAGTGGGAGAGAAATAAAGAGGGGAACTCAAAATCAAAAAGAAAAAAAATCAGGCTTCTTGGTTTGATAGAAACTGGTGAACCCCAAGACCAAGTCTAGTGAACCCCAAGACCATGACTCTTACCCCAAACTCTGGAACTGAAATCAATCCCAAGACTCAACTTTTAGTAAAACAGACAGTTCTATAAGAGATCATTCCAACAGGAAAGTAGTCTCCTCTCCTTAGAACAATCAGCAGTACAAGACCAGAAGGGCAGCATTTGCCCTCTCACAAAGCAAAGCAAACAGCAAGGAAAGAAGGATAAATGGGGGAAAAAGATCAGAGAAGTGGGAACAGTACAGTTACAATGTGGGGACTGGCATCATGTCATGAAGCATTTGTTCATAAACTGTTAAATGGGAAATCAATTTGATCTGTACATTTTCCCATAAATAATTTTTAGAAGTTTTAAAAAAAATATATGAATAAAAGATCTAAATATTGTACCAAAGAAGATATAAAAACGACCACCAAGCACATAAAAAGATGTCCAACATTATTCATCACCAGGGAAATGCAAAAAAACCCACAATAAGGTACACATTCTTTAAAACAAACAAATTATATAAAACCATTATTGCAGAATGATCTGGGGGAAGGGGGGTGGAAGCAGAGGGATAAGAATGTGCAGGGGGGATTAATAATGGAATTGTGCAATTTGATAGGGGGGCGAGGGAAACTGGAAGAATCTGTTCTGGAAAACAATGTATTTGAATTTTGTAAATAAATTAGAATAATAATTAAAAAAGTAAACAACAACAAAAACCCCAAAACACGTCAAACCAGCTGCCACCAAATCAATTCTGACTCATGGAGACGGGGCTTCCAAAGGCTGATTTCTCAGAAGACTGCAGGGCTTGGGCGGAGGCTCCCCTGTGGGGACGTGAATAACCAACCTTTTGGTTGGCAGCCAAGTACCTGTGTTACATACAGACTGGGATGACTATAATAAAAAAGACTGATAATAGCACAAGTTGGCAAAAAAACCTGAAAAATTGAAACCACTGTAAAAGGCTATGGCACTTTGGAAAAAAGACTAACAGTTCCTCAAAATGTTTAAAATAGAATTATATAATCCAATATTTCCACCCCTAGGTACCACTCAGAAGAATGAAAGCAAACATCCACATAAAAATCTTTAATACAAATCCTCACAGCATTACTCATAATAGCTAAAATGATTAGTTATTGAAATCTCTGGACAGAATGCCTGCCTTAATCAATGCTTCTCAATAAGGTAATACTGCCCCCTAGGGAATACCTGAAAAAATTTCAGGGTATATATTTTTGTTGAAGTGCCTAAGCAAGCGCTCAGCTGTTAACAGAAAGGTCACTAGTTTGAACCCACCAGCTACTCCCCAAGAGAAACATGTGGCAATCTGCTTCCATAAAGTTTTACAGCCTTAGAAGCCCAATGGGGCAGTGCTCTGTCCTGCGTGCTGGTCATGAGTCAGAATCAAGAGCATTAAGTTTTTAGTTGTTTCTGCTGGAGGTGCTGGTGGCACAGTGGCTTCTAACTAAAGGCTAGAAGTTCCAACCTACCAGCCACTGAGGAGGAGAAAGTCTTGGCAGTCGGCTCCCATTAAGATGTATGACTTGAGAAACTCTGTGGTGGTTCTACTCTTGACAGCAATGGGTTTGGTTGGATTTGTTTTGTTTTACTGAAAACTCAACAGCAACAAATCTGTCATTTACTGGCATTGGTGATAGGGAGCTCTGGTGTCTAGGCCATAATGAGTTGTGCTGTTAACCCAAAAGCTATAAAAAATCTTCAGTGGGTCAAAACCACTTGTGGCATCTCAGGAAGAGGATGTGCAATTTCCTCCCCTTGTGATACACAGTCTCAGAAATTTCAGTCAATCTTGAGTTAGAATCGAGTTGTTGTTGTTATGTGCTGTCGAGTCGTTTGCAACTCACAGCGACCCTATGTACAACAGCCCTAA
>NW_006399799.1:11013947-11019344 GCF_000299155.1 Elephantulus edwardii
CCTTCATCACCATAGGCTCTGGCTCAAATTCTACTTCATTAAATTCTTCTGTATCTGCCAATTCCTTTTGATACAATGACTCAGTATATTCTTTCCATCTTCTTTTAATACTTCCTTTTAATACTTCTTTTAATATTCTGCCTAAAGCATCCTTGATTATATTGTTAGATCACCTTTTTTTCAGAATGAGAACAAATATGGATCTCTTCCAGTCAGTCACTCCCCTGTTGTCCTAAATCTACTCTTAAGATGATTTTGAAATTCAGATGGAATAGATTCAAGAACATATTTTGGTTCTCATGGACTTGTTTTCATTTTCTTTGGCCTCAATTTGAACTTGCACATAAGTCACTGACTCACTGTCTGCTCCTGGCCTACTTTTTCTGCTTATATTGAGCTTCTCCAACAATTCCTTCCATAGATGGAGTCAATCTGATTCCTATGCTGCCCATCAGGTGAGGCCCATGTGTAAAACTGCTACTTGTTTAAAAACTGTATGGGAAAATACTGGATAATGAACACTACAGTAGAACAGATGAGGGGAAGAATTGTCCAAAAGGAATATTTGACTAGGCATTATGTGTATAACAACAATCTGGAACAAGGGATGCATTGCAGGGTGATCTGGGGGAGAGGAGGGGAGGAGGAAGAAAATACACAATGATAATTTTTTTTAAAAAAAAAGATATTTGAAATTAAATAAATCATTGAAAAGAGCAAATTCAAACATTCTATTTCCAGCCTCATTTTTGCCACTAAGTCCATAGTTTCCAACTATTATTCCTTTTTCACTGCTTTCAACTTCTGTATTCCAGTCACCAATTATCATTAATGCATCTTGATTAGATTTTCAGTCAATTTCAGATTTGGTAAACATTTTCTTCAATTCTTCCTCTTTGGCTCTAGATGTAGGAGCATATATTTGAATAATAGTCCTATTAAAAGGCTTTCCTTGTATGCATATGGTTAATATCCTATAGTTCACAACATTGTATTTTAGGATGAAACTTGAAATCAACTTTTTTACTATGAATACAGCACCATTCTTCTGATTTTCATTCCCAGTACAGTATACCATGTGATTATCTGGTTCAAAGTAGCCAAAGCTGGTCAGTTTCATCTCACTAATGCCCAGAATGTCAATGTTCATGCATTTCTATTTATTTTTTCCATAACTTCTAGCAATCCAACATTCAAGCTATGTACATTCCATGTTCCAATTATTAAAAGATATCTGCCATTATTTTTCCTCATGTCAACTGACTTCCAATCTGGGCTGTACCTCTAATATTATAAATACCTGCATTACTCTACTGTTCACATATGAACCTGCCCTTCCTGAATCTTTACGATCTCTGCCCTTTGATATTTGAGCCCACTGTTACAGTCACTGTGTCAGTCCATCTTGTTCCTCTCTTTCGATGACCTTCTACCTTTGTAAGCACATCTTTTTTCAAGGACTGGCCGCTCCTGACAGCATGCCCAAAGTATGTGAGATGAAGTGTCACCAACCTTGTGTTTAAAGAGCAACGTGGTTGTGCTTCCAAGACAGAGATGTGTTGTTCTTCTGATAGTAAACACTCAATACTTCAACAATCACAATTCAAAGGCATCAAGTCCACTCTGGTCTTCCTTATTCATTGTACAACTTTCAGATGCATAGGAAGTAAATGAAAATTCCATGGCTTGGGTTAGGTGCAACTTACATCATTGTTCTTAAGCAATTAGAAGAGATCCCTGACAGCAGATTTCCCCCAATGCCAATAAGTCTTTTGATTTCCTGACTGCTACTTCAATGGGTATTGATTATGGACCTAAGTAAAAGTAATTATTGTCATCTCCCATCTTTTTTCCATGTATCATGATGTTGCATATTGACCCAGTGGTAAGGAGTTTCGTTTTCTTTTCTGTTTTTTAACATTGAAAATGTTTTAATTTTTTCCCCCATTCTTGCACATTTTCTTCCCCTTCCCTCCCAACAATGTACCCCTTGTCCCCAGACTGTTGTCATACATATAATGCCTAATCATATATTCCTTTCGGACAGTTCTTACTTTCATCTGCTCTAATGCAGTGTTCATTATCTAGCCACTCTTTTCTCCCCAACCCTCCCATGTTCTATTTTATAACTGTGGTGTACTGCAGTTTTTATCCTTCTGTGACTGAAATATTTCACTCAGCATAATGTCTTTGAGGCTATCCCATGTTGTGTAATGTTTTATGAGTTCATTATTTTTCAATGCTGCGTAATATTCCGTGATGTTAATGCACCATACTTTTTCTATCCAATCATATGTTGATGGGCAATTCTGTTTTCCTTATGTTGAAATGTAATCTATACTGAAGGCTGTAGTCTTTAATCTTCTGCTGCAAGTGTTTCAAATTCTCTCCACTTTCACCAAGCATGGTGTCTTCCACATAATGAAGGTTGTTGATGAGGGTTTTTCCAACCCTGATGCCACATTCGTCTCTAAGTAGTCCAGCTTCTCAAAAGATTTGCTCAGCATAGAAATTTAACAGGTATGAAGAATACAACCCTGACACATTCCTTCCTAATTTTAAAACGTGTAGTGTTTGTTCCTTTGTTCTGTTCAGACAATTGTTTCATAGTCTATGTATAAATTTCACATGAGCATGTTCTGAGATTCCCATTTTTCTCTCTTTAGCTATAATCTGTTATGATCCACACAGTCAAATATCTCTGTATCATCAATAAAGCACAAATAGACATTCTTCTGTTATTCTCCACTTTCAGCCAGGATCCATCTGACACCAGCAATCATATCCCTCAAGCTGCAGCTTCTTCTGAATCCAGTTTGAATTACTGTTACTTCCCGGTCAATGTACTGTTTAAAAAAATTTTTAATAACCTTCAGCAACATTTTACTTGCATGTGATTTTAACGATATTTGTTCTGTAATTTCCACCTTCTGTTAGATCTCCTTTTTTTGGAATGCAAACAAATATGGATCTCTCCCAGTCAGTTTGCCAGGTAGCTGTATTCCAAATGTTTTGGCATAGACTGGTTGGCACACATCCAGGGCTGTATCTTTTTATTGAAACACTTCAATTAGTATTCCATCAATTTCTAAAGCCTAGTTTTCACTAATGCCTTCAGTGCACCTTGAAGTTCCTTTTTCATTATCACTCTTTTTTTACTTAAAAAAAACTTTTATTAATTTTAATTAATGTTTACAGAGATTTTGGATTTCCATTCATTCATTGTTGCATTTTTCTCCCTGCCCACTCTTCTCTTTGAAAAGTAAAAGAAAAATTCTTTCATTGGTATACAATCCCCCAACTATGCAACCTTCATTCTGGACTCTTGTCACAACCATAATACCCAATCACATACAGCTTTTAAAATGTTCTCTCCCTCATCTGTTTCAATGCAGTTTATGGCTCTTTTTTCTTTTCTTCCTCGTTGTGTACTATCGTGTCAGATCCAACTGGCACAGAAGGAGATAGCTCCTCCTTCTCCAGTGGGGCATTTGGAGTGAAATGGAGTGAAAACTGTCCTCAAACTACCACTGGTTCTTGATTGTATGTTTAGGTTTTTGTTGTTTTTGTTTTTTTTTTTTAAAAAAAAGAACACTTATTTAGCATCATGATCAGACTATTACATTTATCAATCAACAGGGCCAAAAACTGTATCTACTTAAAAACCTTTTGCTGTCAGAATGCTTTACACTTTTCACAGAACAGAAACTAAAAGAACCTGTTAAGCAATTAGTCACAAATATAGTCCTTGAGGTTTTTTGCCCAATACATGAGTATTGTCTGAAACATGTCTTCTTTATTACAGCTAGGCCCTGCCACCACAGTGCTTAACTGAAATAATTATTTCCTGAAATGGTTCCATGTCAGCCAAGTCTTTTTGGTACAGTGCCTTTGCACAGTCTTTCCATCTTCTTTTGATGATACCTGTACAATCAGGAATTTGCTCATAGAATCCTTCAGTATTATAACTTGAGTCTTGAATTTGTTCAGTTCTTTCATTAATACAAGTTTCAGAGTCCCTTCTGACTATTTTGGTTTTTTTCTTTCTTTGTTATTATCTTTTGCTTTCCTCATGGATAATGTCCTTGCTGTCATCTCACAACTTATGATCTTTGACCATTAGTGTTTAATACATCAAACCCAGTCTTAAGATAGTTTATAATTCAGGTGAGATAGACTCAAGGTCATACATAAGTTCTCGTGGACTTATTTCCATTTTTTTTTCAACTTCATTTTGAACTTGCACATGAGTAACTGATGGTATGTTCCATATGCAAAATTCACATGTTGTTTTGTTGTTGCTGTTAGATGCCACTGAGTACAACTCCTAACGACCCAGGAACCATCCTTTCTGATGGTTCACCTGCTCTATCCTGTACCATCCTCATCATCTCTGTCACACTAGAGCTCACTATCCCTACAGCCATTGTTAAAGTCACTGTGCCAAACCTACTGGCTGAAGGTCTTGCCCTTCTTCACTGACCCTCCACTTTTCCGAGCATGTTGTTCTCCAAGGACTAGCCCCTTCTAACAATATGCCCAAAGTCTGTGAGATGACGTTTCAACATCCTTCCCTCTAACAAGCACCCTAGCTGCACTCTCTCCAAGTCATATTTGTTCATCCTCCTGGCAGTCCAAAGAATATTTAGTGCTCTTCTCCAGTATCACAACTCAAAGGCATCCAGTCTTCTTCCATCATCTTTATCCACTGTCCAACTCTCAGATCAGAGCGAGTTACTGAAAAGACTATGGCTTGGATCAGGTACACCTCCTAGAGCCCAATTCTATTTTATTATTAAAAAATTTATTTTGTACTGTCTTGCAGAAAAAGACTCACTGCATACACCACGGTAATGTTTAACTTCTTTTAGTTTGGAATTTCACCATTAGATTTTCACTATTTTGGACGATCACCTAACTGATTCTACCCACACCACACATGTATTCATCCATATTTCTACTGCTCATCTAGGCAAAAGTGCACTCATTTATATACTTTATAGGTTTAGTTGTGTTCAAACACTTAATATTACTAAAACACATTTACATTTATATAAACGTTCCTTTAAATTGCAATTACAGAATATTTTTATATGGATTATGTCAGTAGAAGGATGGGAGCTGTGAGGTTCACCACTCTAGCAGGAAGAAAGTCAGGTATGTCAGCAAGGATGACACACACAAGTCAGCAGCTCTGACTAAGACAAAACTGTCTCTTGTTTTTTTTTGGTTTTTGTTGGTTTTTTTATTATTATTATCATTATTAATTTTAATAGACATTTACAGAGGTTTTGGATTTTCATTCATTCATTGCCGCACTTTTCTCCCTGCCCACCCTTCCCCACCAGCTCGCTTCCCCCTCCAAAGAGAAAAAAAATTCCTTCATTAGTATACAAT
>NW_006399799.1:11019444-11022480 GCF_000299155.1 Elephantulus edwardii
TTGCATAGTCAATGAAGCACAGGTAGACATTCCTCTGGTATTCCCTGCTTTCAGCCAAGATCCATCTAACATCAGCTACAATATCCCTAGTACCGCGACCCCTTCTAAACCCAGCCTGGACTTCTGGTAGTTCTCTGTTGATGTGCTGTTTCAGTCGTTTTTGGATAATCTTCAGTAAAACCTTGCTTGCATGTGAAATCAATGAGATTGTTCTGTAGTTTCCACATGCTCGCTTGGGCAGCACATATACTAAAATTGGAACGATACAGAGAAGATTAGCATGGCCCCTGCGCAAGAATGACACGCAAATTCGTGAAGCGTTCCATATTTTGGACCTGAACCCTGATTAGATAGGTAGCCTACTTTTTCTCCATTTACTTGTGGCTGAATTCCTGATTCCATGTAGTATGTTGAACGTGTTATCCTCATAGGAACATTGCTGAAATACTGAAAGGATCTACCACTGTCAAAGTAAACTCCTATAACCCGGTGAGGCCACCTTCCATGGTCAAAATACACCAGCACCCTCCAAAACACCTTGAAAATGTATCTTCCAACACTGTTACAACTGGTATTATGTTGCTAGTTGGTTTTTGTTATTGTTGTTGTTATTGTTAAAGGTATGTATGGCTGGGGCGGGGGGGGGGGGGGATTTTGTGAAAAGGAAGGCATTTTAATAACAAAATGAGCAGTAGTTCCAAGAAGGCAGTACCCTTGCTGACTTAAATGGTAAAACATTGACCAAGAACTAGGAAGCAAAAATGGGACTATTTTGAAGATATGTCTTTGTGATGTTTCTGAATCTTTCTGTTTCGGTGTTTTGAATGTAGTTCTGATTCTAGAAGAAGAAAGAAAATTTCCAGTCATCTTTTCTGGTTTTGTTGCAAAATACAAAAACGGTAAATTAACAAGTTAAATCCATGGATCTAGACCTTTGAGTTTTTAGTGGTTTGTTGTTGTTGTTGTTTAAATTTTTTATATTTTGGAATAAGATTCAGGTATACATTTTGCCTTGCAACTGTTAGATTTACAATCTAGCAATTTCCTGTCCCCAGGGCCTATTTCCCCCTCCCCCCCTGCTTTGAAAGAGAAGATACTTTGCACCTCTCAGGGTCATCATGAGAATTAAATGAAATAATGGGTTTGAAAGTGAAACAGTTCTTTGCTACACACAGTTTTCACAAACACAATATGACTAAGTGTCAAGTTGAACACTAAAAAAATAGCTCTCATCCAGAATTAAGGTTGCATAGAGAAGTGTAGTGGGGGTGGGGGGTGGGGGGAAGGGACGTGGGAATTGTATACTAATGAAGGAGTTTTTTTTCTTTTTCTTTTTTTTTTGGAGGGGGAAGCGAGCTGGTGGGGAGGGGTGGGCAGGGAGAAAATTGCGGCAATGAATGAATGGAAATCCAAAACTTCTGTAAAAAAAAAAAACAAAACACAAAACTGTCTCTTGTAATTAATCCTATTGTTCAGTGAAACAAGTAAGCCCACAAACAGAAAAAATGTATTCAAGCAATGCTGGAAGTCTGAGGAACTAAAAAAAAGGGTCACATTTTCTTCTCTGTGCAAGAAAATTAATAGTAGACACAGGTTGGTAATCAAGGTACCCTTAGGTCCTGTGCTCCTCAACTCAAACAAGGGACAGCACAGGAATGTGTTGCACTCCAGCAGAGGGACTGGTACAAGAGAATAAGAGAAAGGCAGGAGAGCTTGAAGACAGAGTCAGGAAAGTACGTAAGGGATGAATTCTGGGATCAAGGCAAGTTCAACACAGAAGTGTGGACAAAAGGCTGGACAGCAAGTATGTGACTAGTAATGCCAACTTAAGCCTCTCAGAGCACATCATTTTGACAAAGATGAAATCTGAACATACATTATAGATTAGGTTATAGCACAGATTCAGTGTTAAAGTTCTGATTTTGATAGCTAATAAAAGGAAATATTAGGATATGCCTTTGTTTTTAGAAAATGTACACTGAATATTCAGTGGGAAGGTAAAGGAGGTCTTCATTTAGTCTCAAATGATTCAGAAAAAATACACTTTATCTACACACATATAAAGAAAAAGAGAACTACAGGATACATGAAGAATAATGGTTGTGAATATAAAAGCCAGAGAATCTGAGTGAAAGGCTTGTAAAAAGTTTATTCGAGGTTCCCTATACTGTTCTTGCAACTCCTCTACAAACTCAAATAATTAGCTATAAAACACTAACACACTACTTAGCAACAAAACCAGGTCTACATTTCTTCTTGTAAGAGAAAGAGCCTTGTATGAGCCTGAATGAAAAACAATAAACCTCTACAAGCCCAAACCTTCCTCTGCTCCAGCAGGGCTGAACACCTGCCACACAGTCCACTAGCTGAGAACCGTAAGTCCTCCACACCTCTCCTCATCTATGTCCCCCACGACTATCAGCCCTACCCCAGTGTCAGTCACACCTCACCAACGGGGACCTACCTGGTCCTGTGTGTTTGAGGATAAAGTTTTCATCATCAAACTTCTTCCCGTAGATGGACTTGCCCCCAGTGCCGTTGTGATTGGTGAAATCGCCGCCCTGACACATGAACTGTGGAATGATGCGGTGGAAGCTGCTCCCCTTGAAGCCAAAGCCCTTCTCATGGGTGCACAGGCAGCGGAAGTTCTCTAGGGTGGAGAAAGAAAGGTGCTGAGGTGAAAAAACGTCTAACTAGAGAGTGAAAGAAAAAGCAGTACTTCATAAAGGCTGGCATCTTAAATCACAGGAGCAATGAATTTTTTTAAAAAATACAAAATGATGTACACCCATGTTTACTGCAGCTTTGTTCACAACAGCAAGGAGTTGGAAACAACCTAAGTACTCATCAACAAACAAATGGATAGAGAAGCTGTGGTATATTTACACAATGGAATACTACGCTGCATTGAAAAACAAGAACTCAGGGAGCTCTGGTGGCCTAGTGGCAAGAAGCTGCACTGCAATCCCAGAGGTACACGGTTTGAATCCACCAGATGCTCTGCTGGAGAAAGAGGGGCAATCTCCTCCTATACCA
>NW_006399799.1:11022985-11025824 GCF_000299155.1 Elephantulus edwardii
ATTTTAAACAATTAATAATAAATACAAAATGGTATTAGAACAAGTGCATTAATATTAGAAATACGATGAAATTGTATCACATTTCAATCCATGACAAAAATAAGCTCCAAATGGATTAGATCTATATGCAAAGGAATAAATTTTAAATACTAAAAAACAGTGTGGGCTAGAGTCCTGTATAACTGATTATAAAAAGAGCCGATGACTCAAAATTCAAGTACAATTTTAAAAAAAAAGGGTAACCAACGACATAAAAGTTAAATACTTTTATATGAAGTTTTGATGCATGCCTCTACATGGTTGTAACTTGAAAATACTGTTGTCCTTGTTAAGTGTCATTGAGTTGAGTCTGACTCACAGAAACCCTATGAACAACAGACCTGAACCCCATCCTATCCCACACCCTCTTTGTCATCCTAGTCTCATTAGTTGTGATCAACTCAATGCCAGCCCACAGAGTCCTGGCTGCAATGTAACCAAACAACATCCAATCTGTGTCATTCTCATAGTCAGTCACGCTATGCATGAGCCCATCTTTGCAGCCACTGTGTTAATTCACCTCACCTAGGGACTTCCTCATTTACACTGATACTCTACTTTTCCCAAGTATGCTGATCTCCAGGGACTGGACCTTCCTAGTAATAGCCTCAAAGTATGTGAGAGAAAGTTTCATCTCCATGTTTCTAAGCTGTAAAAAGGCTACTCTTCTACAGCTCTACTCCAGGATGGCCCTAAAAGACCATGAGGTAAGGTAAGGGAGGAATCCTCCCAAGAGCAGAGCTTCTGGCAACAAATCTTGCTAATACCCACTTTGTGTGAAAAAAGCAGGTAATTCAAGAAAACTCTGGTGGCCTAGTGGTAGTGGCAAGAAACTGCACTTCAATCCCAGAGGTATGTGATTCAAATCCACCACATGCTCTGCTAGAGAAGGAGGGACAATTTCCTCCCGTACCAGTCAGGTCCAATTTGACAGTACACACACACACACAAAATAATAAAATAAATTTTTTTTTTTAAAAAAAGGCATGTAATCCAAAGAAGAAATATACAAAATTCAAAGACAGTGACAAATGGCTCAGAAGACTGATGAGAAGCTTAGAAGAAAACAGTCTGGAAGAGGTATAGGGTATACTGTATGGCTTGAATGTATGGGAGCCTTCAATCAAATGTCAATGGAATCCTGTATAAAACAGGGCATCAAACCAAGAAACCCATTTCATAGCAAAGTATACATACACACAAACACGCATTTTCACTACTCCTTTACAACTTGCTCGGCTCCACAATCAACACTCTTGGCACCAGCAGTCAGAAAATCAAAAGAAGAGTTGCACTGGGAAAATCTGCTGTCAGGAACCTCTTGAGAGTGCTGAAGAGCAACGGTATCAGTCTAGATACAAAGGTACTACGCCTTATCCAAGCCATGGTCTTCTCAATTACTTGTTAAACTTCAGAGAACTGGACAATGACTACAGACAACAGAAGAAGAATAGATGCCTTCGAGTTGTGGTGCTGGAAAAGAGTCTTGAACATACCATGGGCTGCCAAGAAAACAAACTGGTCTGTCTTGGAGAGGGTGAAACCAAGTCATCTCCTTGGAGGCTAGGATTCTGAAGCTCTGCCTCACTTACTCTGCACACATGGCCAGGAGAGACTGGTCCTTGGAGAAGGACAGCATGCTCAGAAGGGTAGAGAGACAGAGCAGGAGAGGAAGACTCTGGATGAGATGGATTGATACAGTGTCTGGGATATAACAACAACAACATCATACAGTGTCCTGTGTAGACCCGAGAGAGGCCTGGATGCCTTCAGAAGGTGCACTTGAGGCAGTTTAGAAGTGATACTCTAGGGAGCTCTGGTGGCCTAGTGGCAAGAAGCTGCACTGCAATCCCAGAGGTGTGCAGTTCAAATCCACCAGATGCTCTGGAGAAGGAGGGGCAATCTCCTCCTGTACCTGTCAGATCTGATTTGATGGTACACGCACAAAATATAAAAAAAAAAAAAGAAAAAGAAATGATACTCTATGAAGGTGGACACCTTAAACCAGTGAACATTACAGAATGTGGTGTCCCTAGGAGAGTCCAGAATCCAAAAGAAGATAAGTGGTCATCACTCCTACTTTCCATGACCAATATGTAAGGTTCTATGGGCCTAGAAGTCCTGGGTCCTAGAGGTATACATTCACCAGTAAAGAGAATTGTTCAACTGCTGTCACTGTTAGGTCCCACTGAGTATGACTCATAGTGATCCTATGAACAAAAGATCTAAACCCTGTCCTATCCTATGCCATCCACACCATCTCTGACACACTTGAGCTCATCACTGCAGTCACCATGTCAATCCATCTGGTTGAGAGACTTTTTCTCCTTCACTGACCCTCTACCTTTCCAAGCATGCCTTTCCAAGCATGATGTCCCTTCTTCAAGGAAAAGCTCCTCGTAACAAGAAGAACTGATGCACTCAAATGTCCATCAACAAACAAATGGGCTGAGGAACTGTGATACATTCTCATAATGGAATACTATGCAGCACTAAGGAACAATGATTTCATAAAATACTATCAAACATAGGAGAGTCTAGAGAGCATTATGTTGAGTGAAATAACTCCATTTCCTAAGGACAAATACTGCATAAAATCATTACTGTAAAAATTAAAGACAACTGAGAAAGATGTATATAAATGTTCCAAAGGGAAATAGGTTTGAAAAATGTGAAGGGTGGAAATCACCAGGACAGCAGAGATTAGTAGGCAGCTAGGGAGGGTGAAGGAATAGGAAAGATTCAATGGAGACTTGAAAAGACAGGTAATAACAAGCATAGAAAAACAGTAATTTTATTA
>NW_006399799.1:11026144-11033075 GCF_000299155.1 Elephantulus edwardii
TAAGAAGAGACTGGTCCTTGGAGAAGGACATCATGCTTGGGAGGGTGGAGGGACAGCGCAGGAGGAGACAGCCCTCTATGAGGTGGATTGATTCAGTGACTGGGATAATCAGGATGGGAGTGTCAAGGGATAGTGCGAATGCCACAGGACAGAGTTTAGGGCTCCTGTACATAGGGTCGCTATGAGTCACAAGGGACTCGACGGCACATAACAACAATATATGAATAGTGTATGCAAACCAATTAAAAAACTAGAAAGAAAAAAAAAGAGGATTGATACCTTTTTGTTGTTGTGCTGAAGCAGAACACTGAATATCCCATGGACACAAAAAGAACAAAAATATGTCTTGGAGAAAGTGTAGCCAGAGTGTTCCTTGGAGGCAAAGATGATAAAGCTTCATCTCATCATACTTTGGGCATGTTGCTAGGAGGGGCTTGTCGCTTGAAGAGGGACATCACACTTGGAAAGGTTGAGGATCAGTGAAAGAAAGGAAGATCCTTGAAAAGATGGATTGACACAGTGACTGCTACAATGAGCTCAGTGTGTCAGAGATGACGAGCATGGCACAAGATCGGCCATGATTCAGATCTACTGTTCACAGAAACACTATGAACTGTACTCAACACGACGGCACCTAATAACAACAACTAGCAGCTTGTTAAACTTTAAAAGTACAGCTGCTGGCTATCCATTTAGGCTCTGTATGTCAACAGACATGCAAAAAAATATGAGCTATCATCTGTGTAGGAGGTAGGGCTCGTCAGAACACATGTGCCAATGAGGGAAACACTGGGGCAACCCCTGGAATTCTCTTGTCCAGCTCTCATGATAAAGAAACAAGCACAGCAGCCATGGTCTGAGATCATTACAGATCAGGAGCTCAAATCCTCTCAGATAAAGAGTTCTAGGCTAGCCTACCACCAAGTCACGTAGGTCTGCAGAACCAGTCAAGGATAAGAGGGACAGTGAATGGATAGTAGAGGAGGTAGATGGTATTGGTATGATTCTGAAATCAATAGTAGCAGTAGAAGCTATATATTTATAAGGTTTCCTTTGTAATTCTACCCGGAAAAAAAAAGCTAAGTCAAGTCTTCAAGGAGTTGCTTCTGGTGAACCTAGTACATGAAACCAGTGAATGTGAGTGGACTGTCGTGGATGCTGTGTTAAGTTGCTTAGATCCCCTTTCCCTTTTCCTCCGTTTCAACAAGAGCTGCCTGAGCTTTGCTCTAGGACTACTTCTCCCCAAGTTACACTTTTCCTGGGTTGTCAAGCAGGAACTGACTCATACCTGACCCTCTAGCAGGAGTGACAGCCTAGATTCAATGGCTGATCCATATAAGTGTGCACAGGCCTTGCCCTCTTGCCTCAATTCAGAACCTGAAGGGCCATCTAAGCCCCTGTGTGCCCATGGGATCAGCTGCATGGCAGTCTCATTCATTACTCCCTCCACCCAATTCTGCTTCTCTCAAGGGCTATTCTTCAGCTCATTCCTCAAAATCTCCATGAATCTACTTCCTGGAAAAGCTGGTCAACTTAAACAACTCAAACACACTGCCTTCGAGTCAGAACTGACTCACAGCTGCCCATCCAGCAGTTTTTCAGAAGCTGTAAACTGCAAAGACAGGTCAGTCATCTTTCTCCAACAGTGAATTCTAATCATCTGTGTTTGGGTTGGCAGTTCAACTCCCTAAGCTGCTTCTATTAGGCCACCTAAGGCAGACTAAAACTGATGGAAAAAACTCACACGAACTAGTTACACAAGCGATGTGTGTATGTGTGTGTTCACATCTATTTGAGATGTGTTTGTTCTGTGCCATCAAGTCGGAACTGAGTCTGCTGACACTTCCAGCAGGTTTTCAGAGACGATAAATTGCACAGGAGGAGATGATCCCTCTTTCTTCCCTGAAGCAGCTGGGAGATTTGAACTGTCTGCCTTTGGGTTAGCAATATAACTCCTTACCATTAGGCCACCAGAGCTCCTATTTTTGAGATAGGGTAATTAAAAAACCAACAACAAAATAATCAACTAAATAAAATAAATGTTGCTTCTTGCAGGGCAGGAATAAAATTCTTTGCAGATGAGCAGAAGAATATCACGTACTGTACAGAGTTATTATTCTTTAAATGATGTGCAAGTAGAATTTTCTTAATAGACTTTTTAAAAACTAAAATGACTCATTTCAATGATTTTGATAGGGGCAAAGGAACATCATGTTCTGCAACACTGTATAAAACTATTATTCTTTAAACTACTCTTAACATTTTAAAAGAGCTCTATTGACTCAAGTCAATGAATAATTTGTGTGAAAATTGTCAAATGGAGACTTAACTTTCACCAAAAACAAAATAAAATATCCCCCATCCTAAAAAACAGATTGACATAAAAGGATAAAAAAGTTATATCAAAACAACAATAAAAGAGTATAAAGAAGAAAGGTCAACACAAACATTAAAGAAAGAAAAACACAAAATTATTGATAGGAGTTACCTCCAGAAGATGGAGTAGAGGTAGTGAGGAGAGAAGAATTTAGCTTTCAATTTGTAACCTTAAAAGTTTAAAACAGAATGGAGAAACCTGGGACATTTTCTTAACTAAGTGATTAAAGTCGGTGTCAAAAGAAACTTACATGTGCATCCTCACACAATGAACTAACATAGCAGTGACTCATTTTTGTGATTTTCCTGGCAAAACACATAACCTGCATCTAACCATGAAGAAATTGGTCTCTCCTAATAAAAAATGTCAAGATCAAGAAAGGCAATAAAGTAAGAAGCAAACCCACAGACTGGGAAAAAATATTTGGCAATAACATATCTGATATTCTATCTAAAATCTATAGAATACCCCAGAACCTCAACGAGAAAAATGTAAACAATCTAATCACAAAAAGGGCACAGGATATGGCACATCACCACAGAGGACATTCAGATGGCAAACAGATACACGAAGAAATGTTCAAAATCCCTAGCTATTACATGCAAATCCAAACAGCTATGAAATACAACCTCACCCCAGCAATAATAGCAAAGTTCAACAGGGCAGCAAACAATAAAAGCTAATGAGGCTGTGGAGAGATTGGAACTCTTATTCACTTCTAAGGGGAATGTAAAATGGTACAATAACTATAGAAGGTGGTCTAGCACTTTCTCAGAAAGTTGGAAATAGAAATTCATTTGACCCAGAAATTACACTACTAGGAATATACCCTAAAGAAATCAGAGCTGCCATCCAAACATGCACACCCGCTCTTATTACTGTATTATTCACAATAGCAAAGAGATGGAAGCAACCCAAGTGCCCATCAACAAAATAATGGAATACTATGCACCACTGAAAAACAAGGAACTCATAAAATATTGCACAACATGGATGACCCTGGTGGACATTATGCTGAGTGAAATATCTTAGTCACAAAAGGACAAATAATGCATAACACCAGTGTTATAAAGCCGACTGACATGGGGTTTGGGAGGAAACTGAGAAAAGAGGGGATAGATAATGAACACTGAATTCGAACAGATGAAGGAAAGAACTGTTTAAAAGGCATACTTTGATTAGGCATTATCTGTATGAAAACAGTCCAGAATAAGAAGTGCACAGCAAAGTGGGCTGGGGGTGGGAGAAGGAAAATATGTAACAATTAATAGATTTTTTTTTTAACTGAACTAGGGGAGGGAGCCCCTGGTAGCCTAGTGGCAAGAAGCTGTACTGCAATCCTGAAGGCCCATGGTTTGAATCATGCTCTGCTGGAGAAGGAGAGTCACTCTCCTCCTGTGCCAGTTGGATCTGATTCAACAGTATACAATAACAATAAAAAGTGTAAAAAAAAGTAAAGTGAACTAGGGGGTAGGATGGAAAATGTGCAACAATTAATGAATAAAAATCCAACTTTTCTGTAAACTTCCATTAAAATCACAATTCAAAAAACAAGAAAATATTACATAAAATGCCTTGACACTTGCAGATTATTGAATAAATGTGTGCAGATAAATTCCAAACAATGACAAAAAAGCTGAGAAATTACTCTAGATAAAGGTATAGTGACCCAACAATTATTGTAATGCTGGAGTCTATGTCAGGGGAAAAAATTATAACCATAAACTGTTATAAAGGACAGAGCCAAGACACTGATGAAATGTGAAAATGGTTTTATCTTGTCAATGTTACGTTTCTGAACTGTGATATGCATACTTTGAAAGTCTTCATCTTTAGAAACATTCTGGAGTATTTAGGAATAAAGGGACATGAAGTCGTCAACATCTTTTCAAAAAAACATGTGATTTGTTGCTGTGAGTTGTCATGGAGTTGGCCCTCAAGCCATAGTGACCCCACGTACAACAGAGCACAACGCCCCTTTCTGTGCTGTCCCCACACTCAGCTGCGCCAAAAAGAGAAACAAAGTCCTGATACATTCTACAACTTGGAAAAACTATGCTGAGTGAAATTATATGAATATTTTATGATATTTTATAGAACGATTAAGGGTGATGGTTGAACATGAATGGGATTTAGGTCAATGAACTACACAAATGAAGACTACTAAAATTGCAAATGATATGTTTCTCTCTCACCATAAAAAAACATACTGTGTATACACACACACACACACACAGAGACTCACACACGTATAGATGCAGGTTTATAAAGAGACCAGGAGAAGAGCTACAAAGCAGTTGTTGTTGCTGTGTGCTGTCAAGTTGGAACTGACTCACAGCCAACCCTCCAGCAGGTTTTCAGAGACTAAAATCTCATGAGATTAGCCACCTTTCTCTCACAGAGAAGCTGCTGGGTTTGAACCTTGTGCCTCTGGGTTGACAGTACAACCCCTCAGTATTATACCAGTGAAAGAAGAAAACCCTCAACAAGATGGACTGAGCAGCAAGGGGCTCAAGTATGTCAGAAGTGATGAAGATGTCATTGGATAGGACAGCATTCAAATCTCTCGTTTATAGGATTGCTATGAGTCATACTTGACTCAAAGGCACCTAAAAAAAGCAACATATAAAGAATGATAGCATAAGACAGAAAAAATCACAACAGCAAGATAAAGGCAAACAACCAAATTGAAAAATGGACACAGGAAATGAACAGACACTTCACCAAAGACATTCATATGGCCAACAAACACATGAAGAAATGTTCAAAATCCCTAGCTCTAAGAGAGATGCATGCACATCAAAACAACTATGAGATATCATCTCACCCCAGTCAGAATAGCAAAATTCAACAGAGCAGCAAACAACAAATGCTGGCAAGGTTGTGGAGAAACTGGAATCCTTATTCACTACTGGTGGGAGTATAAAATGGCGCAACCACTGCGGAAGGTGGTATAGAACTTTCTCAAGAAGTTGCAAATAGAAATACCATTTGACCCAGCAATTCAACTACTGAGAATATACCCTAAAGAAACCAGAACTGCCACCCAAGTAGATATATGCACATTCACGTTTATTGCTGCTTTGTTCACAATAAGCAAAGAGTTGGAAACAACCTAATGCCCATCAACAAATGAATGGATAGAGAAGCTCTGATATATTCACACAATGGAATACTATGCTGCATTGAAAGACAGGGAACTCATGAATTATTACATGAAATGGGTCACTCTGGAGGACATTATGCTGAGTGAAATATCTCAGTCAAAAAAGGACAAATACTGCATAGTGCTACTGTTGTAAAGCGGGACTGACATTGGAGTTGGGGGGAACTAAGAGGGGATGAATAATGTATACAGCATTGAAACAGATGAAGGAGAGAACGATATAAAAGGAATATATGATTAGGTATTACTGGCATGACAAGAGTCCAGAATGAAAGCTGCATAGTGGAGTGGACTGGGGTGGGGGGAGAGGGGGATTATATAATGACGAAATAAATGTTTTTTTAAACTTTTCTTTTTTTTTTACAACAATACTATCTATTTAATAAATTAGTTTTTCTTTATATCTTCACATTACACGTGAAGTTACCATGAGTCAGAATTACAGAATTGACGTGATGGGAATTTTCTATTTCTCTGCCACCTCATTATACAGAACAACTGATGTGAACACTGCCCTTTCTTTTTCTTATTTTTTAATTTTATTTTATTAATTTTAACGAACATTTATTTACAGATATTTTGGACTTCCATTCATTCACTGTTGCATTTTTTAACTCTTCAGAGAGAAAAGCGAACTGGGGTGAGGAGTAGGCAGGGAGTAAAGTGTGCAATTGAATGGAAATCCAAAGTCTCTGTAAACTTTTACTAATAAATTTTAAAAAATAAATTAAAAAGAAGGGAAAAGTACCCCCAACAGCTTCCCAATTAGAGAAGGTGTAGGATGACCAGGACTGGAACATCAAGGGCAACCACACAGGACACATCTGGCCCTCTGGGCAGCTCAGAATCTGCTGGCCTATAGTATGGCTTGGGCGCCCTGTTCCTGCAATATGAGGTCAAAGGACACCAGGATGTGCAGCAGACACTGTCCCTGGGCAACCAACTCTACTCGTTCATCCAGAATTGGCCATGCTATCAAGATTGAGTCCCTGGCAGCCAGGTGGTCCCCCACCCTGTTCCAGCTGGAAACCCCAACCACTGCCTCTTCCACCAATAAAGGCACAGCTTCAAAGAAAAAAAAGCAAAAAGTAAATTAATAAGTAAAGAATATTTTACAAAAGTAAATAAAGCACCATCAAAAGAGAATTAGTTTTTGTTTGGGTGGTTTTTTTTGTTTTTTTCAAACTAATTGTACTGGTTATTTCAATGGTTCAAGAATGTCAACAAAGTCTGCCGTTTTTCAATTGCTACTCCAGGAATAGATGGTATACCAATTGACATATTTCAGTTAACAGATGCTGCTGTGGACGTGCTCACCAAGTTGTGCCAAGAAATCTGGAGAACGACCACTTGGCCAACTGACTGGAAGAGATCGATATTTGTTCCTA
>NW_006399799.1:11034285-11047595 GCF_000299155.1 Elephantulus edwardii
GGGACGGCGCAGGAGAGGAAGGCCCTCTATGAGGTGGATTGATTCAGTGACTGGGATAATTGGGATGGGAGTGTCAGAGACGGTGCGATTGGCACAGGACAGAGCAGAGTTTAGGGCTGTTGTACATAGGGTCGCTATGAGTCGCAGGCGACTCGACGGCACATAACAACAACAACTAGATACCAGGATCTTAGATGGCTGAAGCGGATTGAGGTAAAAGTGCCCATCAATCCCAATTCCTCCCCAGGCTGCTGAATCACTGGCTTTCAGGGAGTCCTCTAACAGGAGTCTTCTCACCTGCTGTCATGGGAACGACATCAGAACGCAAGAGCATCTGGATGCGGCCGGCCGGCTTATTCCCGATCTTGATGTCCATGTACACCTGAGGATTGGACCGTGCCTTTTTGGCCATGGGCTCTCCCTAGGTGCAGAAGAAATTACTAAGTTATACAAAGCTCTATGACTCCTCAGGTACAAAGACAATTCTTCTGAACACACACCTGGAACAGTTAGAGTAAACAAGCAGGGAGTCCTCTGTGATGAGCTGTTGACACAGAAGGTCTTGGGCCCTGATAGGGCTGTAGAAGGCAGGGACAAAAGCCACCACACCCAGCTGGACACAAATTGCAGAAGGCGCCAGACTATCCCACAGGCACGTTATCTCAGCAAACTCACCCCTTGCTTAGATCTGTACTACTGTCACACAACAACAGTCTCCTGACCCATAAAGCACAACCCTTAACCCTTTCAAATCCAGTCCAAGTCAGTCTACCACACTTTATCTGCTTTATCTCCTCTTCTCTATTCATGTTCAAAAGGTGGCCAAACAGAATCAAGGGCCTAAATACTCAAAAGATAATGGAGACCATGGGAGCCCTGTTTTGTGCTTGAAGTGGACAAGGCTGACTAGAATAGATTTTTCAGTACAAACTCTCCCACCTGCATGTCCTTTACCTCATCTGCAGTCTGGACTGAGAGTTCATCAAACTAATGTACTGAGCTATCAGGCTAAGTATTAAGGTTAGAAAATAAATGGAGATCACTGCCCTGAAAAATTATATATTGTCAAATCTAAGCAACAGCACAGATCCTGGGAGCTTAAAATCGTAACTCCATTATTTACTAAGTGTGCAGTGCTGGGTAAGTCATTTCACTTTTTTGTATCCCAGGTCTCCTTATCTGAATTGGAGATAACAACAGTACCTAA
The DNA here is from genome assembly GCF_000299155.1 of Elephantulus edwardii. NCBI lineage: Eukaryota > Metazoa > Chordata > Mammalia > Macroscelidea > Macroscelididae > Elephantulus > Elephantulus edwardii. The sequence goes on from NW_006399799.1 coordinate 11,035,493, forward strand.
TTCAAAGGATTAGGATTAATTTTTTTAATCCTAATTATATTACTGGAAGCAGGAGTGGCATCTACTTCCTAAACAACATGCCTCTAGAAACTCTAATAAACTAGTTACAGAAAGGCTTCAGGCCTTTGGTTCACAGGGTTGCTATGAGTTGTGCAATCATCAACAACAACAATTAGGATTAAATCTTTGTAATGCACGTAGAAACAGTCCATAGCAGCAAATAAATACTATATGAGCATTTGTTAAGTAAGTAATTTAAACATAACACAGTAAATATAAGGTCAGAGGGGGACCATAGGAGCCCAGAAGAAACACTTATTTCATTCAGTTGGAGTCAGCAAAAATTTCTGGAAAAGGAGGTTACTGAGCCAAGCTCTGAAAAATGAGGAGTCAGTGAGAAAATACAAGGTAGAAGAGTGTTTTAGACACATGAGCTCGTATGCATAAACAGAGCAGTCTAGGGAACTGCACAACTTATTTCTAGAGTGTGAAATAAGAATGAAACGTGCCACCTTTGCTGGTGACTGTTAAGTGCTGTCGAGTCTAGCTGGACTCAATCCTATAGATGAAGGGAGTCCTGGAATGCTGGAGGAGAGGGCTCTGTAAAAAAGTCCTGTGCTTTAAAGTGCCCTTGAGCTGCTAAAGATAGGAAGAGCACAGGCTAGGGTGAGGAAGTTAGGAAGTCACTACAATAATTCATGTGAGAAATGCTGGGGCCCAAGCCAAAACAGCAATGGCAGGAACAAGACAGGAGAGATTCAGAAAGAATTAAAGGATAGTCAGCAGGATTATCCATATGTTAACAATGAATTATAATGGGAGGCTTAAGAGGACACTGAGGTTTTTGTTTTGAATAAATGTGAAAAATAGCAAAATTAACTAATACTGGACATCAGAAATAACAGATATAAGACCAGAGTTTAAAGGAGATGAGGAAATTCATTAGCGATATGCTTTGTTATTTTAAGGGGACATTTTCATACAAAAATATGACCCTCAGGAAAGATCACAGGGCAAAGGATAGAAATCAGGAAGTCCGGGGAGCTCTGGTGGCCTAGTGGCAAGGAGCTGCAACTACAATCCCAGAGCCACATGGTTCAAATCCACCAGATGCTCTGCCGGGAAAAGGAGGGACAATCTCCTCCTGTACCAGTCAGATCTGATTTGATGGTACACTCACACAAAAATAAAAAAATTTAAAAAAAATACTTAAATAAAAAAAAAAGACATCAGGAAGTCCTCATATGAGTGATTGTCATAACTTGAGACTGGAGATAAAAATGGCACAAACTACACAAGGCAAGTGTGAAGGAAAAAAAGTTGAGGGATAAGTAAAGCAATCAGAGAAATAGCCCATTTGAAGGATGGGAAGATGAGGAACATCCCTGGATTATCCTGATACACAGTGGTTAGGATGATGTGCAGCGTAGCAAGAGAAAGGGCCAAGGAAGGGAGAGCCTTCAACCTGCTCACAGATGAAGAAGACAGTGCTTCAACCTTATTCTGCCTTCCTGGAGACAGAGCAGGAAGATAGGAGCCTAAGGCCAAAGCCTTTGGTGCTGGAACAAGAACAATCAAGATAGTGGTGATGATGACATGCAGTCCTCCTATCCTTTCTCACCTAAGAACTCTCCCTTGTTCAACATAATTGATACCAACCACATACAGAGTCCTAAAAGATACTTTTCTACTTAATTCACCCTACCCGACTTACATCAGAGCTGCCCGGGTGGAAAGCATGGGCCTATCCCCTGAAGTACAGCTTTCAAACCTACCTCCTGAGTTTCTGCTTTGGGCGGCTCTAGCCCTTCATCCTCTTTATTCTCTTCAAGAGTCTTCCCTGAAAATTTCTTCAGCCAATCGTCATCTGACCAAACTAAAAGGAAGGAACCAAAGAAATGTTAAAGAAAGTCAAGCTATTGGTCAAGTGCTAAAGAGCTATCCATTCTGTCACTGCTTTAGTCAGCAATGGGGATCACACTATGCAGCTCTCACAATCAGAATCCCTCTTGGGAACAACCAAAATAACAAAAGTTCTCACTGAGAATTATAAAACCTCCAGTCCAGTTCTCAGCGACGGTGAATTAAAATAAGAAGACCTAAGCCAATTCAAATGTGAAGTCCCAACCCTTGTCAAGGCCACAAGGAGACAATTTAGATCCACACACAAAAGCAGGCCTTTCCCAGGGGAACATGCCTCTAGCTTTGCTGAGAAACTCAAACTTTATTTCCACAAAGGTGTTTCCTTCTCATGTCCACCAAACACTACTCTTCAATACTATGGTTTTTAACCCCATAGCAGAAGTTGTTATGGTTTGTTTGAGACACTGAGTCAGAACCAACTGATAGCTGACCCTACAGCAAATTTTCAGAGGCAGTAAATCACAAGAGAGGAGACTGCCCATCTTTCTCTCTCATAGAGCAGCTGGTAGATTCCAGCCTTAAGCCTCTGATTTGGCAGTGCAACAGGAGGAAGTAGGATAGCATAAAATAACAAAAGTACAAACTGCTGGAAAATATGTGGTTGTTCACTCACCTGGTCTGGAAGAACCTTCCTTAATTCTCATTGGTTTGGCCAAATTGACTCGAATTGTTCGCCCAAAGAGTTCAGATTCATTCTGAAAGATTGAAATACAACTCATCTTCTTTCTTTAACTCCATTAGGGTAAAAGAGTCTTCTACTTACTTCTCAGAGGTCCATGAACTGCTTGAGATTAATTCCATGCCTGAGACCCTGGACTCCACAGGCTCAGCACAAACCAACCACATTAAGTAGCCTGAGCCACCACATGCTTCATTCTTTCCCAGCAGCAACAGGAAGGCCTGGACCTGCATAATCCTTGGATCTCAGTTCAGGACTTTCAAAAATTGTAAGTATAGCTATCAAGTATATGAATCAACTTTTAAAAATTATCAGTTTTGAACTAAAGATAATCAGTATCATTGACTATAGAGTAGCATATGACAGCAGAGTAAGAGAAATAAACAAAATATATAAATATTTCATTATTCAAAAATAGCTGGTACCAGAAAAATGTAAGCAGATTTTTTTAAAAGTCTGTTTTAGACAACGTGAATGAAGGATAGTGTGAAACACAATGTATACAAGCTTTGTAAGCAAACCAGCATTTTTTTTTTAAGTGTGTTTTGGGCCTCGACATGAAAATGATGAAATGTAAGGATACTTAGGTAGTAAGATTTAGGCCTATAATTACAGCTATATGCTCTTATTCTCAGAAACAATGACGAAACAGGTACTAATGTTATTTCTAGTTGGTTGTGGGTAAAAAAAAAGATAGCAAATGGTATCTTTATTTCATATTTAGTCATGAAGATAATAAAGATAAAAAAGAGGGAAAGAATATTCAGGGATCACCTTCAAAGACGGCTACAGTCCACCTTGCAGAATCTGCAAATCTGTTACATTACATGGCAAAAAGAATTAAAAGAACAGAAGAATCAATAAGTTTGTTATTCACCAGACTTTAAATTAAGATTATCCAGGACTAATGTAATCACAAAGATCTTCTCTATGTGTGGAAGGGAAAAAAATGCACAAAACCCAAAATTCATCGCCTAGTAGTCAACCGAGATTCACAGCGATCCATGGGAGAGGGAGAAAAATCAGTTTCAGAGTAACGTAGAGTAAGAAAGAATCAATCAGCTACTGCTCCTTTTGAAGATGGAAGGGGCTACAAGCCAAGGAAAGTAAGCAATTGAAGTTGGAAAACATAAAGAAAAAACCTCCTTTAGCAAATCCAGAAGGAATAAAACCCTATCAATATTGCAATTTTGGCTTAGTAGACCTATTTTAGACTTCAGACCTCTAAAACTATAAAATAATAAATGTGGGTATTGTTGTTGTCATTGTTAAGTGCTGTTGAGTTGACCACAACTCATAGTGACCCTGTGAATAATACCTCTGAACCCTGCTCTATCCTGGGCCAATCTGACTGCCTGTCTCATTACCCCAGTCACTGAATCAATCCATTTCATCCAGGGTCTTCCTCTCCTGAGCTGTCCCCCCCTCCCTTCCAAGCATGACGTTCTTCTCCAAGGACTGGTCTCTCTTGGCCACATGCCCTAAGTATGTGAGACAGAGCCTCAAAATCTCTGCCTCCAAGACCAGCGTGACTTTATCTTCTCCAGGACAGACCTGTTAGTTCTCTTTGCAGGCAAATCACAAGCACCGAAGTATGGGGGGAGTGAATCGGTTACTTTTGTAATAGGAAATATCTTTCTTCTGTTTTTCTGGGCAAAATATCTGTCTGCCAGATATGGCTCTTAAGCTGAGCATCTAAATTAAGGCAGACAAAGAAGGGCTGACCATCCACTCCCGAAATAAGAGGGCTTCAAAAACCTTATGCACAATAAAGCACACACTTAGACTAGTAGGACCCACCCTCCCCCAACACACACACACACACACACACACACACACACACACACACACACACACCTAAATATACACTCTGTTGGTTCTGACCCACAAATCAAAGGTCCCTTCTAGAGACATAAAACAGTCAGAGAGAATGGTTATGGCAGAAGGGTGGGATTTATGGTAATATTAAATGAGGAGGAATTTCTGCAAAAGAATTCCTTTTACAAGTGGCCAATGTGTAGAAAATGTGTTCTAAATTATGACAATTTTTGCTCCCTAACGCTTTGAAAACGTGGAGAACGAAAACCAACATATGAATGAAGGTCCTAGTACTATAATCTAACATCTATTAACAGATTCAGTAGAAACAAGATTCTCAGGCATACCATGTTGTCGATAGCTGCTGCAGCATCCTGCCAAAAGAATGCAAAGGAAAAGTTCATGACTGCAGTTCATTCTTTTTCTTGTTATTGTTCAAATAAAAATTCAACAGCACTGCACAGGAAAAATGATGTATTTTTCCTTCGTTCCTACATTGTAGGTATTCAATAAAGAGTATACACACACTGCCAGGCAGTACTGATGTTTAGTGTAACAATGCCTACTCTGGTTATGGGGAAAGAGAATATACAGAGGGGATGAGAACTAATAATGCTTGGCTACAGCTTTATCATAAGAGCAACATTACCTAACTCTGCATTCTAATGACATGAGGGGAACGTGGAGAAAAATTCAATGGATACTCCTTCAACCAACTTATCTCTTTGAAATTGTACAAGAAATCCATCCAAATGGAGAGTAGCACCTTTAATAAATAACCAATGGAATTGTTAGTAAAAAATTACACAAGGAAAATGTCTTACCTCTGCCAACTCAAACTCAACAAAAGCAAATCCTCGATGTTTTTCTACAAAGCAGAAACAAGTCATTAATATGTGGGCCAAGAGAAGGAAACGTGCCATATCCAGGCGTCATTTAAACTCCGATTTCAGATTTTGCTTGTTTTATTCAACAAAACTTCTACAAATACTAACAATATTGCTTGTTTTAGATAAACACAGGCAAATAACAGGGAACTCTGGTGGCCTAATGGCCAGGGAGTTGTGCTGCCAAACTAAAGTTAAGCGTCAAATCTACCACTGTTCCATAAAAAAACGATAAGCAGTCATCTCCCATGTGATTTATAGCCTCTGAAAAACCACTCCCGGATCTGCTATTAGCTCGTTACAACTCAGAGGTAATGAGATGAGTAAGCTAAATAGTGAAGAAAATCTTTTCAACTTTGAGGTACAGTTGCAAGGAGGGACTGTCCTTGGAGAAGGACGTCATGCTTGGGAGGGTCGAGGGACAGCACAGGAGAGGAAGACCCTCTATGAGATAGATTGATTCAGTGACTGGAGTAATCAGAGTAGGTGTGTCAGAGACAGTGAGATTGGCACAGGATAGAGTAGGGTTTAGGGCTGTTGTACATAGGATTGCGATGAGTTGCAGGCGACTCGATGGCACATAACAACAAACAACATAATTCTAGTACTACAGAACTGAAATCTTAAGTATTTTCATGCATTTTGTTAACCTCTGTTACCAAAATGGGAATATAACCTGCTGTTAACCTCTGTTAACCAACTGGAAAATGGGTAAAATGGCACAACTACTATGGAAGGCAGTTTGCCATCTCCTTAGAAAGATGGGAATAGAAATGTCATTTGATCCAGCAATCCCACTAATAGGTATACACATCAAAGAAATGAGAGCCACATGGCGAGCTCTGGTGGCCTAGTGGCAAGAAGATGTACTGCTATCCAAGAGGTGCACAGTTCAAATCCACCAGATGCTCTGCTGGAGAAGGAGGAAAAATCTCCTCCTGTACCAATCAGATCTGATTTGATGGTACACACACACAAAACAAAAAAATAAATTAAAAGAAAAAAAAAAAGCAAAAGAAATGAGAGCCACAACACAAACTGACACAGGCACAACCATGTTTCATACAGCAGCATTTATAACAGCAAAGAGCTGGAAACAACCCAAGTATCCATCAATGGCTGAATGATGAAACTATGGTACCCTCACAAAATGCACTATCATACATCACTAAATTGTGATCAGGAATTAGTAAAATACTGCACAATATGGATTTCAGTAAGTGACACAAGTCAGTCACAAAAAACCACTGTCATAAAAAGCTAAGAAAAGTATACACACACAATCATCTTTGTTAGTTATTAGAGACGGCAAGGGAAGGCAGGGGTATAAAAATTAATAAGACAGATATAGTTGGTGAAGGGAAAAGCAATATACAATACAGAGTTGACTGTTGTAGTTATGTGCTATCAAGTTGTCTGAGACTCACAGTGATCTCTGAACTCTGCTCTATCCCAAGCCAGCTCCACTGTCTCTGACACACCTACCCCTACTACCTCAGTCACTGTGTCAACCCATCTCATCCAAGGTCTTCCTCTCCTGCGCTGTCCCTCCACCCTTCCAAACATGATGTTTTGCTCCAGGAACTGGTTTCTCCTGGCCACATACCCAAAGTAGGTAAGACAAAGCTTAAAAATCCTCGCCTCCAAGAAGCAGACTGGTTTCACCCAAGATACGCCTGTTTGTACTGTTTGCAGTCCATGGTATGGTCTATACTCTTCTCCAGCACCACAACTCAAAAGCATCAATTCTTCTTCTGTCATCTTTGGTCACTGTGCAGCTCACTGATGTATAGCAAGTAATTGTGAAGACCATGGCCTGAATCAAGCATACCTTAGTCTCCAGAGTGACATTGTGGCTCTTCAGCACATTTTAGAGGTCCTTGACAGCAGCTTTCTCCAGAGCAATTAGTCTTTTGATTTTTTTTATTTTAATAATTTTAATTAACATTTACAGAGATTTTGGATTTCCATTCATTCATTGCTGCACTTCTCTCCCCGCCCAGTTCGCTTCTCTCTTTGAAAAGTAATAGGAAAAACTCCCTCCCTGGTACACAATCCCTCCCACACCCTTCCCACCGCCCCAAGTACATTAAAAAATACAGAACGCTTCACAAATTTGCATGTCACCCTTGCGCAGGGGCCATGCTAATCTTCTCTGTATCATTCCAATTTTAGTATATGTGCTGCTGAAGCGAGAACGTCTTTTGATTTCTTGACTGCTGGTGCCAAGAGTGATAACTGTGGAGCCAAGTAAGCAGAAATATTTTTCTTTCCTTTTTTTTAATTGTTAACAACCTCAATCTCTATCTATCATGGTGCTAGCAATTGGCCCAGTGGTAAGAATCTTTTATTTTTTTTTAGATTTTAATAAAGTTTATAAAGAACTTAGATTTCCATTCATTCATTGTTGCACATTTTCCTCCCTGTGCCCAGTTCACTTTTTTCTTTGGGGAAAAACGTTCTTTCATTGTTACATAGTCGTCCTATCACCACTTTAATATGTAACTCTTATTCTAGGTTCTTGTTATGCCAAATAACCTAATCATATATTCCTTTTATAGTTTTCTCCCTCAACTGTTTCAATACCATATACATTATTTAAGCCCTTTTCTTAGTTTTTCCCTAAACCCCATATCAGTCCCGTTCTGTAACAGTGACATTATGCAGTACTTGTCTTTTTGTGACTGAGATATTTCACTCAACATAATGTCCTCCATGGTCACCCATTTTGTATATTACATGAGTTGTTTTTCAGTGCTGCATAGTATTCCATTATGTGATATACCACAGCTTCTTTATCCATTCGTTTGCTGATGGGCACTTGGGTTGCTTCCAACTCTTTGCTATTGTGAACAAAGCTGCAATAAATATGGGTATACATATATCTGCTTGGGTGGTGGACATGGTTTCTTAAGGGTATATTGCTAGTAGTGGAACTGCTAGGTCAAATGGTATTTCTATTTCCAACGTTCTGAGAAAGTGCCATACTGGCTTCCATAGCAGTTGTACCATTTTACCCTCCCACCAACAGTGAATAAGGGTTCCAGTTTCTCCACAACCTTGCCAGCATTTGTTGTTTGCTGCTCTGCTGAATTTTGCTATTCTTACTGGAATGAGATAACTTACAGTTGTTCTTTGTCTTCTTGATGTTGAGCTTAAATCTATATTGAAAACTACAGTCCCTGACCTTCTGCAGCAAATGTTTCATGACCTCCTCTGTTTCAGTGAACAAAGGAGTGTCATCTGAATAATGTAGGTTGTTGATGAGTCTTCCTCCAATGCTGATGTCATAATCCTCCTCATAAAGTCTAATCTCTTTAATGATCTGTTCTACATATAGATTCAAAACGTATGGAGACAGGATGCACCCCTGATACACTCCTTTCCTAATTTTGAACCATGCAATGTTTCCCTGTTCTATTCTGAGGACTGCTTCTTAGTCCAAGTATAGGTTTTGCATGAGTACAATCAAGTATTCTGGGATTCCCATTCTTCTCTATATTAAAAAACCTCAAATGCATGGCTTTTGACTTGGTGACAATTCATAGCAGCCCTCTATCAGAGTTCTGTGGTGGTAAACTGCACTAGGATGACTGCCCATCTTTCTCTTGTGGAGCAGCTAGCAGATCGGAATCGTCAGAGATGCTGCACAGCCTCTGGGTTAGCAGCAAAACTCCCTATGTTCTACACAGTCAGTAGGAATGCCTGATTAGCAAATTGGAACCACTGATTCTAAAGGAAGGAAATACGTGGTTAAGTTCCTACAAGTTTCTCGCCACATCTCACCAACAGATAAGGTAACCCTGTTTTATTTGTTTGTTGTTAGCTGTTGTCAAAGTTAGTCCAACTAATAGCAATCTCTTATACAACAGAACTAAATGTTTCCCAATCCTATTGCAGGTAGAGCTGTTGTGATCTGTGGGATTTTCATTAGACAATTCCTAGAGAGTTCATTCCTAGGAAGCTAATTTCTAGAGTTCTGCTGGCCTAGTGGTAAGGAGTTGTGCTTCCAACCAAAAGGCAAATGGTATGAATCCACAAGCCACTTCAAGGGAGAAAGATGAGCAACCTCCTCCCATGGGATTTACTGCCAGTAAAAACCCACTGGAGGGTCAGTCATTAATCAGTTCTAACACCAACGGCCCCCACAATTCCTAGAAGTAAGTCAACAGGCTTTTCTTTCTAGTCTTGGTCTGAGCAGTCTAGTGAAGCTTGTTCAACATTACTGTAACAAATATATTTCTATTACCAGGGTGGGGGCTGTGTATGTAGTGCATGGATCAAAAATTGAACCTAGGTCCCTACACGTTGTTGTTAAGTGCCGTCGAGTCGTAGGCGACTCATAGCAACCCTCTGAAGGAGAGTCCTCGACACTTGGGTGCCTTTCATCCTCTCTCCAGAGGTCCCTATATAGAAGGCAAGAATCATGAACCATCACCTTCTTCTACTTTGCCCTTATTGTGTTTATACAGATACTGTACCTAACTGAATATATACAGTTTATTCACTAACATTAAACTCAGCCAACAACCCTACAACTCACACCTGGATTAAGTTTCCCTAACAAAGGCATTTTCTCAGTACGTCATATCACAGTCTTCTTCTGCTTATTGAACCACAAAAGAAAAGACTTTAGCACTGGGTTTGGGAGCAATTTTTAACCTCAAAATCATAAAAAAAAGCATAAAGGTGTAGAAAACTAGGTATAAAAGAGACTGAAAAGAGCATTAGCTTACACTGTGATAGCTGAAGAAGGCAGAGTATCATCCTGATTCACCTCAGATGAGAGTATGTGAAACAGGTGACCCAAATGAAAGAACTCCACATCAAAGACTTTGAGGGTATGAACAAATTTTAGCAAGTGGGCTATAGACAAATATGCCATCATCAAATTATGAGGCTCAACCACATCAGCCGTACAGATTGCACATGACTTAAGTTTTTCCCCCCAGATGCTTTTCTTAGCATTAGGAATCTGAACATGTGACACTGAAAGGAAGTACCTGTTTCATAGTCCAGAGGAATCTGAATGTCTGTGATATCTCCAAAAGGAATGAAAGCAGCGTGAAGGACTTTGTCATCCACCTCCTCCGCCAGTCCACCTGCAAAGACATCAAGAGCCTTTTGAGAGACTGCCCTCTCTGCTCTGGAACAGCTGCTACATCATCTGCTTAGTGCAACAGCCACAGAGAGGGGAAAAGAAGAGGCCCCATAGCCTTTGCGGTATTACAAACGGACTAGTGAGGTTCACCACTCTCTCACTCTTCAGAGCCTCACCCCTGGCTACTCTAATAGTTTCTAAACAGACTTACAGCTTCCAACTCTACATTGATCGCCAAGAGAATGAGTCCACGAAAGTGCAAAATCTGACTACAATATTCCCCTGCTGTTTATCAAGACTCCCCATTATCCACAGGATAAAGTTCAAATTCCTTAGCATAGAACACATGACCATCACAGTTCAGTCCCTGGTCCCCTACTGTTTGTTCCTAGCCGCTAAATGTCAGACCTCTGGGCTTTTGCTGCTTACTGCACTCTATCCAAGGTCCCTAGGCAGTGCGACAGGTGTGCATCCCTGGCAACCTTGTTCCTGTAAGATTACAATGAGGTAAAACCAAGGGAGAAATTGCAACGAAGAAAATCCTAGGAGGAGTTCTCTGTAAGCACAGTCACGGAGTCAAGGTGAGTTGGAATCTACACCAACTAACAACAAACTCTTCCCCTAGGAATAAGTCTTGTCGCACCTCACTGCTTTGCTAAATCCTTATCTTTTCAAACTCGGTCCTGGCTCCACCGCCTCAGGAAACTTGTTCTCACCTTTCTGGCTAGAAAGGTGATTTTTCCAAAATCCCTAGGCCGTCCCTCCCCATCACTATCCATCACGCAATTCCTTCTTAACGTTCACCAACTCAGGTTGTGACGCTGTTTCCATAATACCTTGGCTACTCTATCCTTCAGCGTAGGGGAAGGTGTGGAAGGAATGGGTGCAAGTGCTTGGGATATGGTTTGAGACCACAGTAAGAGGCGTCACCCCTTATGCGGTCCAGGGTCAGAGGGGAAGGGGCTTTGGGCAGCAAAACGATCACTTCGCAGGCGGCGCGCACATGCCGAGGAGAAACAAACACAGGAGAGGCGGCTTCGGCTGCTGCGCGCTGCCTGGGCCTGCGGCAAGTCACCACCGCTCCCAAGCCGGCCACAATCCGAGCTCGACCGAGAAGTCCCTGCCTCTAGCCCCCTATATCTCACCCACGTAGAGAACCCGCTTGGAGGCGGCCATCTTGCTTCCCGGCTGTTCCGCCGGAAGTCGGCAATTAAGCCCCGCCCCACCACCATTCGGTCACGCCCCCTTCGTGGAACTGACTGGTGCAGGTGGTAGATGCCGCCAACGCTAGTCAGGTGGGTGGAGTTCCTTGCAGTTGCTCTCTTCACAGTCATTCTAGAAGGCAGTTTGGCCCTTCCTCAAAAAGCTGAACCTAGAAATTCCATATGACCCAGCTATTCCACTGCTTGAAATATACCCTGAGAAAATGAGAAGTGAGGCACAAATGGAAACGTGTACACCAATGTTCATAGCAGCGTTATTCACCATCGCAAGAACATGCAAACAGCCCAGATGTCCAACAACAATCGAATGGATTGAGAAATTATGGTGCACTCATACAATGGAATACTATGCAGTACGCAGGAGCAATGATTTTGTAAATTGTTACCTAAAGTGGGTGGGGACTGGACAGGATTATGCTGCGTGAACTAACTCAGTCCCACAGAGACAAATATTGTATAAAACCATTACTAC
>NW_006399799.1:11048190-11050988 GCF_000299155.1 Elephantulus edwardii
AATATTATTTAAAAAAATGAGTTAAAGATTTTGGAGTATCAGAATACCCAGATTCATTTAAAGAAGAACCTAATAAATTATTAAAAATAAAAAAAGAATAAAAGGCCTGGCTAAAAATCGATGCCTTTGGGTTGTGCTGTTGGAGTTGTTAGGTGCTGTCTAGTTGAGTATGACCCATAGTGGCCCTGTGAACAAGGCTCTGCACTCTGTCCTATCCTGTACCGTCCCTCATCATCTCTGACACACTTGAGCTCATAGCTGCAGTCACTGTGTCTGTCCATCTCCAGCCAGAATATTCCTTAAAAATGAGGATGGTGAGACTTTGGAGATGTTATCAGCAGGGCTTTTCCCCTAGAAAAACATCTCATGCTTGGTAACCTAAAGGGCCATCAGAAGACAGGAAGATCCTCATAAAATGGGTTGGGTTTTAAGCATTGAGATTTTGAGGCTGGTGAGGGATTGGACACTGCTTTGTTCTGTTGTACACAGAGACTATGTATGAGTCAGAGAACACTTGACAGCATTTAACAAGGACAAAGTCTTCAGGATCCTTCTAGTTTCTTCACAGACCAGTAAATCTGATCTATACAAATTTGACTTTTGTACCACCTTTTCCACTCACTCTACCTCCTGTTGTGATCTGAGAGATGGTAACTGAGCACCATCTAGTCCTGGTCTCATGTTAGTGGAGGCTGTGGTTCATGTGGTCCTATTGGTCCTTTTGACTAATTGTTTCCTTGAGTTTTCTTTGTGCAGGGCTTAGGTGGTCACTGGCAAGATTTTTTTTAATTTATTATTCATTTCAATAAAAATTTACAGGGGAGCTCTGGTGGCCTAGTGGCAAGAAGCTGCAACTACAATCCCAGAGGTGCACGGTTCGAATCCACCAGATGCTCTGCCGGGGAAGGAGGGGCAATCTACTCCTGTACCAGTCAGATCTGATTTGACGGTACACGCACACAAAAATAAAATTAAAAAAAAAAATTTACAGATACTTTGGATTTCCATTCATTCATTGTTACGCTTTTCTCCCCTGCCCCCCCCGCCCCCCGTACACTACCCTCTTGGCAAAGTAAAAGAAAAATTCTTTCATTGTTTTACAATCCCTCCCCCCAGGTCCACTCCACTATGCAGCCTTCTCTCTGGACACCTGTCATGACAAAAATACCTAGTCGCATATCCCTTTTAAACCGTTTTCTCTCTCATCTGTTTCAATGCAGTATACATTATTAAGCCCATCTTTCTCAGTCTCCCCCCAACAGTGGTACCATGTAGTATTTGTCCTTTTTTGACTGAGATAATTCACTCAGAATAATGTCCTCCAGGGTCACCCATTTTGAATAATATTGCATGAGTTCCTTGTTTTTCAATGCAGCATAGTATTCCATTGTGTGAATATACCACAGCTTCTCTGTCCATTCCTTTGTTGATGGGCACTTAGGTTGTTTCCAACTCCTTGCTATTGTGAACAAAGCTGCAATAAACATGGGTGTGCATATATCTGCTTGGGTGTCAGTTATGGTCTCTTTGGGGTATATTCCCAGTAGAGGAATTGCTGGGTCAAATGGTATGTCTAAGATGCAACTTTCTGAGAAAGCACCATACTGCCTTCCACAGTGGTTGCACCACACTTGCAAGATTTTAAAACACCACTTACTACTTACCAAAATAGGATGGTTACAATGTAGATATCACACTCCTCCTCATAAAGTTTAGCCTCACAAATGATCTGTTCCACATATAGATTGAAAATGTTTGGAGACAGGATGTATTTCTGATGCACTCCTTTCCTGGTTTTGAACCATGCAGTGTTTCCTTGCTCTGTCTGACAACTGTCTCCTGGTCCAAGTATAGGTATAAAGAGGCATGTGGCATCAAGATTGGAGGAAGATTCATCAACAACCTGTGTTATGCAGATGATACAACCTTGTTTGCCAAAACTGAGGAGAACCTGAAGCATCTGCTGCAGAATGTCAAGGACTGTAGTCTTCAATACGGATAGAAGCTTAGACTAAAGAAAACAAAGATTCTCACCACTGGGTCAATTGGTAGCACCCTGATAGATGGAGAAGAGGTTGAGGTTGTTAACAATTTTAGCTTGCTCTGTTCCACGATCAATACTCTTGGCACTAGCAGTCAGGAAATCAAAAGATAAATTGCATTGGAGAAGTCTGTTGTCGGGGACCTCTCCAAAGTGCTGAGGAGCAATGAAAGTCTACAGACTAAGGTGCACCTCAATCCAGGCCATGGTTGTTAAAATTACGTGCTATGCATCAGGGAACTGAACAATGACTAAGAACAACAGAAGAATAATTGATACTTTTGAGTTGTGGTGCTGAAGAAGGGTACTGAGCATATCATGGACCACCAGGAGAACAAATAGGTCTTTATTGGAAAGGGTGAAACCAAGTTTCTCCTTGAAGGCTAGGATTTTGAAGCTCTGTCCCACATACTTTGGGCACATGGCTAGGAGGGACCTGTCCTTGGAGAAGAACATCATGCTTGTAAGGGTGGAGGCACAGTGCAAGACAGAAAGACCGGCATGAGATGAGATGGATTGACATGATAACTGGGGCAATGGGATTAGGTGTGTCTGAGCCAGACTGGCTCAGGATAGGGTAGGGTTCAGAGTTGTACATAGTGTCACTATGAGTCGCAAGTGACTCGATGGCATATAACAACAACAGGCTATAGAACATTGTAATGACAATTGACCAAGATGCCCTATCCTTCAAGTACAGTACTTCTGTTCTGGATTTTTTTTTAAAGGCTTAGAGGTTTTCATGACTGTGCCCTAA
>NW_006399799.1:11052066-11054187 GCF_000299155.1 Elephantulus edwardii
GCATAATCAATGAAACACAGATAGACATTCTTCTGGTATTCTCTGCTTTCAGCCAAGATCCATCTAACATCAGCAACAATATCCCTAGTACCACGGCCCCTTCTAAACTAACTAACTACAGCATGTAGAAATAGATATCACCAACCCTCTAGATGCATATGCCTCCTCACCTTCAATTAGATGACACAACTATCCATGTATGTTTAATACATTACATTGGTGGCACAGTGGTTAAGCACTTAGCTGTAACCAAAAAGTCGGTAAGTGCTTTGAGCCCACCAGCTGAATAAAAAAGATGTTGCAATCTGCTACCTTGGAAGCCCTAAGTCAAGGGGATGATTTCCAAAAGAGGTCCAGGGGCCTCTTCAAGTAGTAACTAGAAAGTTCTGACTCAGATATACAAGAAAGACCAATACCAAGTGAGAGCAAGAGAAAGAAACTGAGGTTTATTAGACATTAAGACAGACACCCTTTTTATCTTACAAAAGGGTTTATATATCTTTTGTTAGCAGGGAATGGGGTTTAAACAGCTGATGGTGCATTCCTTCTAAGGGACATGGTGACTTTGGCCATCTCATTTATCTTTTCCTTGAGTCTGTTGTTTTTGCCACATTCTTTGAGAATCTGTTTTTGTTGTCATAAAGCCCATTCCTTGAGGGTTGGTTTCTTTTGTTACATTGCCACAGTCTTATCAAAACCAGTTCTGATTGATCTCTTTTGTCAGCATATCCTTTGCCTTTCCCTGATACTGGCCCCTGAGAGAGATTTCACTCTGATTCATTGGGAGGGCGGCAGGGGTGGGGGTGGGGGTGTCGCATTCTCTTAGGTACTTCCTGCTGAAAAAGGGCCTTGTAGGTTCTTGAGTGAAGATCTTCTCTCAGTACTCTAAAGGGCCCCTTTGGCAGTAGGAAACAGGTAGATTATTGTGGCTATTGATTTTGGAATTTAGATGCACTGTTATCAATTGTGCTTAGGGATACAGGTTCATATCCTTGGAGGTGCATCATTTTAACGTGGAACTGTTGCAGCCTAGAAGACACAAATTTAACAAGTTAAAAAAACATGGGCCAAAAATTAAAAGCATTAATATTCCAACTAGACGTTCTAACAATGGCAGAAACTAAGTTACAGAGGGAAGATAGCTCTTAAAATAAAAACCTTATAATTAGGAATGCCTAACACAGGAGCCCAAAGAGGACCTCTTTTTTGGTACAAATGCTTAGTAGTCCATTCTAGATTATCGTTTTTCCACTCTCTTTTAATTGATCATATCAGAGTTTGGCTAACTGTCAATCTTGCAACACCCAGTCATCCTCAAAAATTACTGGGGAAGATAGGCAGTTGATAGTTTCAACCCAACCTGGGGAGAGCTTTCTACTATTATATGCCAAAAACCTTCTTAAAACATCTAAGGTCCTCTGAGTACCCTGAACTGAGGTCTCATAGGTTGGGCTACATACTAGAAGATCATCTTCAAGAGCTAGTACCACTGCAATCCCAGAGATGTGCAGTTCGAATCCACCAGATGCTCTGCTGGAGAAGGAGGTTCAATCTCCTCCAGTACCAGTCAGATCTGATTTGACGGTACACACACAAAGATAATAAAATAAAACAAACAAAAAAATTTAAAAAAAAAAAGAGCTAGTAGCATGAAATAGGTGGAATTGGCTGGTGCCCTGCCTATTGTAGTACAAGGGTTAGGAACCATAGGATGTAAAGGCACAACTGTGTCATTTGTTCTCAAGTCCTGGACCAACTTCCATTTACTACTGGGTGTGGTTTTTTTTACAGCAAGAGAAGGAATGCTATAAGGAGAAGTAATTTCAGTAATTAGACCAGCTTCTTTTAATTGTCTAATTATTGGGGCCAAACTTCTCCAGCCTTCAGGAGATATCCTATATTGACTCTTTTGGATAACCTACTCCAGGTTTAAGAGCTATTTTTTTTTTAAATACTTCTCCACTTTATTCGCCGAGAAGCCAAAGCTAAAGGAAGAAATCAAGAAATCAAAGAGATGAACAGAAAATTTCAAAAGACAGCTCAGGACGACAAAGCAAGATACTATAATGAAATGTGCAGAGAGCTGGAGTCAGAAAATCAAAAGGGCCAGACTCGCTCAGC
>NW_006399799.1:11057062-11061146 GCF_000299155.1 Elephantulus edwardii
TCTCTCAGGGAGGAGTGATAGGGAATGGCAAGGGACACACTGACAAAGGAGATTAATCAGAACTGGCTTTGACAAGCACTGTGGCAATTGGACAATAAAAACAGACATTGAGGGGGAAAGAAGAACGAACTGTGGAGGAGGGTGGAGAAAACAGTGTAACAATGAATGAATGAAACCCCCCCCCAAGAAAAAAAGAATTAATTGAATCTGAACATAAAAAAACAAGATCATTACCATTAGATAAACATTAGAATGATAAATTGTAAAAATAAAAAAAAGATACAAATAAAAATAAGTATAATTTGCAGATTTCCACTAGCTGCTTTCCCCAACTGCAACCACTGAGTTAGTGTTTGATGAAAATAGAGATCAAACCCAACTGCTTAAACAGTGGTGACTACAAAGTCCCTAAGTGGACAGTAAACTGTGATTTTTGAAAACTTGGAACAATGGCAAGGCTTAACTAGAAAGGATTTAACAGAAGGTCATAGATTTTGCTTTCCCAAGAGGAGCGAGAAATAATAGATGTCATTTATTAATGCATTGAAATGGCATTGCCTAATGTGAGTGTGTCAGAAACTTCAGGTCACCTTTTCTTGATCTATTTATTTTGGATAAGCTTCAACTATCATAGCATGGCCCTGTCCTCCAGCTGCACAGGTGGCCACCAAGCCAAACTGGCCTCCATCGTGGCATGATTTGTTGGCAGCTGCCATGACCAAATGGCAGCCGGTGGCTCTAAAAGGGTGTTCCAGGGACAGCGATTCACCCCACATGTTAAACTTCTCCAGAGGAGGTGATCCAACCTTGGTTTTCCTACCCATGTAGTTTTGTGCAAACCAGTCAGAATCCATCGCTTTAAAATTAGCCAAAATCTGGCCTGAGAAAGCTTCATGAAATTCAAAAGCATCAATATCATTCATTGTTAATCCTGCCTTTTCTAGAACTTTTGGAGTTGCATATGTTGGTCCGAGTAAGAGTTGATCTTTTGGATCCTGAGACACATAGACAAAATCCCTCAGATATGCCTTTGGTTTATAGCCCATGGCCAGAGCCTTTTCCTCTGCCATATTTTAATAGGTTTTACATTTACTGCCTAGGTAGGCAACCCAGAGGCCCAAACCATTGGGTCTAGATCTCTAAATTCTGGAGGTAATATTTCAGGATCTTCAGGTTAAACAGTGGCTAGCCCTAGTATCTTCACGACTGGCAAAAATAAAATCTTGGCCTTCACTCTAAACATAAGAGGAGCAAAGGAGTTGCCAAAAATTGATGAGAAAACAGCCAGGAAGTCCACATGCAAGGCAGAGAGGTGTTAAAGAACTGCTTACGAGGTTTTCCATCAATTCCAAGAACTAAGAAGTAGCGGGAAAGGAGTGGACCTTAGAAGGCTTGTAGGACCAAATAAGAGGCTCCTGTGTCCAGGAGAAAATGGATAGACTTACCAGCAATGTCAATGCTCACCCACAGCTCTTCTGGGAGGATTTGAATTGTTGAAGTGTCCTCCTTTGTTGCTGGCCAGGAGCCAGGGCCTCGTCAATCCTCTGTGGATTTGGCCATAAGGACCTGATGTGGGCAGCCCTTGGGCAGGTGTCCTTCAGATCCACACTTACAGTAAGTGAGTGGAAGCTTCCTCTCTACCCCTTACCTGTCTGTGGTTCTCACCTGTGACTCTCTTTGCTAAAGTGTCCCAGCTTTCCACAAAGGAAGCAATTCTGACTCCCTTTATTATCTTTGGGTGGCATTGACCATTTATTAGTAAGACTTCCTTTTCCTGACACAGGCCCTAAATTGGCAGCAATAGCTGCCCCAATAATTTTGGCCTTTATCTAGTCTTTTCTCTCTCCATTTAGATCCCAGTTGTTAAAGACAGTGACTGCCTGTTTTAAAAGTTCAATTGGAGGGAGCTCTGATGGTCTAGTGGCAAGAAGCTGCACTGTAATCCCAGAAGTATGTGGTTTGAATCCACTGGATGCTCTGCTGGAGAAGGAGGTGTAATCTCCTCCTGTACCAGGCAGATGCAATTTGACAATACACAAACACACACACAAATAATAAATTTTTTTTAAAAAAGTTCATTTGGATCACTCTGAAGCCCCATTGCCTTGCGTTGAATCTTCCTTCTAATATCTGGAGCCACCTGATTTATAAAATGAGTATTTAGAATTACTCTGCCTTTAGGGCTTTCAGGATCTAAGTTTGTGAACTTTTTCATGGCTTCAACAAGTCTTCACCTAAAGGTTGCTGAATTTTCTTCTTTGTCCTGAGTAATTTCTGTTATCTTTGAGTAATTATCTGATTTAGTCTCAATTTCCTTTATCCCTTCAAGCAAGCAAATCTGCACTTAGTCCCGAGCGAGCATCTTGTCCCTGATTTCCTGGTTGGCGTGACTGGTAATTCCAGTCAGGATTTTGGTCTGGGATTGTAGCTGCCCCATCTACTAGCTGATGGTTATTGATATGACACCTGTCTGCTCTATGCCTTACTGCTGCCAATATTCTTGATTTTTTTCATCAGGAGAACAACAGAAGGATAAGAGAACCATTAGGTCCTTTTATGTCATATCAAAGATAGAAATAAATTTCTGGAACTCATCAATAAATTTTTCTGTATCAGTAGAAAAAAGATCCTAACTTTTCCTTGTAGTTTTGCAAATCATTATTGGAGAAAGGAACATGCACCTGCATAGTTTGCCCATTATTCCGTTTTACTTCCTGAAGAGGAAGCAAGGAAGGATACACTGGGGGAGGGGGAGCGGGCTAGAAGCATTATATGGTGGTGGTGTCACCTCAGTTAAGGGAATATCTTAATTTAAAACTGTCTGCCTAGAGTCGATTTTAAGCTCTCTAGAGGGGGTTCTGCTGCTGGGATAGTATCTCTCGTGGGTGGACTAGGATTAGGGTTCACCTCAAGTACGTATTCTGTCCATAAAGAGATTTGATCTTCTAAAAACATAAATGCCTGAACATAAGGTATTTCACTCCACTTCCCAAGTCTCCTGCCAAACAAGTCTAATTGTAAAATGGTGTTATAGATAAGACAACTTTCCACTTGCCATTTTTCAGAGTCCCCAGAGGGCAGGTTGGCTATAACACTTTGGAAAAGAAAATCTCCTTCTTCTTCAGGGAGTCCATTTGGTGTCCAGGAGGCACTCGAAAGGTGTAACTTAGACTTTAGAAGAAGGTTGTTCCAAAGAGAACACAGAGTTGGAGCTAAGAAAAACAATACCCTTCACAATAGCTAATCACAAGATTAAATACTTGGGAGTAAATCTAACCAGAAGCACAAAGGATCTGTTCAAAGAAAATTGCAAAACATTATTACAAGAAACAAAAAGAGACATAGAGAAGTGGAAGAATATCCCTTGCTCATGGATAGGAAGACTCAATATTGTGAAAATGGCAATACTACCAAAGGCAATTTACATGTTCAACACAATCCCAATACAAATACCAATCCCATTCTTCAACGAGATGGAAAAGGTAATCTCCAGTTTCATTTGGAATGGAAAGAAGCCTCAAATAAGCAAAGCACTCCTTAAAAATAGGGGGAAAAGTAGGAGGTATCTCACTCCCTGATTTCAAATCCTACTACACTGCTGTGGTGGTTAAGGCAGCATGGTACTGGTACAATGAGAGACACATAGATCAATGGAATAGAATTGACAACCCGGAAATCAGCCCATCTACCTATGGTCAACTGATTTTTGACAAGGAGATGCAATCAGTTAAGTGGGGAAACAACAGCCTTTTTATCAAATGTGTTGGCAAAATTGGAAAAATATCTGCAGAAAAGTCAAGGAAGATCCACACCTCACTCCACATACAAAAACCAACTCAAGGTGGATCATGGACCTAGGACTAAAACCAAGGACTATAAATTTCATTAAAGAAAAGCTTGGGCAAACTCTACTAGTCCTAATCGACACCATAAACAGTCTTCCAAGTATCCTGAAAAATCTACAAACAGGAGAAGATAAAATAGCTGAATGGGATCTTCTAAGAATCAAATCCCTATGCACATCCAAAAACTTCTCCAACAGGGTAAAAAGGGAAGCCACAGACTGGGAAAAAGTATTTGGTAA
>NW_006399799.1:11063281-11070115 GCF_000299155.1 Elephantulus edwardii
AAAAAAAAAGAAAAGGTATGGAGACAGGACACATCCCTGGCGTACGCACTTCCCAATTTTGAACCATGCAGTGTTTCCTTGCTCTGTTCTAACGACTGCCTCTTGGTCCAAGTATAGGTTTTACATTAGCATGATCAAGTGTTCTGGGATTCCCATTCTCCTCAGAGTCAGCCACAGTTTGTTATGATCCACACAGTCAAATACCTTTGCAAAAGTCAATGAAATACAGATAGACATTCCTCTGGTATTCCCTGCTTTCTGCCAACATCCATCTAACATCAACTACAATGTCCCTACTAGTACCACGACCCCTTCTAAACCCAACCTGGTCTTCCAGCAGTTCTCTACTGAGATATATATACACACATACATACATACATATATAATTTCTCCCCAGACAGATTTTGTCTTGTTCCAGACTTAATTACAATACACATATTGATGGAATCCACTAGTTTCAGGTTGATCTCTCCTTCCTCTAATCCATTATAGTGAACACTGTCCATACTATTGGGGGTCTCCCTGACCTCCCCTATTTTTATTATAGAGGCCTTGTATAGTATTTGTCCTATTGTGACTAAGTTATTTCACGTAGCATAATATCTTCTAGACTCCAAGTTGTGTAGTGCTTCACAAGTATTTTGTTGTCGGTTTGTTTTGGGTTTTTTGGGTCAGAACTCCAGAGCTGTATTACAGATGGAATTGACTACTAAAGGACATCCTCCCCAGTCTGTCTTCTCTGTCCTCTTTGTTAGGTCTTCGCGCTGGATGTAAGGCCAAGGACTCAAGGAAGGGGCCAGAGAAAGAAAGAAAGCTAAAGAAGCTTTATTAAGGGGGCTACCGGGCAGAATTCCCTGGAGAAAGAGAGAGAGACAAGCAGAGAGCCAGACCAGGGAATAAATATCACCCTTTAAGACTAATTAGGCAGGCTTGGGGTTTTTTTTCTTCTTTTTTTTTTTTGTTTTGTTTTATTTATTATTAATTTCAGTAAAAATTTACAGAGACTTTGGATTTCCATTCATTCACTGTTGCACTTTTCTCCCTTCCCAACCCTCCCCCTAGTACACTACCCTCTTGGAAAAGTAAAAGAAAAATTCTTTCATTGTTTTACAAACCCTCCACCAGGTCCACTCCACCATGTAGCCTTTGTTCTAGACTCCTGTCATGACAAAAATACCTATTAACATATCCCTTTTAAGCAGTTTTCTCTCTCATCTGTTTCAATGCAGTATACATTATTGAACCCATCTTTCTCAGTCTCTCCCCAACCCCAAGGTCAGTCCTGTTTTACAACAGTGGCACCATGCAGTATTTGTCCTTTTGTGACTGAGATAGTTCACTCAGCATAATGTCCTCCAGAGTCACCCATTTTGAGTAATAATGCATGAGTTCCTTGTTTTTCAATGCAGCATAGTATTGCATTGTGTGAATATACCACAGCTTCTCTATCCATTCCTTTGTTGATGGCACTTAGGTTGTTTCCAACTCCTTGTTATTGTGAAGAAAGCTGCAATAAACATGGGTGTGCATTAATTAGGCAGGTTTTTATAGTAAGGGTCTTTAGGGAGGGAAGGACTTTCCACTGTGGTTTAGCCAGGTGGGTGGTCTTCTAGGGAGGGACTGTTCACTCTCTCTGTTGACATGTTGATATTCCTTGGATCCTTCTTTCTCCCTTTGACCTTGGTCCTGGCCTGACACTCTACCCTCCCAAGACCTCCCTCTGGTCAGTCCACGTCTCTGAAAAAGGAACCTAGGATGTGAAAAGGGATAATGCCTTCCTCCAAAGTCCATTGAAATTCTACTTGCTGCACCAGTGGAAGACTTTCTGTGGAAGGGATGAGAGATTTACCTCTCATCTTCAAGGTCCTCTATGTCTACATCCCGAGAAGAGGGGAGGGCAGGGAAGCTTTAGTCTTTCAGCATTTGAGCTGTGGTTCATTAGAACTGGATGACTCTGGGGGCTTTCACTTCCATGGCTGCTGTCTCCTTCTGGGGAAGCCAGATTTGCTGGAGGAATTTCCTTCACTTTTCCTCTGCCAGGGTAATGTTGGCAGGAGCACTGGCTGAGCGATTCTTCAGGTGGTGCTGCATGATCAATCCTTTGTCTACTACAGTCTTGATCACGTGGCGCTTCAGTTGCTGCTCCCGGTTTAGCACTCAGTATTGCATGAGCAGCTTCTTCCTCAGCTTTGTTTGGGATCGGTTGATTTTCCCAACAGGAGCCTCCATGACTGTGCCAAGATGTCTATTCTTCATTTTTAATGCTGTGTAGTATTCCAGTAGATGAATGTACCAATTTTTCTATTCATTCATTTGTTGATGAGCACTTAAACTACTTCCATCTTCTTGCTATTGTAAATAACAAACATTTTCACCACTGGACTGCTAGGCAACATCATGATAGATGCAGACAAGATGAAACAGTCAACTACTTCCTCTTAATGAGTTCCATAATCAACATTTTTTGTATAAGAACAGATAAACAAGTGTCCAATTTCCTTATACTCCCAGTAGTGGAAAAGCTAGATCAAACAGGATTTCCATTTTCAACTTTTTGAGGAAATATCAGACTGTCTTCCATAGTGGTTATATCATTTACATTCCCTCCAGCAGTGCATGAGTTCCAGTCTCTCCACCTTCATGACTTTGCTATTTATTGTTGCTAGGGTGAAATATTGAAAGCTGGAGTGGCATCCACTTCCACAATAGCTTGCCTCCGGAAACCCTATGAACCCGGAGAAAGGATGAAAGTTATACAGGAAGTGTCCAGGACTCTGTTCATAGGGTCCTATGAGTCACCTGTGACTCGATGGCACGTAACAACAAGAAGAAGGGTGAAATACCTCACTATTTTAATTTGCATCCTTCACTTGCCAAAACTGAGGAGGACCTGCAGCACTTGCTGCAGGTCAAGGATTGAAGGACAACTGGCACCTCCATGATAGATGGAGAAGAGATTGAAGTTGTTAAGAATTTCAGCTTGCTTGGCTCCACTATCAACACTCTTGGTACCAGCAGTCAGGAAATCAAAAGAATAATTGCACCGGGGAAGTCTGCTGTCAAAGACTTCTCCAGAATCCTGAGGAGAAATGATATCAAGTTTAGAGGCTAAAGTGTGCCTGATCCAGAGCATGGTCTTTGCAATTACACACTACACATTAGAAAGCTGGACAAGGACTAACGATGACAGAAGAATTGATACCTTTGAGTTGTGGTGCTGGAGAAGAGTATTGAACATACCACGGACTGCCAAAAAACCAAATAGATCTGTCTTTGGGTGGGTGAAATCAAGTTTCTCCTTGGAGGGAAGGCTTTTGAAGCTCTTTCTCACATACTTTAGGCACATGGCCAGAAGGGACCAGTTCTTGGAGGACATCATGCTTGGAAGGGTGGAGTGACAGTGCAGGGGAGGAAGATCCCAGATGGGATGGACTGACAAGTGGAACAATGGAATTAGATGTGTTGGACTCAGGATAGGACAAGGTTCAGAACTGTTAGACATAGGATTATGAGTTGCTGCTGACTTAACAGTGCATAACAGTAACTGTTGGAGGCAAGGATGATAAAGCTTCTTTTCACATATTTTGGACGTGTTGCTAGGATAGGCTATTCCTTGGAGGACATCAAAACTTCTTCAAATTATTGAGGAGAAATTATGTCAGTTTGATGGCTAAGATACACCTGATTCAGGCCATGGTTTTTGCAATAACTTTGTATGCATCTTAGAGCTGGGCAATGAATAAGAATGACAGAACTGATCCCTCTGAGCTATGGTGTTAAGAGTAATGAATATGCAGACGCACTTTTATTGCAGCTGTGTTCACAATAGCAAAGAGTTGGAAACAACCCAAGTGTCCATCAATAAATGAATGGCTAGAGAAGCTGTGGTATATTCACACAATGGAATGTTATGCAGCACTGAAAAATAATGAGTTCACGAAATATACAAAATAGTGACCATGGAGGGCATTATGCTGAGTGAAATATCTCAGTCACAAAAGGACAAATACTGCATAATATCACTGTTACAAAAGTGGATTGATATAGGGGTTGGGGGAAAACTAAGAAAAGAGGGGATAAAGAATATACACAGCTTTGAAACAGAAGAGGGAGAGAACTGCATAAAAGGAATACATGATTAGGTATTATTGGCATGACAAGAGTCCAAAATAAGAGCTGCATAGTAAAGTGGACTGGGGACACAACTGTATAACAATGAAAGAATTTTTTTTTCCAAAGAGAAAAACGAACTGGGGGTGAAGGGGGTAGGGAGGAAAATGTGCAACAATTAATGAATGGAAATCCAAGTTCTCTATAAACTTTCATTAAAATATAAAAAAAACCCCTTACTTGAATTTCACATTAGTCAACACTTTTAGTTGCACCTGAAATATGATGAGGCAAAGTAAATATAAAGCAATAATATTTATCATTAATCTTTTATCTACTTTATCCAAACTTCTTATAAAAATGTATCAAATTTGAAGATGAGTATATAAAAACTAAAATCTTGAATTTTGAAGACGTGAATAAAAGTCCTAGCATGGTTTCGTTTCAAAACACACAGTTTTATCTTACTTACCTCCCTTCCTCTATCACTTTACACTTGAAAAATCCATATTTTCAAATTCCTAATTCTGTATCTGTCAAAAGTCAGATTAAAGTAGGAACAATGAATCATTCAACATGGAGATTTTTTAAAATTTTATTTTATTATTTTGTGTTTGTGTGTACCATTAAATTGGATCTGACTGGTACAGGAGGAGATTGTCCCTCCTTCTCTGGTGAAGCATCTGGTGGATTCGAACCACATGCATTTGGGATTGCAGTGCAGGTTTTCCCCACTAGGCCACCAGAGCTTGCTGGAGATATTTAAAAAAAAAAAAAAAGGAGGAGGAGAAGAGACAAATTAAAATAGTTTTGAAGCATTTTTAAAAATGAACATTTATAGAGATTTTGGATTTCCATTCATTCATTGTTGCACTTTTCTCCCTGCCCACCCCACCCCTCCAGTTCACTCACTTTGAAAAGTAAAAGGAAGGCTCTTTGCTCCTCGTCGATCCAGATTGCCCTCTTTTCTTGTGCAACCCCAGCCACATCCCTGAAACATGATGGTGAAGGCCGGAGTAAACGGATTTGGCCACATTGGGAGCCTGGTCACCAAGGCTGCTTTTCACTCTGGCAAAGTGGATGTTGTCACCATCAATGATCCCGTCATTGACCTCAACTACATGGTCTATATGTTCCAATATTATTCCACCCATGGCAAGTTCAACGGCACTGTCAAGGCTGAGAATGGGAAGCTGGTCATCAATGGGAAAGTTATCACTATCTTCCAGGAGCGAGATCCCGCCAACATCAAGTGGGGTGATGCTGGTGCTGAGTATGTTGTGGAGTCCACTGGTGTCTTCACAACCTTGGAGAAAGTTGGGGCTCACCTGAAGGGTGTTGCCAGATGGGTAATCATCTCTGCTCCTTCTGCCAAATGCCCCCATGTTTGTGATGGGCATGAACCATGAAAAGTATGACAACTCTCTCAAGATTGTCAGCAATGCCTCCTATACCACCAACTGCTTGGCTCCCCTGGCCAAGGTCATTCATGACAACTTCGGCATTGTAGAGAGACTCATGACCACAGTCCATGCCATCATTGCCACTCAGAAGACTGTGGATGTCCCCTCTGGAAAGCTGTGCCATGATGGCCGTGGAGCTGCCCAGAACATCATCCCTGCACCTACTGGCGCTGCCAAGGCCGTGGGCAAGGTCATCCCTGAACTGAATGGGAAATTTACCGGCATGGCTTTTTGTGTCCCCACCCCCACTGTGTCAGTTGTAGACCTGACCTGCCGTCTGGAGAAAGCTGCCAAATATGATGATATCAAGAAAGTAGTAAAGCAGGCATCAGAAGGGCCCCTCAAGGGCATCCTGGGATACACTGAAGACCAGGTTGTCTCCTGTGACTTTAATAGTGACACCCACTCTTCCACCTTTGATGCTGGGGCTGGCACTGCTCTGAACGACCACTTTGTCAAACTCATTTCCTGGTATGACAATGAATTTGGCTACAGCAACCAGGTGGTCGACCTGATGGTTCACATGGCCTCCAAAGAATAAGAGCCCCTTGGACCACCAGCCCCAGCAATAGCACTAGAAGAAAGGAGAGAGACCCTCAGCTGCTGGGGAGTCCTTGCCCCAACTTGATCCTCCCACAGAGAATCTCACATCCTTGACACAAGTTTCCATCAAATCCCCCTGAGAAAGGGGAGGGGCTTGGCGAGCCCATCTTGTCATGTACCATCAATAATGTACACTGTACACAGGCAATGAAAAGGAAAAATTCCTTCATTGGTATACAATCCCCCCCGCCCCAAGTACACTCCACTATGTAACCTTAATTCTGGACTCTTGTGATAATCATAATACCCTATCATATATCGCTTTTAAACTGTTTTCTCCCTCATTTGTTTCAATGCAGTATGCATAATTTTTTTTTTGAAATGGGGGAAAAATAAGCTTTATTCATCCAGGGTGGTGGCTCAAAACTTCTGGAACAGTATACATAATTTATCCAGTTTTTCTCAGTCTTAACTCAACCCTGATGTCAGTCCCATTCTACAATAGTGGCACTATGCAGTATTTGTCTTTTTGCGACTGAGATATTTCACTCAGCATAATGTCCTCCAGGGTCACCCATTTTGAATAATATTGCATGAGTTCCCTGTTATCCAATGTAGCATAGTATCCCATTGTGTGAATATACCACAGCTTCTCTATCCATTCGTTTGTTGATGGGCACTTGGATTGTTTCCAATTCCTTGCTATTGTGAACAAAGC
>NW_006399799.1:11070282-11080539 GCF_000299155.1 Elephantulus edwardii
CCATCAACAGTGAATAAGGGTTCCAGTTTCTCCACAACCTCACCAGCATTTGTTGCTTGCTGTTCTGTTAAATTTTGCTATTCTGACTGGGGTGAGATGGTATCTCATAGTTGTTTTGATTTGCATCTTTCTTAAGCTAGGGATTTTGAATATTTCTTCATGTGCTTGTTGGCCATCTGAATGTCTTCTTTGGTGAAGTGTCTTGTTCATATCCTGTGCCTATTTTTCGATTGGATTATTTACCTTTATCTTGTTGTGGTGGCATTTTTTTTTTTAGGGTTCAAATTGTTTTCCTGTGAAACATTCTTCTAGGAGGTATAGCACTGGTCTGTGTGTTGCTGTACAGAGGTAACTCGTGGTTGCTGTGATGCTTAACACTGGGACACTGGTGTGCCAAACGTGGTAATGGGCACCCATGGTGGACAGTGTTTGCTGGAGCTTCCCAACTAAAACAAGCCTGGAAGCAGGAGCGGCATCCACTTCTGAAATGGCTTGCCTCTGGAAACTCTATGTATGAACAGTGCTCAGGCCTTTAGTTCATAGGGTTGCTATGAGACGTCTATGACTCGATGGCACCTAACAACAACAAACGACTGAATAGTGTACTAGACTTCCAAAAGAACAAATGTCAGAAAAAGTGCCCCCAGAGTACTCCTTGGAGGCAAAAATAGCAAAACTTTTTCTCATATTTTACTTTGGCCATGTTGTTAGAAGAGGGTATTCCTTGGAGAAGGACATCATGCCTGAAAAGGTGGAAAGTGGGCAAAAGAGAAGACCCTCAACCAGATGGATTGACATAGTGACTACAACAGTGGACTCTAGTGTATCAAGAGATTATGAGGAGGGTTCAGATCGGTCATTGATAGGGTGGGACTCAACTCAACAGCACCTACCAACTAGTGTTTTATTGGATAACAGAACTATGGCTAACATTAAGAATGGGAAGTCCAGAAGACCTCAATTATACTAAGCCTACCTAGACCAAGAGACTGTTGTGTGAACAGAGATAGGGAACACTGCTCGGTTTAAAATCAGGAAAGGTGTGCATCAGGATTGTATCCTTTGTATCTATTCCATCTGTACACTAAACAAATCATTTGAGAAGCTGGACTCTGTGATGAAAGTGGCATCAGGATCAGAGGAAAGACTCAACAACCTCCGTTATACAGATAAAACCTCTTGCTTGCTGAAAACGAGGATTTGAAACACTTGCTGCAGATCAAAGTCTTCAATATGGACTGCATCTCAACATCAAGAACACAAAAATCCTTACCACTTGGCCTGGTCAACATCATGAGATGGAGAAGAGATCATCTTACCTGAACTCACATCAGAAGTCAGATTAGGAAATGTACTGATTGCACTGGGAAAGTCTGCTGCGTGGCACCTCTCTAAATGATTGAGGAGCAATGATGTCTATTTGAAGACTAAGGCATGCCTGATTCAGACCACAGTCCTTTCAATCACTTTCTATGCATATGAGAGCTGGACAATAAATAAGGATGATAGAATTGATGCCTTTGAGTTATGATGTTAGAGAGGAATACTGAATATGCATCCCATGGGTTTCCAAAAGAACTAAGATATGTCTTGGAGATGGTGCAGCCAGAGTAATCCTTGGAGGCAAAGATGGCATCATGATTTGAAAGGCGGAGGGTCAGCAAAAGATAAGGGACAACCCTTGTGGAAACAGACTGACTTAGTGACTACAGCATTGGATTTGACTGTGTCAATGATGATGGCACATCATGACAGAAGGGGTTCAGATTGTTCATACAGTAGCTGAGTCATACTCAATTCTCTAGTACCTAACAATAAATGCATTATTTACTGTTGTGTACCTTTTGTCTCATAATCTTATAGGCGTAGTATAAAGTCACGTGCACAAAAATGTAGGGCGAGACCTTATGGAAGAGGGATGACAGATCCGTTAGGGAAGGCAGGCACGCACTGCTAGGTGGTCGACCTTGGCCAACCTACTGTTGCTTTGAAAATTAATCACAACTTAGATGACTAGCATTTGTTTCCTATTGTTACTCCAGAGCCTTTTCCCTTTGTTGTTAGGTGCCACTGAGTAGGACTCATAGTAACCCTATGAACAAAAGATCTGAACCTTCTCTATCCTGCACCATTCTCACACCCATTGCAGCAGCCACCCTATCATTCCAACTGAAGGTCTTCCTGTCCCTTGCCCATCCTCCACCATTCCCAGCAGCAAGTCCTTTTCCAAGGAAAAGCAGAATAGCCCCTCTAACAAGCCTAATGTAAGGTGAAGCCTCATCATTCTTGCTTCCAAAGAGCACTCGGGTTATAATATCCAAGATATACGTTTGTTCTCTTGGCCATCCATGGGATGTTCAGTGCTCTTTTCCAACACCACAGCTCAAAGGCATCTTTTTCTGTTTCTTTATCCATTGTCCAGTTCTCAGATGCATAGCAAGTGACTGAATCAGATGCACCTTAGTCCTCAAATTGACATCATGACTCCTCAATAATTTTGCCATTATTACAGATCAAGTTTTAGAAGCCTTAGGCAGGAAGCATGGGGAAGCTAGAGGCAGTGGTGCTGGGGTGGTTAGAGTGTGACAGTTGAGTGGCTGAGTTTTATCTATCTCTATGAGGCAGTGAAAGGCCTGGACCTACCTCAAAGGAGTGGGATCACGGTGCTAGCAGCTGGTTGTGTGGCAGTGGGAGCAGCTTGCTTTTGAGGCACTGAAGTGAGTGAGTGTCTGGTTATCAGTTTTACCAGCCTCCCCACTCACAATTCACAAAGTGGTCCAAGTGGTATTTTTTCACATATGGGAAATAAATGAGGGAACTGTTTTGTCAACCATGATTTTAAATACTTTTGATTATTGTGAGACCCTGTTCTTATTTGCCTTCTTGGTTTGTTTTTCTGTGCTGGATTGATTAAACTGTCTTCGACCATCTCAGGTGATAAAGGTTGGTAGTGATTGCGTCTGTTGATTAAAATAAGTCCTGATGCTGAGGAGGAAGGGGGGTGGGGGGAAGGCCTTAGGCAGAATCTAGGAAACTTGGCTGACCTGCT
The DNA here is from genome assembly GCF_000299155.1 of Elephantulus edwardii. Classification (NCBI taxonomy): domain Eukaryota; kingdom Metazoa; phylum Chordata; class Mammalia; order Macroscelidea; family Macroscelididae; genus Elephantulus; species Elephantulus edwardii. Next base: position 11,073,332 of record NW_006399799.1, read on the forward strand.
CCCAGTACAGATAGGAAAAGGACTGGACAAACACTCTTACAAAACCTCATTCCATATTATTTTTGTGACTGAGATATTTCACTCAGCATGTCCTCCAGGGTCACCCATTTTGAATAATATTGCATGAGTTCCTTTTCAATGCAGCGTAGTATCCCATTGTGTGAATATACCAGAGCTTCTCTATCCATTCCTTTGTTGATGGGCCCTTAGGTTGTTTCCAACTCTGCTATTGTGAACAAAGTCACGATAATCATGGGTGTGCATTTATGCTCACCCCATGGTCTTGAGCAAGCCAATCCTACTCTATCCCAAAATTTCCAGAGCCAGGCCAATGTCTACTTTGATCTCTCATCAGAATCCTATTCCCTGTTAAATGAAGTCATCACTATAATACAATGGAACAGTATCTGACAGAACAGTTCCACTTGTTTCCCAAAATCGACTACATCTGAGTCAATCAAGAATAACTGTGTTAGGGAGTTCTGGTGGCCTACTGGCAAGAAGCTGCACTACAATCCCAGAGGTACGTGGTTCGAATCCAGCAGATGCTTTGCTGGAGGAGGAGGAGCAATCTCTTGTACCAGTCAAGATCTGACTTGCTGGTACACACACATATGCCAGCAAAACATAAACCAGCCCACCCAGCATCTATTCATTCTCCTTAAATAAACAACTGGATCTGTGTTAAAATAAATAAATAAATTTAATAATTAGAAGAGAATAAACTATGTTGTTAATTACCTTCGAGTAGAACATGACACATAGCAACCCTATGAAGAGGCCAAAAGCCCTTCCACTACTGACATTTATCAAAGTTCATAGTTTCAGGAGGCATATTTAGGAAGCAGATGCTATTCCTGCTTCCAAACCTGTCATAGTATGTTATGTGCCACTGGGTTGCCTGTGGTGGATACCGACCCTACATAAAGTAGGCCTGAACCCTTCCCTGTTCTGAGCCAAGTCTACTGCTGAAACACCAATCCTCCATTGCCCCAGTTACTGTGTTAATCCATCTCATCTGGGGTCTCCCTCTACTGCGCTGTCTGTCCACCCTTCCAAGCATGATGTCCTTCTCCAAGGGCTGATCTCTTCAGGCCACGTGCCCAAAGTTAAGTGAGGCAGAGCTTCAAAATCCTAGTCCCCAAATATGTTCAAGACTTCTCCAGGACCACAATGCATCTATTCTTCTGTCATCTTTGGTCATTGTCCAACTCTCTGAAGCCTAAGTAGTAATTGAGAAAACCATGACCTGGATTAGGTGCACATTTATCTAGACTGACACTGTTATTCTTCAGCATTCTGGAGAGGTCCATGACAGCAGATTTTCCCAATGAAATTGCGTCTTTTGATTTCCTGACTGCTTAGTGTTGATTGTGGATTTGAGCAAGCTGTTAATTGTTAACCTCAATCTCTTCTCCACCCATCATGGTTCTGCCAATTGGCCCACTGGTGAGAATCTTTGAAGACTACAGTCCTCAACCTTTTGCAGCAAGTGCTTCAACCTGTTTCAGCAGGTTATATTATCTGCATATTGTAGGTTGTGAATGAATCTTCCAATCCTGATGCCACATTCCTCCTCATAAAGCCCTGCTTCCCAAATGACCTGTTCTGCATAGATTGAAAAGGTATGGGGACAAGATGCACCCGACGCACTCCTTTCCTGATTTTTTTTTTTTTCCTTTCCTGATTTTGAACCATGCGGTATTTCCTTCCTGTTCTGAGGACTACTTCTTGGTCCAAATATATGTTTCATATAAGCATGATCAAGTGGTCTGAGATTACCATTTTCTTCAATTTATTGTGATCCACACAAATGTTTTTGCATAGTTAATGAAACAGACAAGATCCATCTGACATTGGCAATAATGTCTGTGGTGCCATGACCTCTTCTAAACCCAGCCTGTATTTCTGGTAGTTCTGTCAACATACTGTTGATGTCTTTTCTGGATAATCTTTAAGTGAATTTTGCTAGTGTGATATTTCCTAAACTCTGTTAAGAGAAATTAATTTGACCATATTGATATTTCTAAAATTTCTTAATGAGCTTAAAGAGATTTACTTAGCCAGTTTATGGATTTTTCTTTTTTATTAAGATTTGGGTACATCAAATAAAATCACTTTTTTGGGGGGTGGAAAAACCAAAACCCACAATAGAAAAAAAATTTTCCTGGGCTACAGCAGAACCCAGACAATAGTTATATAATTGAAAAATTCTAGATGTTTCATAATTGACCTTTTGATACAAAATGACCTATTAAACTTGCAATTTGTAGTTCTTGATGTTGAGGTCCATAGGACAAGCGAGGAAGTCTTCATCTGAGCTGAAATCCAGAAGGGAGTTATTTGGCTTTTGAATCCTGAAATGAAAAAAAGGGGGGGGGGGGAAAGCACGATACATACATAATTAACATGACTGCTCTCTCATTGTTACCAAGTCAGAACCAACTCATAGCTCTTTAGTAGATTCAGAAGTTGTAAATAACAGAGGAAACTGTCAATCTTTCTCCCAAGGAGCAGCTGGTGGATTCCAACCACTTGCCTTTGTGTTGGCATCATAAAACTGGAGAAAACCCAACTTTTGTGACAAGCTGAAAAAAGAAGGTATTCCCCTCCCCCAAGAGCAGGATATGTGAACCTCCATATGCTACTGACATACTTCATCCTGATAGATAATAAATCTGTCGTGGAAAGGTGTCTTGCATACTTTTTAAGTAGCATCCCTGCTTCCATCTGCTAGATGTCAGTAACGTATGCCCAGTTGTGACAACTAAAGTCTCCAGACATTGTCACATGCCCACTGCAGGGTAGTAGTAAGAGAATCATTATCTAGATACCCCAGGTAACACCCCACCCCACCCTTCTGCACTGAGCACCTCTATGGTTTTCTCACTTAGGCCTTTAAGACAGAGCCATGCTGAACCTACCCTCTATACCAGCTCTGGCTTTTTCTTTGCTTTGTGCATTCAGTTCCGTTCTCTTGCCATCTGAAAGCACCCAGAATCCCTAGCTCAACTCAGTCAGCCAAGCCTCAGCAGACGTGCTCACAAATCCCAGTTTGTAAACTCAAACTGGACCATATCCTGTAACTTGTGTTCCCAGAGCTAAGCCAACCTCAACAGTCTCAGGAAAACCCCAGAAAGTAATACTCATGCAGGCTCTGTGATATGTGTATAAGAGAAACCTTTAGGACTCAATGCTTTTCTAGCCCAACAAGGTCATCCTTGAGAAGGATCTGACCAGATCTTTATGGAGAAAGCATGTTGGTTTGTTCCTTAGGAGTCATAAAATGAGCTCTACCCTCTTTTCTCTACAGTATCTCATCCAGGCAACAGGAAAAAATCCCAGGTGACAGTCTACCCAGGTTACAAATGGCTCTTATATAAAAACTCTTAGACTCTTAGAAAGTTGATCTCAAGAAGCTGCACTGCAATCCCAGAGGTGCATGGTTTGAATCCACCAGATACTTCGCTGGAGAAGGAGGGACAAACTCCTCCTGTACCAGATACAATTTAACAGTACACACACACACACACACACACACACACACACACTCACACACACTCTCAAAAACAATTTTTAAAAAAAATGTTGATCTCAAATCAAAACCATTTCAGTGAGTGAGAACAGTTAAACATACGTTTTTCCTTGTCTAAGAGGTAGCAGCAGCAACAGCGCCCACCTTCTGGGCAGCTTCTTTCTTGGCATGATGAGCCTGTAGAACCGCCACAGCTTCATCCACCTGTGAGAAATCCCAGTGGGTAGGTGATTTTAAGAGAGCTCCCGATAACCAGGCACAGGGTCAAGAATTGAGTAGAAAGATGACCCTAGAGATTTGGAGACTCATTTCTCAAGCACCCACAAAAAAAGCAGGACCCAAATCACTAGGAAGGAGGATATTCCTCTCTGACTCTCAGTGCCCCTTATCCTCCTGAGTGGGGCCAACAGATACCCTCTGAGCCCAAGAACCTGCTCACCTTGGAGCGGAGAGACTCGTGTGACTCTAGCATGTGCAGCAGCTCAGAGTTGTCTATCTCCAGCAACATCCCTGTAATCTTTCCAGCTAGGGTTGAATGCATTGATTGGATGAGTGGGAACAGACGTTCTCCTATGGGAAGGAGATTTACATTAAAAACAAACTCAGATCTCATCAGAGCAAAGAACTGATTGCTAGCTAAAGTGCAGGTCAATATCAAGTTTGGGCCCCTCTTACACAAAAAAATGGGTCACTCACCCAGCATCTGCTTCTGTTCTTGTGGGGGTGCTGCAGCCAGCATTGAGGCAGTTAGGGGCTCCTGACCCTGAACATGGACTGCAGCCTGTGGGGGCTTGAACCAGAAGGGAAGCAGGTTAGCAACAAAGGACACAAAACTCTTGTTCACAATGGTGGAGGTCAACACAGGCCATCCAAACTTTCAACTCTGAATGGTTATTATGTGGCATTTTTGAGAGCAAAGAACTAACTTTAGTTTTTAGGGACTGAGGAATACAAAGGATATGAAGCAGCATAAAATCAACACAATTACGATCAAATGGTATGACATTACAAGGAAGGTGAAATGACAATAATAAACCTACAATGACAGCCAAGAATTCTGACACAAACTTAATTTACCCAAAATAATGAAAGAATTTGAAGCCTTCTTGAACTTGTTGTACAGGCCTTTCTGTCAGGCTGCAGGAAGTTCCAGTTTAGAAAGCCTAAGATCTTAAGCTAAAACTCTTGCAGATCAAGTTCCTTCCTGCCTTATTATACCTGCCATCCTACAGGGGAGCTAAGGATCATATAGGACAATGGATATGACCTCAGAGTGGAGTATATATAATATCATAAAAATAAAAAGGGGTGAGCTCTGATGGCCTAGTAGCAAGAAGCTGTACTACAATCCCAGAGGTGTGTGGCTCCAGATGCTCTGCTGGAAGAGGCGGGACAATCTCCTCCTGTGCCAGTCAGATCTGATTTGATGGTACAACCCCGCCCCCCAAAAGAAAAGAAGGCAGGAAGCATCGGAACACTTAGTACAATTTGTCTTTCTTTTTAAGCCCTTCTCTCTCTCAGACAACATTTGATTAATCACTGCAGGGTTAAATACCCTAACACATAGCAGGTAACAAATATCTGCTGAAGGAAAGTAGTCTTCCATCTAATAGGAGCAGGAAAAACCCTGGTGGTAGTCTGTGGGAGACCTCACCTGTAGAGGCTGCAGCACAGGATGAGGGCTGCGGACATTGGAGGCATATTTGTATGGTGCCACAGCCCGAGGAGCCGCAGCAGCTACGGCAGCCCGAGGTGCTAGGTTCTGCACAGCTGTGGGTACACCTGAGGGGAAAAGCAAATAAAATTAAAGCCCATCATTCTGAGCAAAGACCCGTAAAATCCCATCTTTCCCCATCTGTGTGCATCCAATACCACCTCCAGACTGGCAGCTGTCAGTCAGCCCTTGCTGGGCGGCACCAGCCCCACCAAAGTCCATAGCCAAGCGGTCCGGGCACTCAGACCCTACAACAGACCAGCAAATGCACATCAGTGTTGGCAGCAAATGTCCAACTGGCCACGTCCCACGGAAGGAGCAATTCCAAAGTATATTCACTAGACATCACACAGAGGGACCACTACTGCTACTTGGAAAAGCCAACCAGTAACATACAACTCTTTCCACAGCTCAGAAAACACGACAGTCTGTAAAAGCATCCATGTCCTTGTACCTTGTGAAAGAATAGGCTGCGTCCCGCAGTCGTCCAGCTAGCAAACCTCTTTAATTTACCTTTTTATATGACAGTCACCAATGGGCACAAAAAACACAACACACCTAGAATTTTTCTTCATCTAAACTACCTATGTACACAACTAAAGCTACAGAACCAGGACTGGAAACACTGACTAGGCCAAGCCTACTCAGCCTGATCCCTCCCCGGGCAATGCTTCTCAAGGCCAGTTTGCTCACCGACTCTCTGAGTGGTAGTAGGGAGGCCACGAGAGGCCGGAGCATTACCAGTTGGAGCCAGATGGCGAAGAGCTGGACGTGGCCCAGACTGGCGTACAGCACTTGGCATTCCTTGGAAGCCTAGCGAACAAAACAAAACAAAACTGCACATCAGTGACAGTTAACGGACTTCTGCCAAAAGACCTAGATATTTTCCTTTTTAAAAACCTCTCTACAAAGGTGCATGCAGGAAAGGCAGAGGAAACCAGGATATTAGAGAATACATCCTGGGTGCATTGTCCCCCCCACCTACCTTGAGGTCTCCCACCTTGCTGCCAGCGTGGATTAGGTCTCATCTGTGCTAGCTGGTTTGGCGTGTAATAAGGAGGTCTTCCCTGAGCCTGGAACACAGAACATCATCTAAGCCCTTTTTAAAAATCTGAACTCAAAAGAACATTATCTCATCTCACCACCAAGTTATTCAGAACAGCTCTCTAAGAAAAGCTAGGGGTCAGCTAGAGAAGAATGTCTTATTCTGACAATGTGTGAGACAACCTCAAGGTCTGTGCTGAGGGTACAAACATCCAATAAACCCAACCCTCTTCATCATGACTGCAAGCTCCAAGAGCAGCTGGCAATGGGAGACCCCCAACAGACACAAGCACCCAGCAGACCCACCTGTGGAACTGCAGGCACAAAGTAGCCCCCAGCTGTAGGCTGAAACTGATTTAAGATGGCATTGGCAGGGAGAGCTCTCATTCCTGCCACCCGCTGCATATACTGGTTGGTCAAGTGAGCCTTTCTTTTTCTTTCCTCTGGGCCAGAGCAACATACAGTGGCTTAGAGCCCACAATGCGTCCGTTCATCTCCGTGACTGCTTTGGTTGCCTCTTCGGGAGATGAGAAGCAAACAAAGCCAAACCCTTTGCTTCTCCCATCCTCTAGCATCACCTACAAAACAAGAAAGCTATTTCAGTTTATGCGCTGGGGATTGGAAAGGCAGGTATTTCAGAAGAGCTAGAAAATTTGGGTTCTATTTAAGCATTAACTCATGACTAAGTTAGGGATTCTCAGTTGGGTCACAACCTCTGAGGGCTAGTGATTCTAAATTTCTGAGATGCTGTAATATGGTTTAGTGACAAAACATCATGACAAGAAAGTCCAACAACTTTTAGAATTCATCTACTTAGACCTTGGTCAAAGCTTTTCCAGCTGTTTCTGAAATAGCAAGAGCTCTGGTATAAGTCTGTACGGAGCTGTGCTGCTAAAAGGTGGGCAACTCTGGAGT
>NW_006399799.1:11080697-11089739 GCF_000299155.1 Elephantulus edwardii
TCTAATGGTGTAGTCAGTAGGAAGCTGTCCTGCTAACCCAAAAAAGCGGTGTGCTTTGCTGGCAGTTCAGTCCACCAGGGACTCAGGCAATCTCTAGCTGTTAGTCATTCTGACCCAACAACAAGAAGTTGCTGTTGTTCCCAAGTCACTAACAGATCCCACCACTTATTTAACGGGACCAAAGCTGGAAGACAGGAAATCTCAGTTTCAGTCAAAACTTTTATCAAACTGTACAACCTTGACAAATCTCTTACTTGTCCCAAGCTTCACTTTCTCTGACATACTCAGAAGCCACTAATCTACTGGTTCAGATAATCTTTTCTACCTACGAGTTGGCCACTAATGGCTTTTTCCTGTTACTAGAAAATGACTGCTTTCCCAGACTTGACTTGCTAGAAGCATCAGCAGCATAAGGAGTATGTGCTTGGTCGTTTTGTTTACTTTAGTGCAAGAGATTCTTTTGAAGCTAAAAACATGGTCCTAAAGACACACATCAGCCCAGTAACTCTACTAGTGGAGGAGAAATGGCCAGTAAAGCTTGAAAAATGGAACACTGTGTCTTGAAAAGGGTGCTGCTACGTTGATATCATCTTGGAAATGCCAATTAGACTACAGTTCTAGTAAGCGAGGACAGACTATCCTATCTTGTACTGATGCAAGGCTAATCAAAGGGATTGTAAAAGGAAGAGGCAATGAACCGGGAGAACTCTCCAGGATTCAACTCTACCTATTAACTGATCATCACGCTCTGCACGCACAACACTCTATTGTGGTGTAGGCAAGTACTACTGACTGCTGTAGAGAAGGGTCGAGGCAGGTCTTTTTCATCACCTCAAAGATGTTATGACATTTGCTGCACCTCTGCCCAGCAGACCAGCACAGCACACCACCAGACCCACAACTTTGACAAGCCATCAGTTTCTATCATGCTCCAAAATGCCAAGACACTCAATACACAATCCGTATGCAACCAAAGCTCTCACTCAAAGACTCAAATCCTTTACCTTTAAAATGCCCATTGTTACCTTACCCTGAAAACCTATTAGTATGATTATCAAGGGAAACTGAACAATGATGTACAATGCAAACAAATCTGCTAGGGTTCGCCAAGAGTTGATTCTGATTCAAAAACAATGAGTGAGGATTTTTGGTTTGTTTGGGGTTTTTTCAGTGTGTTTTTTTAATTACCACACGCAAGCATGAATTAGGCATCCCAAAAATCACTAAATAAGCTCTAGTGACACAGTCTGAAGTTGTGCTGCTAAACCAAAGCTGGTGCCTCTGTGGTGGTTCAAATCCACCAACCACTCTGCAGGTCTTCCGTGAAAATGTATAGCCTTGGAAATCGGAGTCAGATGTGGCTTGAGGACAGGGGTTGGTTTTGTTCACCTTACCAATGTGCCAGAGTGGCACAGTGGGTTATGTGTTGAATTGCTAGTCACAAACTCTTCAGTTCAAACTCACCAACCACTCAATGAGAAAGTTGGTTTGATGAGGCAGTTTGCTTCTGCCAGATTAACAAGCCTTGGAAATCAGAGAGTCACCATGAAATAGAGTTCATTTATTTCATAGCAGTGGATGGGCCTGTTTGGTTTTTCAATCCTCCTAAGACCAAGATATAAGTTCCCAATCCTGGCTCCCAAGTCCTCAAAATCACTCTCTCCTTCTCAGGAAGGATGAGTGTGGCAGAGTTGTAGAGACAGGTCCCAAGTAGATGGAAACAACCCATCTGGATTTCCTCTGCTTATACTGTAGCACCATCTGTCCCCACACCAGCACAAGGGCAGCAAAGAATGGGAAAGATTCAGGTGCTGAGGAGCAGGTTTATACCTCGGCATTTGACAGACAGCACAACAGTAACAAATTGTCATTCTTCAGAGAATACATACACAATTGGGTAACTGAATGCAAGGAGCTTGCTAGCTTTCTCAGAAACAATTTAGATCTTATTCATGATAAATTTCTGACGAACCTCATCACTAAAATACCTTAGCACTGGTGATTGATCCAAATGGAGAAAATTCTTTCCTTAACTTCTCATCATCAATGGTGTCATCCAAATTCTTAATGTAAAGATTCACCCCCTATAAGAGAACACTGTTAATATGCCTACTCTACTTTATAGACTAACACAGCAACATCAGCACTACTGAGAATTTTTAAAAGTGTCAAAGGTTAGGTCAGACTCCAAACTTAGTGAATTAATTCAACCTCTGGGTCTAGGGTCCCACTATCCATGTTAACAAACTTTGCAGTCTCCAACTTGAAAAACCCACTGCCCTCTGCCAAGACATCAGTACCATTTGTACTCTCTTTCCCCACAGCTACAGTTCACCCTACCAAGTAGTTCTGCCACCATTCCTAATTGCGGAGTGAGAGCCATGATGGGATGAAATGTCTTAAGTCAAATAGACACACATATTTAAGAGCCACAGCTGAGGGCCTCCCTTTTGTTTTTGGTTCTATAACCACTGACGTTATCTGGTACATACATATTCTTTTACTTCACACCTAGGAGAGCAGTAGTTGAGTCCCAATAATCATAGGGGTGTGCTTTGCAAACATTTAGTAAATCCCCTGTTGGCAGGCTAGGCTAAGACCATATCTCACCTGATAGCGACTAATTCTCTCCTGTTTGAGCTGCTCAAATTTCCGTTTTAACTCAGCCTGCCGTTCAACTTTCTTCTGTGCACGGCCTACAAAGATGATTTTCCCACCAATTTCTTTTCCGTTCATCTCTTCCACAGCCTAGAGAGAAAGACATGTCTTTAAGTCAAGATGCAAAGTCAGGCGATCTGGAGGTCCTCTGAAGGTCTGCTAAGTCCTTCTCACCATTCAATAATGGGCTCTTGTAAGACTAAACACTAAGCACGTCCACATTTCATCTGTAAAATGTACTTAAAGAGGGCTGGTCAAAATAGGAATAAAAATCCAAACATGGTAGAGGCTAGGTTTATAATTTGGCGGTCACAGAACTTCTCTTTCCCTATTCTGGTAAAGGAAGGGCAGTGCACATGGTATTTTTTCAGTAAGTAGCTGCTGTGCTGTAATCAAATCAATGACTCTGAGCCTCTGTTTCCATCACCTGAGTGGGCACACAGGGCTAGACAGCAGACAACTGAGGCAACAGGCAGATGCCAAGTGCTTTGATACTAACATGTGAATTCATGTAGCCAATTCGAAGGCACATAACTGTAGCCATTACTAAACACAAAGACCACTAAGCTCTATTGTGCTTGTGTTTAAGAAGTGGAAGGGAGGGGCTGCTACCACTTACAAACCTTTGTGGTACTCACCTTATTGGCATCTTCGTGTTTTTCGTAACTCACAAAGCCAAAGCCTTTAGATTTCCCAGTGGGATCTCTCATCACCTTGATACTTAGGGTCTTACCTATTACCAAAGGACAGAACTATTTAGTAACACCACTAACTCCTCCAGCTTAAGGAGAAAATTCTCTAGGAACCCACTTGAAGCCAACCTCTTACTAAACTCACATGGCTTCCAAGACAGAGGCACCATCATGTCTGGCCTCCCAAGTAATTAATAAATATGTAAGAGGTAGAGATGACACTGAGGATGAGATGAAGCCCAGGGTCTATTCCTATCTAACCCTGTGATCTTTGTCATGAAAGGTATTTTAATTTTATTTCTGGGCTCTTAAAGAAGGGGGAAACAAAAAGGATAAGGTTGCAGGTCTGGTGGACATAAAAAAGGGACATGTGCCACAAATACTGACTTACCAAACAGGCTGAACAGCTCTTTCAAGCTGTCATCATCCATATCTTCCCCAAAGTTCTTGATATAAACATTGGTAAATTCCTTGGCTTTGGCTCCAAGTTCAGCTTCCCGCTCTTTACGAGACTTGAATCTTCCCACAAACCTGAAATGAAGCCATGAAAACAAGTGATCACCCAGAAGGATCAAAATATGACTTTTCAGGGGCTCAAAAGAATGAGGGTTGAAGGTTGATAGGCGAGGTTAAAACACAAGTCCCCATCCAACCAAGCAACGAATAAGTTCAGAAAGGCCAACTCCCCATCAGAAAGTGAGAGATAGGTCTTTCCTATGAGACCAGTCCCAGGGTTCCTGGCTCAGACCAGGGCTACTCCTACCACATCATACTGACTTCATGAAGGAACCTGATGACCATGTTTTTAAACGTTCATTTCTGAGCATCTACGTAAATGCATAGAAAGGTCTGCAAGGATACAAACCGAACTGTTAACAGTGGTTAATCTTGGGTGGAGCGATTGTAGGTAGAAAGAATCTTTGCTATCTTAGTTGTATGAGGTATTAATAGAAAAATGTGTCCCTACACTGCAAGATTTCCAATTTCTTTCTACTGATACCTCTGAATCAACTGACTGCCAGGCACAGAGACATAATCAATGCAGCCCATTCCCTGATCTGCTCAACAGCACAAAAGACAAACATTTTTGTTACTGCCAAGACTTATGTCACCTCTCCTCTCCCCAGTGTTAAATTTTCTCTCCACACTACACCAGAATAGTATGGTTTGCTACTAATAGGGTCTTCTGTTAACAGGATTGTTTCACTGTAACTAAGGTTAAGCATTACTACTACTGAGCCAGCCTTGAATTAGAAGGCCACTGTGTCATAAGTTAGGAAATGGAGATCTAGAGGGATAATCTGGCATTGACAACCAGCAAGTGACCCATGGACAGACTTGAGTCATAGAAAGAACAAGGTCACATGGCTAGTTAGTATATATAGCTCCTGGTCAGTCCAGGGCCCTCTCCACTCTGCCACTGGCCAAGACCCCTGCTCAGAATGGGCTTAGAGCTGCCTTCCTGCCAGCCCCAGTTGCTGATGTTCACAAAATCCAGACGAGGCTGTTAAGGGAGAGGCGGCAGGCAGGCCTGGTATGGGCAGGAAGCCCACCTTGGTGAGTCAAAAGGGCTGCCACGGCTTGGGCAGGGAGACTCACCAGCCCTGGAGTGGAGAGGTAGGAGCAGGCCACACTTGGGCCGAGAACCAGTAGCCGCCTTGTATGTGCCAGTTAATACCGAGGTGGGGCCATGGCTGGCTCATGCGATGGCTGTTGCTCCGGACTGGGACACTCACACTTTGCGGTCATTGAGGAGCATGCCATTCATCTTCTCAATAGCCTTGTCGGCAGCCTCTTGGGTCTCGAAGTGGACAAAGGCATAACCCTTAGAGCCGTTCTCATCGCACACCACCTAGTGAAGACAAGGCAGGTCCTTTAGCACCGATTCTCAGCTCTCGGCAATGCGAGAACCTTGGCGTCTCCTACTCAGGATCTCTACAGAGGTCTCTAGCCCTCTACGAACAAAAGGCAGCAAGAAACAGGCAAAGAATTTAACACTGTGCTGGGCACCTCCTAAGTGCTCCATTTACAAATGGATGCTATTAGGCTGCTTTGATTCCAAATAGTCTTACTTTCATTTAAAAAAAAAAATTTAAAAAAACCAAGACACTCTAGGAAGAGGACTGGTCTTGCATGCTCATTACAGAACTCAAGACACATACATACACACACACACACAGGAGCCAAACCAACCACTCAGGAGAAAGTCTGTTCCTGTAAAGATAGCTGTGGAAATTCTACGGGTAGTTCAACTCTGAGGAATCAATTACATGGCATTAGTCTTGGGATTTAGTGGCATCTAAGTAACAACCAATACAAATACACAGTGCTTTACATAAACAGGTATACTTATAGAGAGAGAGGATATCTATGCTTTTAAAACGATAAAAACTTCCTGGCACTTCTTTGGTCCTCCCTCCTCCTCTAAAAACAATTTTGTAGCTTTCTAAAACTACAAACCAGGAAAAGTTTTCAGGCCACGAGAAGAATAAACAATGTAAGTACAAAAGCACCATTAGGTTATGCTGAGTTGTGGCACTAGATTGCCATTTTGGAAATTCCCATGTTCTACTGCCTAATTCCAAGGCACTTCATCATTGGTTTTTAATCACCATTTCCAAGATTCAATACTTAATATGTTGAAATCATTTAGTCAGTATTTACCTTGCAGGATAAAATATTTCCAAAAGCAGAAAAAGTATCATAAAGTGCCTTGTTATCTATTGATTTGTCCAGGTTCTTGATGAAGACATTTCCCACACCAGATTTTCTCAGAGAGGGATCTCTCTGTGACCACATGATTCGGATTGGCTTTCCCTTAATCACATCAAAGTTCATGGTGTCCAGGGCCCGCTCAGCTGTAAGAGAAATATGTTTCAGACGAGGACTATACAACCTCACCTTCATGTAAGTTGACTGTCACAAATTACTCCATGCCTTTTCAAGGTAATTTGCGTGACAGAAGTGTGATTCAATTAAAATTAGAGAGCATCAGATTACTCTAGCTGGATGTTACTGAGGAGAATGAGTTCCAGCTAATCTACCTCATGACAGTAAGTCTGATCCCTTCTGGGCCTGTGTTAAGCAAGACTATCTGAATAATCTTGTAGTACACCAAGTTCAAACTCACCTCACATTTGATTAGGCTTTATCATTTATAGAAGACTTGATTAGGATCCAAACAATGAAACCACCAAACTTTTCTGCTTAGCTCAAAAATGCAGCCAAGCCCTGTACAGTGATTCCCATGTCTTCTGAAGCTGGCCATCTGAGGGATGTTCAGTTGAAACAGTAACCAGAGTTGTACAGAATCCCAGACTTTAATTACCCAAGCGCTCAGTTCTTTATCTAGTGCCTTTGGGTTTTTTCAGTGTTCATTACAGAGACCACCAATAAATGACTGGAGGCTAAAATAACCATGCCAGCCAGGGACATTTATTCACTGGCAGGAACAAGGACACTCAGATGACTTAAACTATTATCTCATAGTAGTGACTTCAGTAATACAATGACATCACCCGAACTTCCTCCATTTAGATTCATAGGCTCTAGGGGAGGGGAAAGGTTTCTTTTGCTTGGCCAAAACATCCTCCCTCCTAAGTATAGGGGTCCAGTGAGCCAAAGGAGTGTCTTCTCTCAATTTCCAACTTTCCTCAGAAGGTTAAAAAAAGAAAAGATTGAAGTCAGGGAAAACGGAACAGTGTGTGTACAGGTACACGAGTTTGCTATGAGGATTATCTGAGATTCACAACCTGGGACCCTAAATTATGTCATTAATTATCATATCAAGCAGTAAAGGAGTCTGTCCATTACAACAGAACTACTATTTCAAGCCAGCACTGCAGAAGGCAAGTCAGCTTAGCCTGACAAATCTGGCTGCACATATTTATAGCAGGGAAAGGTCCAGTAGAGGTATGTGTTGGCAGACATGCTGGCCAATGGCTTCTACTAAGATCACTAAGTGACAGGACTTTTGTTCAGAAGATGGCAACAGCTTGTATATGTCCCCCACTGAAAAAGTCACCTCAACTACCTTCTTTGCACTGTTGGCAGACATAAGTTTGCAGACATAAGTTCAGAGAACATTAAGTCCAAGTCTCTGATCTCAGCTGCACCTTGGGCAAGTTACATTGTCTCTGTTTCATAAACTGTGAAAAAAGTAGGAACTGTGCCACAGAATGGGCCATTTCCCTCCCAGTAATGGTCTGCAATCATTCCCTCTTAAACTGGAGTCCCATGCAGGCTGGATAAAGTTTCCTCTTGCCTCCCTCCTGACATGCCTGCAGCATACCTCTACAGTTCCAATATGAGGCAGGCTGAACACTGCAATGAGAGTTAACTTGGCCTCAAATTCTTGTTCCATTCCTTTCACAGAAATTCCATAACCTTCAGATGGCATGAAAGCCGAGGTGTAACTTGCTGTGTAGAAGTTCCAGCCCTAGACCCAGTAGTATGACAGGTGGCACTTTCCCAGACTACCTGGTCACCATTCTCCTCAGGGAAGAATTCTTCTAACCAGAGACAAAACATGCAGACTGGGGGAGCTAACCTGGCTACACTAAAAACTACCTGCACAGAGTTTTCCCATGGTTTCCTATTTGCCATGAAGACCCTTTAACTGCATAAAACCAGGACTCACTGCCAAGATAAAGGTGTAGGGTGCGCCAGCTCTGCAACTTAAATTTCTGTAGGGAATTGTATTTTCATTGTCCTGCCCTTTTAGCAGGCATTTAAGGGACACAAACCCAAGCCCACTGATTAGCCCAATCCCACCAAGCACATAAACAATGGTTTAAGAATGATTTCAATTTCAGTCTGACCTCCTTCATGCAGTCTTCCAGGGTGCTTACCCTACCCTCCACCAATTGGCCCAAGGTCACCCAGTCAGCAAGTGATAGCAACAACTCCAGTCATTTGATGCCAGGCCCCAAGTTCCCAATTCCTGCACTGGGCATCTTACTACTGGATTCTGGGGCAACGTGGTGTCTAGGTGCCAGTTCCCCACGGGGCACAGACTTGCCCAAATGATTCCCAGGGTTCCTTGGGAACTCAAATTTTGTGGGTATAGTTCCTACTCACCATCAGCTGGCTGCTGGAAGTTGACATATGCATAACCCAGAGAGCGACGGGTGATCATACCTCGGCAGACCCGGATGGACAGCACAGGACCCGCAGGGCTGAACTTTTCATACAGCATGGCTTCGGTGACGTCCGAGTGCAGGTCACCCACATACAGGGAGGCCATGGGGTAGCTGCTGGCTGCAGCATTCATCTCCCCACCCCCCACTACCCCGAGCCCCGCCAGGAGGACTATTTCTAGAGATCACCCCTGGACAAAAGAGGCTCTTCTCAGAGCCGTGGCCGGTGTGGCGGCACACAGGTGGCAAGAGTGAGGCCAAGAGGCGTTGGACTTGGTTCCGATACACACACAAGAGGGTAAACGGGAGTTCAGGGACAGCTCATAGACTCTGCAGAACCTCAGACAAAAGGCCCTCCAAAAAACACAATACGGCCCTCTCTGAGTTTGTTAATTTGCAGCTGCCTAATGTCTGAACCGCCAAATTAAAAAAAAAACAAACCCTATATATATTAAAATGGGGAATTCCCCTCCCGAATTCTAAAAATTCTTCACCAGGCAACCAATTGCTTGCTGCTCACAGCGGCCTTCGGGACACGCGTTTTTCTATAAATA
>NW_006399799.1:11090270-11093367 GCF_000299155.1 Elephantulus edwardii
AAAAAATCTTTCTTGTTTTCTTTCTTCTGGCGGCTAGGTCCGAAAGAGATGAAGGTAGTGGCTACCCGGGGCGGAGAGAAGCGGGTGGGGGAGCCACCGCTCCATTTATACCCGCCCGCCCCGGGCGCTGCTGGTCGAAGGGCGCCTTGCGACCTGGGCGCAGCCGTGCCCGCCCACTCGGCCCTGGGGCCCAAGGCGGGGCGGCCACGCGATAGCGAGCCGGAGGCCTCGCGGCGCCACAGCGGCCCCTGGCGTGAGGAGGACCACTCTGCTCTGGGTTTTCACCAGCCTCAAGGGCAACTTTTCCCAAATAGTTTACAGCCCCTCCACTGGTTCTGGGATCTTTAGATCATGTAACCACCCATTGTCCGATTGCTAAATTGTTGTTGTAAGAACAAATAAAATAACGGTAAATTAAAAGTCAGGTGGTTCAATATGGAAATTATTGGGCCTGAATACTAGAAAACACATTTTGAAGTTTTCAAAATCCAGATATTTACAGGCAGAGTTGTTGGTCATGCTATAACTTGAAAAGTAGATTGCTTTCTAAATTGAGATTTTACTGAAAAAACGACCACAGTTTAGTGAAGCTTCATTAAAACAAAATACAACCAATTTCCATGGTAGTGAAAGGCCTGGAAATTTGGTTTTCATTTTTGTGTACAGTAATTTTCATCTACATAAGGGTCCAGTAGGTCATTTGAAAGTTACGTGGGATATGGGATGATTCTGCTTTATGTGGAACCGTCTCCATACATTATAAGCTGTTATGAAACCTGTCAGAGCCAGAACTCAATGGGAACTGCTTTGCTTTCTTCCAAGTTTGACATTTTTCTGCCTTTCACAGTGTGCAGTGTGACTTTTCTACACTATTAGTGAATATATTAATTTTCCATATTTTTTACCATTCCCAACAAAGGTGATCATGGGACTTGTCAAACAAGATTATTACTATCACATGCAATAAAAATATTGCTGAAGATAAACCAAAAATGGCTACAACAATATGTAGACAAAGAACTGTCAGAAAGTTCAAGGTGAGTTTAGAAGAGGCTATGACACCAGGCATATCATTGCTGATGTCAAATGGATCCTGGCTTACAGCACACAATACCAGAAGAATATCTGTTTGTGCTTTATTGACTATGCAAAGGCATTTGACAATGTGGACTAAATAACAAATGGCTAACATTGAGAAGAATGGGAATTCCAGAGCACTTAATGGTGCTCATACAAAACCTATACCTATACTAAGAGGCTGTTGTATGAACAGAGCAAGGGAACACTCTTGTTGTTATGAGCCATCGAGTCGTTTGTGACTCATAGCAACCTTATGCACAAGAGCCCTAAAGTCTGCTCTATCCTGTGCCAACCTCACTATCTCTGACACACCTACTTCCATTACTCCAATCACTGAATAGATTCATCTCATCGAGGGTCTGCCTCTCTTGTACTGTCCCTTCACTCTTCCAAACATGATGTTCCTCTTCAAGGAGGCTATCAAGTTATGCTACCAAGCCCAAGGTGGGTGATTTTAGTCTGCGGCCCTAAGACCTGCTTCAAATTGGTTTTGTTTTTTGTTTGGTTTTTTTTACCCCGAAACATTCTTCTAGGTGGTATAGCACTGGTCTGTGCATTGCTGTACAGAGGTAACTCGTGGATGCTGTAATGCTAAACACTGTGACACTGATGTGCCAAATGTGATAATAGTCACCCATGGGGGACAGTGTTTGGTGGAGCTTCCCGATTAAAACAAGCTTGGAAGGAGGCATGGCATCCACTTCTGAAATGGCTTGCCTCTGGAAACTCTATGAACAGTGCTCAAGTCTTTCATTCATAGGGTCACTATGAGTCGTCTACGACTTGACAGCACCTATCAACAACAACAGGATGAATCTGTTTGTTCTCCTAGCAGCCCATGGTATATTCAACACTCTTCACCAGCACCACAGCTCAAAGACATCAATTCTCTTTATATCATCCCTAGTCACTGTCCAGCTCTCTGACACATAGCACACAATTGCAAAGACTATGGCCTGGATCAGGCGCACCTTAGTCTCCAGCCTGATGTCATTGCTCTTCAGTACTCTGGACAGTCCCTGAAAGCTGATTTTCCCAATGCAGTTTGTCTCTTGATTTCCTGGCTGCTGGTACCAAGAATGTTGACTGTGGAGCCAAGCAAACTAAAACTATTAACTATCTCAATCTCTTCACTATCCATATTGATGTTGCCAATTGACCCAATGGTGAGAATCTTTGTTTTCTTGATGTTGAGCTTCACTCCATATTGAAGGCTGCAGTCTTTGACCTGCATGGTTTAAAATTGGGAAAGGTGTGCATCAGGGTTGTGTCTTTCTCCATACCTATTCAACCTGTATGTTGAGCAAATGATTCAAGAAGCTGGACTCCACGAAGAAGAATGTGACATCAGGATCAAAGAAAGACACATCAACAACTTACATTATGTAGATGATACAGCCTTGCTTGCTGAAGTGAGGAAGATTTAAAGCACTTGGTGCAGAAGATCAAAGAATACAGCAGCCTTCAATATGAATTACACCTCAAATCAAGAAAACAAACCAAAAAGATCTCACCACTGGACTGACAAAAAGCATCATAATAGATGGAGAAAAGATTGAAACTGTCAATGACTCCATCTTACTTGGACTCACAATCAATACACTTGGTACCAGAAGTCAGGAGTTCAGGAGAATTATTCCACTAGGAAAGTTGGCAGTCTGGCGCCTCTCCAGATTATTGCAGAACAATGACATCAGCTTTAAAACTAAGGTGCTCCTGGTTAAGTCCATGGACTATGCAATCACTTGCAATGCATCTGAGAACTGGATGATGAATAAGGATGACAAATGATGACAATGAATTGAATATCCCACGGACTATCAAAAGAGCATGACAGAAGAAAAATAGATGTCTTTGACTTGTGATGCTTGAGAAGAGTCTTGACCATACCATGGACTACCAAGAGAACAAATAGGCCTGTCTTGGAGAGGGTGAAACCAAGTTTCTCCTTGGAGACTAGGATTTTTAAGCTCTGTCTCATATACTTTGGGCACAGGGCCAGGAGGGACCAGTCCTT
>NW_006399799.1:11094282-11096015 GCF_000299155.1 Elephantulus edwardii
AGGTGTGTCAGAGACAATAAGATTAGCACAGGATAGAGCAGGGTTTAGGGCTGTTGTACATAGGGTTGCTATGAGTTTCAGGCGACTCGATGTCACATAACAACAACAACAACAGCCAGAGTGTTCCTTGGAGGTACAGATGACAAAGCTTTGGCTCACATAGTTTGGGCATGTTGCTAGGAGAGGCTATTCCTTGGAGAGGGACATCATAGTTTGAAGGGTGGAGGATTGGAGAAAGAAAGGAAGACCCTCAACCAGATGGATTGACATTGTGACTGCAGCAATGGGCTCAAGCATGTCAGAGATGATGAGGATAGCACAGGATAGAACAGGGTTCAGATCTGTTGTTCAAAGAGTTGCTATGAGTCCTATATAACTTGACACTCAACAACAACTATTAGTGGAAAGCATGTGCCTTCTCTTTCTCTGCCTGTTTTTCATCTACAGGTTTTATTATATTATGGTAATTCTTCCTCCATAAGTGTTTGGAGCATTTTTCCCCATCAGATGACAACCAAGACCAGAAATTACTAATAGATACACACTCCTATAGAAAATTTAAGTCAATCAGTGCAAATGGATGTAAGTAAATGAATGAAGTGGAGCATGCATTTTACATATTCATTCAGTCGAACATATACTTAATGAGGGTCTATCATATGCCAGTGTCAGGTGTGAATGCTTAATATGGCAGTTTGGGCATTGACAAGTTCTAGTTGGTGTGTTAATGAAGAAACATTAATGATACTCCCTCTGAAGAAAAGGGGCCTAGTGCTTTCTGTGTTGGGTTGCTAGCCAAAAGGTCAGCAATTCAGCCACTCCATGGAAGAGAGATGAAGCAAATTGAGGTAATGTTCTCCTGTACTGATTTACAACTGGAGAAACCCAATGGAGGGTCATCATAAGTCATAATGGACTCAACAGCAGTGGTTTTCTCCTGTAGAGAGGTATCTCCTCAGAGAAGCCATCCCAGACTGCCCAGTAACCTGCCACTGTCATCCCTAACATACTGTCCTGTCTTCTTGTCTCCAAAGCCTGTTAGGTGCGATTGACTTTGTTTTTTACTTAGGGCACCTCCATGTGACAAAGCGCTGGCTGTATTCACAACTATCAACGTTCTGGTTAGCAATCAGGCACTTAACTGGTCCCACCAGAGCCCCCAAGACTTGGCAATCTTTACAGGAGCCTGTCTGTTCTTCCGAGGAGGAGCTGCGATGGACTCCAGCTACAACCTTTCATTAGCCAAAGGCTTAACCACTGAACAACCTGAGCTCCTTTTATAAGGTTGTTATTTCCCCTTGAAGGAAGCTCTGGTGACCTAGTCTATGCTGCTAGCCTAGCAATCTCCTCTCATGCAATTTATTTACAGCCTCTGAAAAATCCAATGTAAAGGAAACTATGAGTCAGTCCCAACTGAAGGGGAATGTGTGTGAGAGAGAGATACTATAACTTGAAATGACTTTGTTTATATGTGTCTGTTTAGTATGTGTTTCATGAGCATGGGGCCCTCGAACAATGCCTAGCATGGCACATACTAAGTGTTCAAGAAATGTTTTATAAATGAATAAATGTCAAGCTCTTGTGGGGAACATTATTACCACCCGTATAAACTTGAGCAAATAGTTGTTGCTGTTGTTGTTATGTGCCATCAAGTCGTTTGCGACTCATAGCGACCCTATGTACAACAGCCCTAAACCGTGCTCTATCCTGTGCCAATCTCATTGCCTCTGACA
>NW_006399799.1:11097795-11102124 GCF_000299155.1 Elephantulus edwardii
TCAAGCTGCTTTGAAGGAAATAGCAAAAAATAAGGCCCCCGGAATAGATGGTATACCAATTGAGCAAATAGTAAACCTCTCTAATCTCCAGATGTTTTATTATCTACTTCACAGAGATGATTGCAATACATTGCAACCCCATAGGACAAAGTAAACCTGCCCCATAAAGTTTCCAAGGCTGTAAATTGTTATAGAAACAGACTACTACATTTCCCTACAGGGTGACCAACATATGCTCAATCCCCAGCATCACCAGGGTTCCTTTCCTAATCTGCAAAAATGCTAATAAAGATATTGATAGAATTATCATGAGAATAAGCTAATAGACGTGAAATGTTGTTGTTTTGTGCTGCTTATGGCAACCCTATGCCAATAGCTCTGAAACCTGCTCTATCCTGAGGCAATCTCACTGTCTCTGACACACCTTCTCCTATTACCACATTTCCCCCAGGGTCTTCCTCTCTTGCCTTGTCCCTCTACTCTTCCAAGCATGATGTCCTTCTCCAGGGACTGGTCCCTCCTGGCAACATGCCCAAAATATATGAGACAGAGTTTCAAAATCCTTGCCTCCAAGGAGCAATTCAGTTTTACCCTCTCCGAGATGGATTTCTTGGTTCTCTTGGAATCCATGGTGTATATTCAATACTATTCTCCAACACTACAACTCAAAGGCATCAATCCTTTGTGTAAATGTTAATTTTTATTGTGGTTGGGCGTGGTTGGTGCAGAGAATGCTCTGGGGGGGTTGGGGGTGGGGGTGGGAGTGTGACTGGAGGCAAGGCATTAGCAAAGACTTTGGTATTGGGAGAAACTGTATCCTGAGTTCAGAGGGCAGAGCTCAAGGTTTAAGCAGGATAGTCCCTCAGGTCACATTCTATTTAAAAAAAAAAATCTCTGACTGTAGAAAAGGATGAGAAGGTGTGGGTGAAAGGTGATGGCCACAGAGATGGAAGGAGAGATTTGGTTTAAAGAGACATTTGTTTTTGTTGTCATTGTTAGTTGATGTCCAGGTAATTTTGACTTGGTAGTCCTGTGTGATGTGACAAGAGACTAACTGGCATTGAGTTTTCAAAGCTGTAATCAGGAGTAGCTGTTATCTCCAGGCCTTTCTCTCATGGGGCTGATTGCTTGTCATTTGCACCACCAGCACTCCTTAAGAAACATTTAAACTGACTCAGAGTAAATTCTAACTCACAGCAGCCCTATAGGACAGCATGAAACTGCCCTTCAGGGTAAGTCTTTGTGGAGGCAACACTGCCTCCTTCATATTTCTCCTAAGAAGAGCAGCTGCTGGACTTTAACTCCTACTTTTCAACTAACAGACCAACACTGAGTCTACTGCACCCCTAGGGTCCCTTGATAAATACTTCACACTTGAACTCACAGTTGGTGGAGTTGGTTCCAACTCATAACAACCCTCCATCAGATTTCCTGAGCTGTAAATGGCCAAAGGAGGGAGGCTGCCTGTCTTTTTTCCCCTTGGGGAAAGACTGCCTTGGATTCAAACCACCAGAAACATGCAACCTTTGGGTTAGTGATGTAATTCTCAATGGACTAGCCACCAGCACTCCCTAAGATATAATGCGATAACATAATTTGCAATGAATTGAATATGGGAGATGAGACAGTGAGGAGTCAAGGACTGTACTATTTCCGGGAAATAAAAAAAGGAACATTCCCCAGATCTAAAAGCACATTTGTCTCATTTAGTCTTAGGGAAGAGAGATATGCAAAGCCAGTAGAAGGAGTCACTAGGACTGCAAGTTCCTGATCAGGACTAGAGGTAAAGGGGGAAGAGGTCACTGGGTTGAAAAAAAAAACAAACCAATTGATTCTAATTCAAGGCAAAATAATGTGCTGCACGTTCCAGTTGCAGTGCAGATCAGTGAAAAACATGATGTCGTATTCTTGATTACTAAGTATGGCTATATCCACCTCTATGATCTTGAGACTGGCACCGGCATCTACATGAATTAGAATCAGCGGAGAAACAATATTTGTTACAGCACCTCGTGAAGCCACAGCTGGAGTAATTGGAGTCAACAGAAAGAGACAAGTAAGGAAACTTTGAAACTACTGTTAGCTTTGGTGGCGCTCCTGGTTCAGACAAGCTTGGAAGCAGGAGTGGCATCCACTTCCCTAAATAATTTGCCTCTGGAAACCTTATGAACCTGGAGAAAGGATGAAAGTCAGGCACGCGTTAAGGACTTTCATTCAGAGGGTCGCTATGAGTCGCCTACGACTCGACAACACTTAACAACAACAACAAGTTCCAGTGTTCTCAACATGGTGTAAGGTCTTTTACAGGTGGATTCAAACCCCCAACCTTAGGTTCTTAGTGGAGCTCATCACTGTATGTGCCAACCAAGGAGACAGTGGAGGAATAATTTGTTTTCACATAATGTGTGAGGAGAGGACTTACTCTCAATGGGTCAATTCAGAGGTTAACAGTGACAGTGGCACTAGCTGGATAGCATTTTTGAATAGTAAATCAAATCAATCTTGGGGCACTTTTTTTTAACCATTAAATTTTATTTATTATGAAACAATAAGCCGGGAGACTTTTTAAGATGGTGGTATCTTAAATCTGTTTATGGTGATGGAGATGAGCCAGTAGTAAGGGAAGAGGTAGAAGATTCCAGAGAGAATGAAGACTTACAAAGCAAAGCAGAAGGCGTGAGATGTGGAGATCAGGCAGAGAGAGTATGATGGGAACAGAAAAGAGACTTCACCCCTTAACATAGAAAGAACCCGGAACGGAGAAAAGGAGCAAAGCTTGGGAGGAGGATCCCGGAAAGCACAGACAGTTCTTGGCTGATAACTGTTTTCTGAAATAATTAGAGACGATGACAATGCTGAGAGTGTTGGGGCCGAGTTAGCTTACAGTGAGGTGTTCAGGTAAGTTCTCTGCTTTTCTGGAACACTTTACACTGTTGACGGCTTCCTTCTTTTTTTTTAAATTTTTATTTTATATTGATTTGCTTACAGAGTTCATATACATTGTTTTTACACTGTCCTTCATTCACATTGTGAATCAATCATGTATGTGTTAATTTTATAAAAGGTAATGAACAGGAATGATTAAGAGCTTCCTCCTTGAAATGCTTCCCTTCCTTGACTTCTGTGAATGCTATCACCATTCCATTTAATCCACTATTAGGTCTTCTTCTGAGCTCTAGTGTTATAGTGCATTACATTTTGAGCTTCTTATCCAAAGACGCAGCAGCTCCACAGGAGAAAGATGAGTACCCTCCTCTTTATAGATCGCAGCCTGGAAACCTATGGAGACTTTCCACGAGTCAGAATCTACTCAACAGCAGTGGGTTTTGATCTTTACGGCTGATTAGTCTAAGAAATGTATTCCTGACTGGTGCTACGTGAGTCCCAGGGATGACTGTGAATGTTTCAAGTCTGTGACTGAAATCACCCCTGTGATTCTTGAGGGGTCCACTGACCTCTATCAGACTAGAAAGTCTGATCCTTATTTCTTTTAAAGATTTTTACTTTTGTTTCACATTTTTTCTCTTCTACTCTATCAGGGACTATCACTATGGTTTTTTTAGCATTCAGCAATGGCAATAGAGATTGAAATCCATGTGGACCATCAGTCTCTTGGACTAATCAAACTGAAATGCATTGCTGTTAAGTTGGAACTGACTCACTGCTGAGCCTCTATTGAGTCTCCAAAGTGGTAAATCCCGAGGAAGGAGATTGCTCATCTTTCTCTGAGGAGCCACGGGTGGATCTGAGTTGACAGAGAGGCACAGGCTCTTGGTTAGCACCACAACTCCCTGTGAACTACACTAGCAATGGACTCAGAGTTTTTAATTTTCATCACTCTGCGTTGTTGGATTTTTTTGTTTTTGTTTTCTCTCTCATCACTCTGGATGGGCAGAGACAAATAGTGCTTTAGATGGCCACTGGAAAAATCTCAAGACCTCAGTCACTATTTATTAAAGCAGAATGGAGAACATTTTCTTTGTCCTAGTTGGAGGGATAATCAGAGGTGTGCCTGGTTCAAGCCACAGGGTCTTTCTGATAATCTGCTATGTATCCGAGAGCTAGACAGTGAAGAAGGATGACAAGAGAAGAATTGATGAATTTGAGTTGTGTTGTTGGAGAAGAGTCCTGAATGCCTCACGGACTGACAAAAGA
This sequence comes from Elephantulus edwardii, assembly GCF_000299155.1. NCBI lineage: Eukaryota > Metazoa > Chordata > Mammalia > Macroscelidea > Macroscelididae > Elephantulus > Elephantulus edwardii. Next base: position 11,101,951 of record NW_006399799.1, read on the forward strand.
CAGATACAGAATCTGTGGCAATGAGTTCAAGTACTTCAAGGATGGTGCAGGATAGGACAGGGTTCAGACTGGTTGTTCGCAGGGTTGCTCAATTCAATGACACGTAACAACAATGATCTCCAGTAGCCTAATGGTAAGGACTTGAACTGTCAACATAATTTTCACCTTCTGTTG
>NW_006399799.1:11103444-11131163 GCF_000299155.1 Elephantulus edwardii
CATCCTTAATTAATCTTAAGGCATGCTATTTCCAGGGTTCGTTTCTCTTCCTGTCTCTCACTTTCTCCAGAACAGAGAATCCAGCCAGGGGGGAACCCTTTAATTCTTTCTCCGGCCCCTTCCTTGAGTCCTTGGCCTTAAGTCCAGTGTGAAGACCTAACACCACCAAAGCCCATGTAAGGATTTGATCTTTTACAGGCTGAAGAAAAAAAACACCAAACTTATCTGAAGATAAAATGGATAAAATACTTTTATTTTTAAAAAATTAATAGATAAGTTGAGTGCCAATTTGGAGGCTCATGTGTGAAGCAACTGGATTCTGGAAAGAGGGTTCTCTTGTTTTGGTTGAGAGGTAGGTATGGACTGTTTGGTTGATTTTTATTTTGTTCACAATTGAGTGTGAGTTGATTAGATTTGCTGGATTTAGCTAACAATGAGCAGTGGGCTGGAAGCCTCAATCAGGACCTGGTAGGTGAGCCTTTGTATTTAAAAGGCCTTGGGCCTGGTGTTAATTGTGTTTGACATGAATCTTCTTCTGAGTGATCATGTAGTACAGCACTGGCCTGTCAATTTGCTGTACTGAGATAACTTGGGATTGCTGTGATACTGAATGCTGTGCCACTGGTGTGTCAAATGCCATAATGGTTACCCATGGTGGACAGTGTTTGATGGAGCTCCCAATTTAGGACAGGCTTGAAAGCAGGAGTGTCATTCACTTTCTAAAGAACATGCCTCTGGAAATTCTATGACCTTAGAGAAATGATGATAGTTATAGAACAGGGTTCAGGTCTTTTGTATACAGGACCACTATGAGTTGTGCTCCACTCCATGGCACTTTATAACAACAATAGATAAGTTGAGTGGAGGGAGAGGCAATTTAATGTTCAAACTGTTTGGTCCTGGTAGTTGTTGCACCGGCCTCCACAAGATCTGACTGACCATGAACCCAAAGTCCTAACTGCTCAGTCTACACTGGCCCCTTTTATTGTGAGTGTTATGGAAACAGTATTCTAAATCCTAGCAGTTCCAAGGCTATTGGGAGGATCACAGAGGATTCAACTTATCTGAAATGACCTTGAATCAACACAGGGAGATAGAAGGCAAAAGGAGCTTTTGGTTCTTGGTAGAGGCTTGTGTGGACACTTTTGGGAAAGGAACACTCCCTCTTTCCACCTTGTAGCTCAAGCTCAATCCCCACGGCTTTTGGTATTGCTGCAAGAGACTACTGGTCAGCCTCCCTCTTTCCAGCCCCTGGTGTCTCTGTCATCCACTCTGCACATAGCACCAGAGACATTTTTCAAAACTGTGAATAAGATCATCCGAACAGGCTTACTCATCTGAGGTACTGTTAAAAGTGACTCAGGCCTCATGAGCCCCAGATGACAATGGTAGGTTGTTTTTGTTTTTTTTAAATTAAGTGGTGATGGGGGTGATTTTAGGTGAGACTTCTTACTGTTAGGTGCTGTTGAGCTGAGCACAACTCATAGAGATCCTATGAACAACAGACCTGAATCCTGCCCTACATTATGCCATACTCATCTTCTCTAACACCCTTAAGCCTATTGCTGCAGTCACTGTGTCAATCCATCCCATTTCAGATTGTCCTCTCTTTGACTGACACCCCACATTTCCAAGCCTGATGTCCTTTTCCAACAACATTTCCTAGCAACAAGCCCAAAGAATGTCAGATTAAGCTTTGTTATTTTTACCTCCAAAGAGCACTCTGGATGCACTTTTCCTAAGACATATATATCTGTTCCTTTGGCAGTCCATGGGATATTCGGTGCTCTTTTCCAATACCACAACTCAAAGGCATACATTCTTCTTGTGTCAGGCTTTTTAATTGTCCAGCTCTCAGATGCACAACAAGTGACTGAAAAGACCATGAACTAGTTCAGATGCACCTTAGTTTTTAAACCAACATCCTTGCTCCTCAGTAATTTGGAGAGGCCCCTAACAGTGGTCTTGCCCAGTGCAGTAAGTCTCTGTATCTCCTGACTGCTGGTACTAAGGGTGTTTGTTGACTGTTGATCTAAAAACAAGATGACATTGTTGACAATTTCAGGCTTTTCTCCATCCATCATGCTCTTGCTATTGATCCAGTGGTGAGGATTTCTTTCCGTCTTGATGTTGAGACACAATCATATTGAAGGCTTTTTTAAAATCTTCCGCAGGAAGTGTTTTAAGTCCTCTTAACTTTTAGAAAGCAAGATTGTGCCATTTGCATAATATAGGTTGTTGATGTCACATTCTTCTTTATAAAGCCTAGCTTCTGGAATAATTTGCTCAGTGTGTGGAATAGGTATGGAGAAAGGATCCAGTCTTGACACACACACCTTTCCTGACTTTAAACCAGGCGAGACTTTGAGGAACTTAGAGGAATATTTTAGAAGTTTCAGTTGTGTTTTAGACAAAGTATAAATGGTATGCTAATATTTTGATTTCATATACATTCTTGGTTAGAATATATTTTACATATTCTTCACATATATTCTTGTTTAGAATTTGATACAAACAAAGCCACTTAAAAATATGAATAGTATGAGTGGAATGACATGAAGAGAGTACTCAAATGAATGAAATACCAATGCACTCACTACTATCAAGTCAATTCTGACTCCCGGAAACCTTATAGGACAAAGTAGAACAGTTCCATAGGGTTCCTGATTGCCTTATCTTCTCCCTCAGAGTAGCTAGCTGGTGGGCTGGATCTAACAACCTTTCAGTCAGCAGCCCAATGTTTAACCCCCAACAACCCCAGAGCTCTTTCAAAGGAATAAAGCCTGGAGAATTAGTCATCTGCTCTCCATCTCTAGCTACACTGGACTTACTGGACCTTGAAAATTTCACACTTTTATCTGCCAGGAACACTCTGGAATGTCCTCCCCTATCCTACTCCTACATCATTCTCCCAGTCCTTTGCTAAAATAATGTCAACTCATCCTTCAGATCTGGGCTCATTGTTATTCTCTCAGAGGAGTCTCGTGGTCAGGTGCCCATGAGGTTATGATCTGAGAAGTCCCAGTACTTATCCATCATGGAATACAGTGAAGTTTGTCATGATCAAATTTGTGGGTTAGTCGAGGATGGATTAATCAGTAAACATAGTATGCATTGGATTACAGTACATGAGGTATGCACAGGCCCAATTGTTAACTTGCTAATCTGTAGTGAACAAGTTTACCTTGAAGCAGCTGGAAGATTGGAGGGGCTGGCCTTTCAGTTAGCAGGTGGGGTTTAAACTGTTGTATCACCACGACGTTGTTGTTATGTGCCATGACTGCAGTCCTACGAATAACAGATTGAAACCTTGTCCTGCACCATTCTCAGTCTCCATCATGCTCAGGCCCATGTTGTTGTTAGGTGCCATCTTGTCCCCATAGTAAGTCCTCAAATTTGTTGAATGGTTGAATCCAATGACTCCATCTGTGACTTCTGCATCAGTCTGTGGCATGACAACACTAGCTTGTGGCTACCCCTAAAGAGTTAAGAATCCCCTTGGTACCAGCCTTTGAACAAGAAAGCCTTCATTTTATACTGTGCCTTGAAAATGTGTGGCTGGTCTTGGGTAGAGGGTTGAGGGAGTTGAGAAGCAGGGCAATGATATGAAAGATTCCTTCTAGAATGTGGCAAAGAAGGAATGAGAGTTGGGGTTTCAGCTTTTCTCTCCTTACCTGTTGCTGAATCTGCCACAGGGACCTGGAGTCCTACTTCTGCTTGATAAAAAATAAATTTATTTTCATCTCATCTGTAATTTTTAATTTTTAAAATTGAAAATATGAGAAAATCCAGATTATCATGTATCAAAAAGCCATGTGCACATCACTGAGAATAATAAACTGTTAACATTTATGCTTCAGATGTAATTTTTCTTTGCTTCAGATCTAATTTTTACAGAAAAGAAATCTAACATTACAGATAAGTTCAGCTTCTATTGTTCCTTTCCCAGACCTGTTCCACTCCCTCCCTCGATTCCAAAGAGAAACAGTTATTATTAATTTGACTTGTATCCTTCTAATCTATTTCTAGGAACAAAACGCAATGGATATTCATAGAAGCATTATTCCTAGTAGCAAAAAGTAGAAAGAACCCAAATGCTCATCAACCACTGAGTGGATAAAAAAAAAAATAAGTGGTATATTCATACAAGGGAAAGTTGTCATTTTTAGGTGCTGTCAAATCAGCTACCACTCATAGTGATCCTATGACCAACAGATCAGAACCTTACCCTGTCTTGCACCAATTTCATGATGTTCGACATGCTTGATTCCATTATTGCTGTCATTTTGTCAGTCCATCTCCTTGAGGGTCTACCTTTCACTCCCTGACCCTATCTTTCCGAGGGGAGCTCTGGTGGACTAGTGGTAAGGAACTGCACTGCCATCCCAAAGGCATGCAGTTTGTGGTTTGACCTGACCAGTTGCTCTGTGGGAGAAAGATAGGCAATCTCCTCCAGTGTAATGAAACTGCTTCTGAAAACCTGCTGGAGGGTCAGCTATGAGTCAATTATGACTTGATAAACATTAACTATCTTTCCTAGCAAAATGTCTTTTCCCAAAGACTAGTGTCTTCTGATAACATGCTCAAAGTATGTGAGAAAACATTTCACATCCTTGCCTCTAAAGAATACCTGGGTTGCACTTCATGCAAATAGATTTGCTTGTTTTTTTCTAGTCCATTGTTGTTGTTGTTATGTGCTGTCCAGTTGTTTGCAACTCATAGCGATCCCATGTACAACAGCCCTAAACTGTGCTCTATCCTGTGCCAATCTCATTGCCTCTGACACACCCATCCCGATTACCCCAGTCACTGAATCAATCCACCTCATAGAGGGTCTTCCCCACCTGCGCTGTCCCTCCACTCTACCCATGGCATAGTCAATACTCTTCTCCAGACTACAATTCAAAGGCATCAATTCTTCTTCTGTCATTCTTACTCATTTGCCCAACTTTCAGACACAAATACCATGATTTGGATCAGGAATTTAGTTTTTAAACAGACATCCTTGCTCGTTAGCACTTTGGAGATGTCCTTGAAAGCAGATTTGCACAATGAAACACGTCTTTTGATTTCTTGATTAGCTACCATAGTCGTTGAGTGTGGACCCAAATACAATGAAATCCTTCATGACTTCCATTTTTTTCTCCATCTATCATAATGTTGTCTACTGGTCCAATGGTAAGGATTTGTTTTTTCTTGATGTTAACAAGTAATCCATATTGGACGCTATCTTCTTTGATCTCTTACAACAAGTGCTTCAAGTCTTCCTCATTTTCTGTAGGCAAGGTTCTAGCATTTGAATAATGTAGTGTGTTGATGAAATCTTCCTCCAATCTTGACATCACAATCTTCTTCACAGAGTCCAGCTTCTTCAATGATTTACTAAACATACACGTTGAACAGATATGAAGAAAGGATATAACCCTGACATACACCTTTCCTGCTTTTAAATCTTGCAATGTTCTTTTGTTCTTTTCAGACAAATGATTCTTGGTCTTTGTATAAATTTGTCATGAGCACAATTATGTATTCTGGGATTTCCTTTCTTCCAAATGTTATGATCCACCCAGTCAAATGCTTTTGCATAGTCAATAAAACACAAGTAAATAGCCTTCTGGTACTCAACTTTCAGCCAAGATCCATCTGTCATTGGCAATAATATCACTCATGTCACAGTCACTCTTTTGGAGCCAGTTTGAGTTTCTGGCAGGAACCTGTCGATGAACTGTTCCAGCAAGTTTTGAATAATTTTCAGCAAGATTTTACTTGTTTATGGTATTAATGTAGCTCTTGTTGATTAATGCTGTTGAGTCACCCGCAACTCATAGTGACCTTATGTACAACAGCTCTCAACCCAGCCCTATCCTGAGCTAATCTTACTGACCTCAACACACCAACCCCCATTGTCCCAGTTATTGTATAAATCCATCTCATCTGGGGTCTTCCTCTCCTGCGCTGTCCCTCCACGCTTTCAAGAATAATGTCCTTCTCCAAGGACTAGTCCCTGTGGGCCACATGCCCAAAATATGTGAGACGGAACTTAAAAATCCTAACCTCCAAGGAGAAATTTGGGTTTTCCCTCTCCAAGGCACACTCACTTGGCCTACTGACTGGAAGAGATCTATATTTGTTCCCATTCCAAAGAAAGGTGACCCAACAGAGTGTGGAAATTATCGAACAATATCATTGATATCACATGCAAGCAAGATTCTTCTGAAGTTTATCCAAAAACGACTGGAATAGCATATCAACAGAGAACTGCCTGAAGTGCAGGCTGGATTGAGAAGAGGCCGTGGCACTAGGGATATTATAGCTACTGTCAGATGGATCTTGGCTGAAAGCACAGAATACCAGAGGAATGTACATTGCGTTTCATTGACTATTCAAAGGCATTTGACTAAGTGCATCTCAACAAACTGTGGCTGACTCAGAAGAATGGGAATCCCAGAACACTTGATTGTGCTTACGCAAAACTTATATTTGGACCAGGAGGCAGTAGTCAGAACAGAGCAAGGAAACACTGCATGTTTCAAAATTGGGAAGGCTGTGTGTCAAGGATGTGTCCTATCTCCATATGTTTTCAATATATATGCAGAACAGATTATCCAGGAGGCTGAGCTCTATGAGAAATGTGGCATCAGGATTGGAGGTAGACTTATCAACAATCTGCTTTATGCAGATGACACAACCCTGCTTGCGGAATCTGAGGAGACCTGAAGTGCTTGCTGTGGAAGGTCAGGGACTGCAGCTTTCAGTATGGATTGAGGCTCAATATCAAGAAAACAAAGATTCTCATCACTGGGCTGATTTGCAGCATCTTGATATATGTTGAAGAGATTGACATTGTTAATAGCTTTTTTTTTTTTTGGTGTTTTTTTGTGTTTTTTTTTGTTAATAGCTTTAGTTTGCTTAGCTTTACAATCAACACTCTTGATACCAGCAGCCAGGAAATTAAAAGATGAATTTCATTGGGAAAGTCTGCTGTCAGAGACATCTCCAAGGTACTGAGGAGCAACAACGTCAGTCTGGAGACTAAGGTGTGCCTGATACAGGACATGGTCTTTGCAATTACTTGCTATGCATCAGAGAGCTGGACAATGACTAGGAATGACAGAAGGAGAATTGATGCCTTTGAGCTGGAGAAGAGTAATGAATATACCAGGGACTGCTAGGAGAACAAACAAGTTCATCCTGGAGAGGGTGAACCAGGCTGCTCCTTGGAGGCAAGAATTCTGAAGCTCCATCTGACATACTTTGGACAGGTTGCAAGGCAGGATCAGTCCTTGGAGAGGAACATCATCCTTGGGAGGTTGGAGGGACAGCATAGGAGAGGAAGACTCCAATGAGATGGATTGATTCTGTCACTGGAGTAATGGGGATAGGTGTGTCGGAGACAGTGGGATTGGCAAGGGATAGTGCAGGGTTTAGGGCTGTTGTACATAGGGTCACTATCATTAGTGTTCAATGCTTCAGATCTACTCTTGAGATGATTTTCTCATTTCAGTTATGATAGACTATAAAGGTTGTATTTTGGTTCTTGTGGATTTGTTTTAATTTGTTTAATTTTCTTTTGCTTCAGTTTATATTTGCACATGAGTAAGTGATGGTCTGTACCATAGTCTGCACCTGACTTGGTTTTGACTATTGATCAATATAGAGCTTCTCCAATGATTCTTCCCACAGTTCAGCAAAATGTTGTTGAAATTACCCTAAAGCAGCAGAACAGTACATTAACAGAGAGCTGCCAGAAGTTCAAGCTAGATTTAGAAGAGGCCATGGTACCAGGGATAATCATTACTGATGTCAGAAGGATCTTGACTGAAAGCAGAGAATACCAGAAGAATGTCTGTTTGTGTTATATTGACTATGCAAAATCATTTGACTTTATAGATCAAAACAAACAATGGATAACATTGAAAAGAATAGGAATCCCAGAACATTTGATTGTGTTTATGCAAAAGCTATACTTAAATCAAAACATTGTTGTATAAATAGAGCAAAGTTACACTTCATAGTTCAAATTCAAGAAAGGTGTGCACTAGGGCTGTATCCTTTCTTCACATCTATTTAATCTGTATACTGAGCAAATCATTCAAGACATGAACTCTATAAAGAAGAATATGGCATCAGGATTAACCTGCATTATGCAGATGACACAAACCTTCCTTGCTGAAGGTGAGGAGGATTTAAAATGATTGCTGCAGGACATCAAAGATTACAGTTTTCAATATGGATTACATCTCAACATCAAGAAGACAAAATTCCTCCCCACTGGGCCAATAGGAACTATCATGTTAAATGGAGAAAAAAATTGAAATTGTCAATGATTTCCTTTTACTTGGCTCCACAATCTACACTCTTAGTACCAATAGTCACATCAGGAAGTGTATTGTATTTGAAAAGTTTGCTGTCAGGGACCTCTCCAAATTACTAAGGAGCAATGATATAGTTTTGAAAACTAAGGTGCACCTGATTCAAGCCATGGTCTTTTCAATCCCTTGTTATGCATCTGAGAGCTACACAATGAATAAGAAGAAAAATTGATAATTTTGAGTTGTGGTATTAGAGAAGACTACTGAATATCTCATGAACTGACAAAAGAATAAACAGATATATCTTGGAAAAAGTACAGCCAGAGTGCTCCTTAGAGGCAAGGATGTTGAAGCTTCATCTTACATACATTGGGATGTTATTGTTATTTTTGTTATGTGCTATTGAGTCAACCACAACTCATAGTGATCTTATGCACAATAGCTCTGAACCCTGCTCTGTCCTGGGCCAATCTCACTGCATTTGACATACTTACCCTCATTACCCCAGTTACTGTGTCAATCCATTTCATCCGGGATCTTCCTCTCCTGCGCTGTCCCTCCACCCTCCCAAGCATGAGGTCCTTCTCCAAGGATGGCCCCTTCTAGCAACATGCTCAAAATATGTCAGTTGGAGTGTCAGAATCCTTGCCTCCAAGGAGTAACCTGATTTCATTCTCCTCAGGACAGACCTGTTTGTTCTCTTGCCAGTCCATGATATGTTCAATACTCTTCTTCAGCACCACAACTCAAAGGCATCAATTCTTCGTCCTCTTTGGTCATTGCCCAGCTTTCTGATACGTAACAGGCAATTCCGAAGACCATGGCCTGAATCAGAATATCTTAGTCTCTAGACTGACATTGTTCTTCTTTAGCACTCTGGATATCTCCTGATAGCAGATTTTCCTAATGCAATCCATCTTTTGATTACCTGAATGCTGGTGCCTGAAGTTTTGATTGTGGAACCAAGGGAGCTGAAATTGTTAACAATCTCAGTTTCTTCTCCATTTATTGTGATGCTGCCAGTTGGCCCAATGGTGATAATCTTGGTATGTTATTAGGAGGTGTAATTGCTTGGAAAGGGATGTCATGCTTGGAAAAGTAGAGAGGAAGACCTTTAACAAGATAGATTGACACAGTGACTACAGCAATGGGCTTAAGTGTGTCAGATATGATGAATATGACACAGTATAGGACAGGATGATCTTTTCACTAATCTGTGAGTTGTACTTGACTTAATGTCACCTAACAACAACAACATAATAGAAATACAAGTGGGTAGCTTTAACAGAGGAAACTTTTATTATCTCACAGTTAAGGAAGTTAAAACTCAACTCCAGTCATTCTGGTAGAGTCAGAATCGACTCATAATTGACCCTCCAGTGGGTTTTCAGAGGCTGTAAATTGCATGGGAGGAGATTGGGCATCTTTCTCCCATGGAGCAGTTGGTCGATTTGAACTGCAAGCCTTGGCTTGGTAGAGCAGCTCCTTACCCACTAGACCTCTACTTAGAAGTCTGAATTCAGAACATCACCTCTAGGGGGGATCTTCAGGCTCTCGTGGAAGGGTCCTTGGTTCATTGGTGATCTGCGTGGTATCTCTCTTCCTTTATCCATCTAAAAACCCTATTGAAAACCTAAAACCTAGGACAGAACAATGTTATGCTTGGAGAAGTGGATGAACAGTGAAGGAGAAGACGACTCTTGACCAGGAGGATTGACACTGTGATTGCAACAATGGGCTTGAGTGTGCCAGAGATGAGGAGGATGGTACAAGGTTCAAATCTGTTGTTCTTAGGGTCACTATGAGTTGTACTCAGCTTGATGACATCTAACAACAACAACCAGACAGTTTTGTGGATTAAAAACCAAACAAAAAGCCAATCCATTTCTATGACTAAATTCTGATTCTTTTGTGTATTAAAGTCTCGATTTTTTAAAAAAATTTTACTATTTTTGTGTGCGTGTACCGTCAAATCAGATCTGACTGGTACAGGAGGAGACTGTCCCTCCTTCCCCGGCAGAGCATCTGGTGGATTCGAACCGTGCACCTCTGGGATTGGAAGTGCAGCTCCTTGCCACTAGGCCACCAGAGCTCCCCTTAAAGTCTCGATTTTTAAGGTCATGGTTTATAGAAGGCTGAAGTCTACAGTAAGACCCCTAACTCCATTTTTATTCTTGGCATAAATTCAGATGTCTTTTGAGTTTCTTTCCGACCTTTAAACTTACCTTGTGACTTTGTTTAGTAAGTCTCTGGGGAGACAATTTGCACTCAGAAAACGTGCAGTTGAAATATAAATTCTAGGCAGACTCAGAATGAGACTTGCATATAAGAAACACTGACCTTACCTGGGTATGTACTAGTGATTTTGGAATGTTATCTAGTTTGGGTTAAGGGGCTTCTAGTGACTGTGCTTTAGGGAAAAGTTGATGAGTTGCTTTAGGAAAATCTGTAGTCAGGCACCTCTCCAGAGTGCTAAAAGCAACCATGTAGTCTAGAGACTAAGGTGTGCCTGATCCAGCCATGGTCTTTGCCATTACTTGGTATGCATCTGAGAGCTGGACTATGACTAAGGATGAGAAAAGAAGAATCGATGCCTTAAGAGTTGTGGTGCTGGAGAAGAGTATTGAAAATAGACTGACAAGAGAACAAAAAGGTCTGTCCTGGAGAGGGTGAAACCAGGCTGCTCCTTGGGGACAAGGATTTTGAAACTCTGTCTCACATACTTTGTGCATGTTGTCAGGAGAAACCAGTCCTCAGAGAAGGACAGCATGCTTAGAAGGGTAGAGGGTGAGTGCAGGAGAGGAAGACTCTGGATGAGATGGACTGACACAGTGCCTGTGTGTCAGAAACTGTAAGTTAGGCTCTGGATAGGGCAAGGTTTGGAGATATTGTTCATAGGGGTTGGTGTGAGTCATAGACAACTCAACAGCACAGAACGACAACAAGAGTAACTGTGGCTGAGGTTCACAAAACCATGAGTCATACCCAGATCCCCACATGGCCAGAGTCCTGTAAATCTTTTTTAAGTCTGCAATTGTGCATATGTCTCAATCATGGTCCTCTACAAGCTTCTTTAGTCTCATTTTCAAAATAAATTTTTGCAGCTGCTACTGTGACAGGTTAAGAGCCGGCAAAACTCCAAGAACATTAAAACCTCCATTTTTTTTAACAATGCTTTGTGCTTCCTTGTTTACTTGTGACCTTAAATTTAAAAATGAAAGACCTTTATCTGTTTAAAGATTAAGGAAGATAAAACTGTCACTGTGAAACACCAAACAACCCTCCCTGCAGGTTTATGCTTACTTTGTTGTGTGCCTTTGAGCTAGATCTGACTCTTGGCCAACTTTCCAATGGGTTTTCAGAGACAATAAAACTTCAAGGGAGAAGAGTGACCATCCTTCTACAGAGCAGTGGGTGGACCTGAACCTTGTGCCAGTGGGATCTCAGCACAGCTTCTTACCAATAAGCTAGCTCCTTTAAAACATTGGTGTTTCTTGTTTTGTTTTTTGTTTTCTTTTCTCCAGATTAACCAGTTTGAGCCAGTCTGTGCATTGACCATATGGTAACCAATGAGTGAGACTTTCCATAAGGGGTGTGTGTGTGGGGAGATAAAGAATGCAATTCCTTCACTGGAGTTCAAAGAAGCACCAGAATTAGTCTTTCCAACCAACCAACCAATCCCAGAAGCCTTTGCAATAAACTGTATCTTGAACATTACTTGCATGCTTACTGATCTCTTTAATCTTGTCTTCCCTCATCTTTCCCCTTCTCCACTGCTGTTATGTGCCTTCAGGCCAGAACTGACTCATAGCTGACCCTCTAGGAGGTTTTCAGAGACAGTAAATTACCCTAGAGGAGATCACCCATCTTAAATCTTCTCTACTATTCCTGGAATTTTCATAAATAAACATGATATCCTTTCCCACCTGAAACCCTTTTACAAACCCCTGAAACTTGTCTGGGGAGATTAGCATCAGGTCTGCTCATGAGCCACCTCTGTCATTTGAGCTACCGCTCCTTTACAAAGCTCCTCAAGGGGAACCACTCACTGAGCTTCTTCTGGCCAGTAGGGGACAAGGTCCCCCACTGTGGGCCATTAGTTAGCAACAGCACTAATAATAATCTTGTGATGATTTCCTTTGTTTTTGGTTTTATAAATGTAAGCCATGACTGTGATTTAGTAGACTCTTTCTGAATCATGATGTTTCTTTCTGGATTTATTCTTGTCTTTTTCCTGTTTGAAATGTAATAAAAAGCATCTCTATAGAACATTTTTTTAAATTAAGATTTTAATGAAAGTTTAAAAGAAACTTGGGTTTCCAATCCTTTATTGTTGCACATTTTCCTCCCTGCCCACCCTCCCCACCCCAGATTGCTTTTTTCTTTGGGAAAAAAAGTTCTTTCATTGTTATACAGTCCACTCCCCCCCCCTCCACTTTACTGTGCAGCTCTTATTCTGGACTCTTGTCATGTCAATAATACATAATCATCTATTCCTTTTATACAGCTCTCTCCTTGTTTGTTTGAATGCCTTGTACAGTATTTATGCCCTTTGCTTAGTTTTTTCCCAACCCCCATGTCAGTCCTGTTTTATAACCGTGGCATTATGCCTATTTGTCTTTTTGTGACTGAGATATTTCACTCAGCATTATGTCCTGCATGGTCACCCATTTTGTACAATATTTTATGAATTTTTTTTCGTTTTCAATGCTGCATAATATTCCTTTGTGTGAATATACCACAGCTTCTCTATCCATTCACTTGTTTATGGACACTTGGGTTGTTTCCAACTCTTTGCTATTGTGAAAAAAGCAGCAATAAACATAGGTGGGCATAGACTATTTCTAATCAGAAAAGGTGTATTATGCCAGGGATGCATCCCTGGACTCTATGAGGAGAAATGTGACATCAAGATTAGAGGACAATTCATCAACAACTTGCTGTATGCAGATGACATAGCCTTGCTTGCTGAAATTGAGGAGGACCTGAGGCATTTGCTGCAGAAGGTCAAGGACTGCAGCCTTCAGTATGGATTGAAGCACAACATCAAGAAAACAAAGATTCTCACCACTGGGCCATTAGGTAGCATTATGACAGAAGGTGAAGAGATTGAGATTGCTAATAGCTTCATTTTGCTTGGCTCTACAATCAACACTCTTGGTACCAGCAACCAGGAAATCAAATGATTAATTCCATTGGGAAAATCTGCTGTCAGAGATCTATACAGAGTGTTGAATAGCAATGATATCATTCTAGAGACTAAGGTGTGCCTGATCCAGACTGTGGTCTTTGCAACCACTTGGTACGCATCAGAGAGCTGGACAACAACTAAGGATGACAAAAGAAGAATTGATGCCTCTGAGTTGTGATGCTGGAGAAGAGTATTGATTATACTATAAACTGCTAAAAGAACAAAGAGGTCTGTCCTGGAGAGGGTGAAACCAGGCTGCTCCTTGGAAGCAAGAATTTTAAAGCTTCGCCTGACATACTTTGGGCATGTTGCAAGAGGGGCAAGTCCTTGGAGGGGGTCATCATGCTTGGAAGGATGGAAGGACAGCAGATGAGATGAAGACCCTTGATGAGATGGACTTGACTCAGTGACTGGGGTAATGGGGGTGGGTATGTCTAAGATGATGAGGTTGGCTCAGGATACAGCAGGATTCAGAACTGCTGCACATTGGGTCTCTATGAGTCACAAGTGACTTCACAGCACACAATGACAACAAGCACCTACTTTCAGTCTTAGAAAGAGAAATTGAAAATATAGTGGTTTGGATCTGGTGCACCTTAGTATTTAAATTGATGTCCTTGCTCTTTATAGTTTTGAGTACTTTGGTTCCTATGAATCTGAAAGTTATATAATAATAATTAATAATAATAACAATAAAGATGACCGAAGAAGAGTAATAATGCCTTTGAACTGTGGTATTAAAAGATATGAACCCTGTTCTGTCCTGTGCCATACTCACACTTCTTGACACACAAGAGCCCATTGCAGCAGTCACAGCATCAATCCACCTGGTTGAGGATCTTCCTCTCCTTCATATATCCCCCATCTTTCCAAGCATCATGTTCCTCTCCAAGGAACAGCCACTCTCAGCAACATGCCAAAGTATGTGAGGTGAAAATTTATCGTTTTAGCCTTCAAAGAACACTTTGGCTGTACCCTCTCCAAGATGTATTTGTTTGTTCCATGTAATGTTCAGTGCTCTTCTCCAACACCACAGATCAAAGGCATCAATTCTTCCTAACAGAATACACAGGAATAAAATTGACTCTATCTGTGGAAAGAAACAGAGGAAAATGGTCACTATCAACATTTAAAACAAGGTTAGGGGTCCTTGAAACAAAACATCAACTGTTCACAAGTCCAAACTGAACTGAAGTAAAGGAAAACAAGACCGGAAGAGCCAAAATATAGTGATGAGTTTGTCCTTCTTGAATTAACAACCTCAAGAATACATTTGATGCCTTAAGCACTAATGGTGGAAGATCAAAGACTTGTGGGATGACATCAAGATATCATACAGGAAGACAGCAAAATGTTCATTCTAAAGACAGTAAAGAAAGAAAAAAACCTAAGTGGAGGTCAGAAGAGACTCTGAAACTTGGTGCGTTTTTTTTTTTTGTTGTTTTTTTTTGGGTTTTTTTTTTTTAGTGAAACAAGTGGAAAATATTTATTAAGACAGAGACATAATGAAAGGCAGACCACACAAAACAGAGTTAAAGTGAAAAAAAAAAAGAAAAAGAGGGGAAAAGGGTTAAAAAAGAAACCTAGAAAGACAGCATACTGTCAAACCTTATAGTATGCTGTCAGTAGAAAGGGAAGGGCAAGAGTGAAACTTGCCTTTGAATGTAAAAACTTTTGAGAAGTTAAAGCAAAGGGAAGACATGATTAAATAAGATAATTCACCAGAAGATTTCAAAGGGCAGCAGAAGATGACAAAGCAAAGTATTATAATGAAATGCTAAGACTTGTAGCTAAAAAAATCAAAAGGAGAGCACACACGCAGCATTTCTGAAACTTACAGACCTGAAGGGAAAAAAATCCAAGCCTTGAGTTGAGATAGTGAAGAACTCTGTGTAAGATATTGAATGGGCTAGGACCTATCAAAAGAAAATGAAAGATCTAACACAAATAACAATATCAAACTGTAAGAAAGAAAACAGAAGATCTGATAAGAAACTCAGCTTAAATATCTATAGAAAACTAGAACACCTACACAAGAAAAAGAGAAATTACTTAATTACAAAATGGACAGAGGACATAAATCGAATTTGCCAGAGAAGACATTCAGATTGCCAACAAACACATGAAGAAATGCTCATGTCCGTTAGCTATTGTTATGTGCTGTCAAATTGGCTGCAATACATAAAGGTGCTACAAACAACAGATTTGAAAGCGCTCTATCTTGCATCATTCTCGTGATCTATTGAGTCCATTGTGGTAGTCACTCTGTCAATCCATCAGGTTGAGAGTCTTCCTCGCTTCTCTGACCTTCCACTTTCCCAGCATGATGACTTTTTCTGAGGATTGGTTCCTCCAGAGAATATACCCAAGTAAAGGAAACACAGTTTCACTAACCTCACCTCTAAGGAGCCCTCTGGTTGCACTTCCTTCAAGACAGATTTGTTTGTTCTTTTGGCTGCCCATGGCATATGTAGTACTCTTCTTCAACACCATAATTCGAAGGTATCAATATTTGTTTGGTCATCCTTATTAACTGTCCAACTTCCAGAAGCATAGGAAGTCACTGAAAAGACTATGGCTTGAATCAGGTGTACCTTAGTTTTTAAATTGACATCATTGTTCTTCAGCACTTTGGAGAGTTCCTTGACAGTAGATTTTTTTCCCAGTATAACATATCTTTTGATTTCTTGACTGCTGCTACCACAGATGTTGATTATGGAGCCAAGTAAAATGAAGTTGTTGACAACTTTACTATTTTCTCCATCTGTCATGATGTTGCCCAAATATAGCAAGGGACAACATTATGATAGAAGAAGAGAGAAATTAAGAAGACAAAAATCGTGCTTTCTATGATGATGGCCCCAGAAGCGAAGAAGGAAGCCCCTGTCCCTCCCAAAACTGAAGCCAAAGCAAAGGCATTAAAGACCAAGAAGGCAGTCCTGAAGGGCATTCACAGCCCCTGCACGTCACACACCTTCCAGCAGTCTAAGATGCTGAGACTCAGAAGGCAGCCCAAATACCCCCAGAAGAGCTCCCCGAGGAGAAACAAGTTTGACCACTATGCCATCATCAAATTTCCCCTGACCACTGAGTCAGCCATGAAGAAGATAGAAGATAACAACACACTTGTGTTCATTGTGGATGTCAAGGCCAATAAGCACCAAATTAAACCAGCTATAAAGAAGCTCTATGACATTGATGTGGCTAAGGTCAGCACTTTGATTAGGCCTGATGGAGAGAAGAAGACTTGCTCCTGACTATGATGCTTTGGATGTTGCCAACAAAATTGGAATAATCTAAACTGAGTCCAGCTGACTAATTCTAAATATAAATTTTTCACACACACACACACACACACACACACACACACACACACACAATCGTGGTGGTGGGGTAGGTGAGCATGTGAGGGAAATTGAAAGAATTTATTCCTGAAATCAGTGTGTTCAAATTTTGTAAATAAACAAGTAGAATATTAAAAAATTATGTTCCCTGGAGTCAAGGATTCTGAAGCTTCGTCTGACATATTTTGGGCATGTTGCAAGGAGGGACTGGCCCTTGGAAAGGAACATCATGTTTGGCAGAGTGGAGGGGAAGCGAAGGAGAGGAAGACCTTTGGTGAGATGGATCGATTCTGTGACTGGAGCGATGGGAATAAGTGCGTTTGAGATGGCTAGGTTGGCACAGGATAGAACAGCATTTAGAGCTCTTGTACATAGGATCGCTATGAGTCGCAAGCGACTCGATGGCACACAACAACAACAACAACAACAACATGTGATAAAACATGTAGGGTTTTGTGCACTAAAATAAAATACAAATTTCATGTTGTCCTTATGTGCCGTTGAGTTGCTTGCGACTTATAGCGACCCTATGTACAACAGCCCTAAACTCTGCTCTGTCTTGTGCCAATCGCACCGTCTCCAGTACATCCATCCTAATTACCCCAGTCACTGAATCAATCCACTTCATAGAGCGCCTTCCCCTCCTGTGCTGTCCCTCCACCCTACCAGTCCCTCCTTACAACATATCCAAAGTATGTTAGACGGAGCCTCAGAATCCTTGCTTCCAAGGAGCTGCCCGGTTTGACCCTTTCCAGGATAAATCTGTTTGTTTTCCTAGCAGTCCATGGTACCCTCAATACTCTTCTCCAGCACCACAGCTCAAAGGCATCAATTCTCCTTCTATCCTCCTTAGTCATTGTCCAACTCTCTGATGCATAACAAGTGATTGCAAAGACCATGGCCTGTATCAGACACACCTTCATCTCCAGAGAGACACCATGATTGCAAAGACCATGGCCTGTATCAGACGCACCTTCATCTCCAGAGAGACACCATTGCTCTTCAGTACTTTGGAGAGGACCCTAACAGCAGACCTTCCCATGGCAATACGTCTTTTAATTTCCTGGCTACTGGTGCTGAGAGTGTTGACTGTGGAGCCGAGCAAACTAAAGCTGTGAACAATCTCAATCTCTTCACCATCCCTCCTGATGCTGCCAATTGGCCTAGTGGTGAGAATCTTTGTCTTCTTGACATTGAGCCTCGATCCATATTGGAGGCTGTAGTCCTTGACTCTCTGAACTTAAGAGACACTGGTCACAGCATAAGAAACTGTCAGAAGCTGACGTATTTGGAATCACAGAAGCCAAGGAAGCTTCAGATATAAGATATCAGATCAAGGGTGGGACAACGGGAGATGGATGTTGAAGGGAGTGAGTAGAAGTGGATGGTATCCTGGCGGATGGGGGAGCAGGGAAATAAGTGAGTAAAGACACGTGTGCCAAGGGCAGGGACAACACTGATACGAATAGTTAACTGCACAATAAGGGATATATCTTTCACTTTTCTGTAAACGCTGGTCTGTCTGATACTTCTCTAAATCTAAACATTCAGCTTAAGACATCCTAGGAAGAAGGACTGGCCATCCACTTCTGAAATAGCAGACCTCCGAAAACCCTATGTACGAATTTCATAAACACTAAAAAAAAAAAAAAAAGAAGACGACAAAAATCCTCACCACTGGACCAACAGGCAACTTTATGATAGTTGGAGAAAAAGATTGAAGTTGTCAATGATTTCCTCTTACTTGGATCCACACTCAAAACCCTTAGTACCAGCAGTCAGGACAGCAAGAGTCATGTTGCATCAGCAAATGGAACTTTGATGGCTTGGTGTTGTTAGATGCCATCAAGTCATGTATGACTCATAGCAATCCTATGAACAACAAATCTGACCCTGTCCTATCCTGTGCCATCTTCATAGTCTCTGACTCACTTGGACCCATTGCTGTAGTCACTGCATCAGCCCATCTTGTTGAGGATCTTCCCTCAATCTTTCCAAGCACGATAACTTTTTTCAAGGAATAGCCTCTCCTACCAGCATGCCCAGGATATATAAACAAAGTTTCACCATCCTTGCTAACAAGGAGCACTCTGGTTGCACTTTTTCTAAGACATATTATCTGTTTGATTTTTTTGGCCATGGGATATTCAGTCCTCTTTTCCAGCACCACAACTCTAAGGCATCAATTCTTCTTCTGTCATCCTTATTTATTGTTCAACTCCCAAAAGCTTAGCAAGTGATTGAAAAGACCATGGCTGGAATCAGGAGCACCTTAGTCTTCAAACTGACATCCTTGCTCCTCATTAGTTTAGAAATCCCTGACAGTGGACTTGCCCAATGCAAGACATCCCCCATCTCTTGATTGCTCGTCTCAAGAATGTTGATTGTGGACCCAAGAAAGATGAAATAATTGACAATTTCAACCTTTTCTCCATCTATCAGAGTGTTACCTATCAATCCAGTTGTGAGGATGATTTTATTCTTGACATTGAGATGCAATCCATTTTGAAGGCTGAGACTTTTGATGCTCTGTAGTAAATATTTCAAGTCCCCTTCACTTTTAGCAAGCAAGGCTGTGTCATCTGCATAGTGTCCGTTGTTGATGAGTGTTTCTCCAATCCTGATGCCACATTCCTCTTCACTGAGTCCAGCTTCATGAGTAATTTGCTCAGCATAGAGACTGAATAGATATGGAGAAAGGATACAGTCCTGATGTACACCTTTCCTGATTTTGAACCATGCAGTGTTCCCTTGCTCTGTTAGGATGACAGCTTCTTGGTCTAAGTACAGGTTCACAGGGGTATGATTAAGTATTCTGGGATTCCCATTCTTCTCAATGTTAGCCATAAGTTATTATGATCCACACTTTCAAATGTCTTTGCATAGCCAATAAAATACAGACAGATATTCTCCTGGTATTCTCTTCTTTCAGCCATGCTCCATCTGACATTAGCAATAATATCCCTGGTGCCATGGCCTCTTCTAAATCTAGCTTGAATTTCTGGTATTTCTTTGTCAACGTACTGTTCTAAACACTTTTGGATGATCTTCAGCAATATTTTGCTTGTATTTAATATTAATTATATTTTAAAATAATTTCCACATTTTGTAGGCTCAACTTTCTTGGGAATGAGAACAAATACGAATCTCTTCCAGTCAGAGCACATCCAAGGCTGCATCTGATAGCCAAAATATGCAAATTGGTACTTCATTGATTGTGGTGGTTGTTGAGTACTGTAGAGTCTGAACTGACCAATAGTAACCCTCCAGCAGGTTTTCAGAGGCAGTTAATTGCACAGGAGATTGTCCATCCTTCTTCTGTGGGGCAGCTGGTGGCCTCTAACCGTATACTTTCTGGATTGCAGTGTAGCTTCTTGCCACTATAGAGCTTCAGTGATTACTGGGGCCCTATTTTTTGGTCAATGCCTTCCTTCAGTGCAGCTTGAACTTCCTTCTAGTGGCATGTTGTTATTGTTGTTCTGTGCCATCTAGTCGCTTGTGACTCACAGCAGCCCTATGTATAACAGCCCTGAAACCTGCTCTATCCTGTACCAACTTTACTGTCTCCAACACACTTATCCTCATTATCCCAGTCACTGTATCAATCTATCTTATTGATTGTCTTCCTCTCTTTCTCCATCTCTCCACCCTTCCAAGCATGATGTCCCTCTTCAAGGACCAGTCCCTCCTTGTAACATGCCCAAAGTATGTCAGACAAAGGCTCAGAATCCTTGCCTTCAAGGAGAAGTCTGGTTTCACCCTTTCTAGAATGAACCTGTTTGTTCTCCCGGCAGTCCATGGTATATTCATGGTACATATTCTTCTCCAGCACTACAGTTCAAAGGCATCCCTTTCTAGCATCTCTAGTCATTGTCCAGCTCTCTGATGCATAGCAAGCAATTGAAGTTTAAGCTGAAGTTGAAGAAAATGAAATCAAATCCACTGGAACCAAAATTTGACCTTAAGTCTATCCCACTCGAATTTCAAAACCATCTCAGGAACAGGTCTGAGGCTTAAAACACCAATGAGCAAAGATCAAATGAACTGTGGGAGGTATCAAGAATAGCATCCAGGAAGAATGCAAAAGGTCATTACAAAGGCAGAAGAGGAAGAAAAGACCAAAATGGATGTCAGAGAAGACTCTGAATATTGCACTAGAGTGCTGAGAAGCCAAAGCAAAGGGAAGAAATCAAGAAATTAAGGAGCTGAGCACAAGATTTCAAAGGGTTAGCTCAGGAAGACAAAGCAAAGTATTATAATGAAATGTGCAAAGAGCTGAAATCAGAAACTCAAAAGGATCAAACTTGCTCAGCATTCTTAAGCTGAAGGAATTGAGAAACAAATTCTAGTGCATAGTGGTAAAGAATTGTGCTGCTGACGCAAATTATGTGGTTGAAATCCACAAGTAGCTTCATAGGAGAAAGATGGGAAATAGCTTTTCATCTAGCAATTCCACTACTAAGTATATATCTCAGAGAAATAGGAGTTGCAGCACAAACTGACATATATCCACATTCATGTTTACTGCAGCATTATTTACAACAGCAAAGAGTTCGAAACAACTGAAGTGTTCATCAGTGGATGAGTGGCTAAAAAACTGTGGTGTATTCACACAAGAGTATTATGTATCACTTTAAAAAACAATCAAGAATTTGCAAAATACTATACAACATGGATGAATTAATCTAGAAAAAAATGATACTAAATGCCATAAGTCAGTTAGAGAAGGTCAATTATGGTATAAGACCACCAATATAAAAAAGAATCTGTGCTACAAACCCAAAGGCATACAGTTCAAATCTGCCAGCTGTTCCGTGGGAGAAGGATGGACAACCTCCTCTTGTGCAATTTCAGCCTCTGAAAACCTGCTGGAGAGTCAGCTATGGGCCAGTTCTGACTCGATGATAGACAACAACAAGAAGGAAAGATTTACACATAAAATAGAATCTGTCTTGGAGGGTTAACAGAGAGAAGAAGGGAAGGACAGGGTAATAAAAATGAATAAACAGATAAGATGGGTGAAGACAAAGGTATGAGTAAGAACCTGTGGTGAAGAAGGAAGAAGTTCAAGCTGCTCTGGAAGAATTGGCAAGAAACAAGGCCCTAGGAACTGATGACATACCAATTGACATATTTCAACAAACAGATGCTGCCCTGGATGCGTTCACTAAGTTGTGCCAGGAAATCTGGAGGGCAATTACCTGGCTAAGGGACTGAAAGAGATCTATATTTGTTCCCATTCCAAAGAAAGGTGACCCGACAGAGTGCAGAAGTTATTGAACAATATCATTAACATCACATGCAAGCAAGATTTTGCTGAAAGTTATCAAAAAATGACTGGAGCAGCATGTCAACAGAGAACTGCCAGATGTGCAGGCTGGGTTTAGAAGAGGGCGTGGTACTGGGGATATTATACCTAATGTTAGATGGGTCTTGGCTGAAAGCAGAGAGTACCTGAGGAATGTCTATCTTGCTTCATTGACTACGCAAAGGCATTTGACTGTATGCATCACAACAAACTGTGGCTGGCTCTGAGAAGAATGGGAATTCCAGAACATTTGATTGTACTTATGTGAAACCTATACTTGGACCAGGAGACAGTTGTCAGAACAGAGCAAGGACATACTGCATGGATCAAATCGGGAAGGGTGTCCACCAGGGATGTATTCTGTCTCCATACCTTTTCAATCTTTATGCAGAACAGATCATCTGTGAGGCTGGGCTCTATGAGAAGGAATGTGGCATCAGGATTGGAGGAGATTCATTAACAACCTGAATTATGGAGATGACACAACCCTGCTTGCTGAAACTAAGGAGGACCTGAAGTGCTTGTAGCAGAAGGCTGAGGACTGAAGCCTTCACTACGGATTGAAGCTCAGCATCAAGAAAACAAAGATTCTCACCACTGGGCTGATTGGCAGCATCATGATGGATGGTGAAGGGATTGAGATTATTAACAGTTTTAGTTTGCTTGCCTCCACAATCAACACTCTTGGTCCCAGCAGCCAGGAAATCAAGAGATGAATTGCATTGGTAATATTAGCTGTCAGGGACCTCTCCAGAATACTGAAGAGCAATGATGTAAGTTCTGGAGAGTAAGGTGCATCTGATTCAGGCCATCGTATACACAATTGCTTGCTACGCATCAGAAATATGGGCAATGACTATGGATGATAGAAAGAGAATGAATGCCTTTGAGCTGTGGCACTGGAGTATTGAATATACCATGGACTACCAGGAGAACAAACAGTTTCGTCCAGAGAGGGCGAAACCAGACTGTTTCTTGGAGGCAAGGATTCTGAAAGCTACGTTTGACATACTTTGGGCATGTTGCAAGAAGGGAACAGTCCTTGGAGAGGGACATCGTGCTTGGAAGGGTGGAGGGACAGAGACAGAGAGAAGGATCATTGATGAGATGGATTGATTCAGTGACTGGGATAATGAGGGTAGTAGGTGTGTCAAAGACAATAAAGTTGGCACAGGATAGAGCAGGTTTCAGGGCTGTTGTATATAGGGTTGCTGAGTCGCAAGTGACTCGGCAACACATAACAACAACAACAACATATGGGAAAAGCATACATAAGTTTTTCAGAGGCCTGTTATATTTCGGAAGTGGATGGCCAATCCTTCTTCCTAGTCTGTCTTAATTTGGATGCTTAAGTTTGGAACAGTTTCTGACAGACAAGCATTTTGGTGAAAGGAGCAAATGACAGACACTTAGTGCTCTCCCCCTGCATGTAAGTCTTGTCCCTTCCCTTTCCCTAAATATTAGCAGCGTTTGCACTCCCTCCTATCCTGCTCAGCACCCCTCTCCCCTCAACAACTCTTTGGCTTAGGCCACAAGTCACTTCTGTGATGTCTTGCACAATGTTGCTGGTCTCTCACATTCATTTCTATCTCACATTTAGAAGAAGTTCAGCTCCCATGCATCAGTTTCAGGGTGGATTTTTGTCTCAGGCAGCCCTATGTCTTGTGGCATAGAGTTTTCTGCTTTTTCTTATGCACCACATGGCTGTCAGAACACAATAATTTTCAAGTCAGGAAATCAAAATACAAATTGTATCGGGTAAGTCTGCTGTCAGGGACCTTTCCAGAGTAACTGAGAAGCAACAATTTCAGTATAGAGACTAAGGTGTGCCTGATTCATTCCATGGTCTTCGCAATTACTTACTATATTAGAGAGCTGGACAATGACTAAGGATGACAGAAGAAGAATTGATGCCTTTGAGTTGTGGTGCTGGAGAAGAGTCTTGACTATACGGACCACCAAGAAAATATCCATGTTTGTCTTGGAGAGGGTGAAAGTTTCTCCTGGGAGGCTAGGATTTTGAAGCTCTATCTCACATACTTTGGGCATGTGGCCAGGAGGGGACCGATCCTTGGAGAAAGACATCATGCTTCGAAGGGTGGAGAGACAGCGCAGGAGAGGAAGAACCTGGATGAGATGGATTGAGATAGTATCTGGGGCAATGGAGATAGGTGTGTCGGAGTAAGTGAAACCGGCTCAGGACAGGACAGGCTTCAGAGCTATTATATATAAGGTATGACTCACAGGCAAACTCAGTGGCACATAACAACAACAACAACAACAACAACAACAACAACAACAATATATGGGGAAAAGGATGCTCGCTCTGATGATGTAGTCATCAGATGGATCTGGGCTGAGACGAGGACTACCAGAACGATGTCCACCTGTGTTTTGACTATGTAAAGGCATTTGGAAATGTAGATCATAATAAATTATGTTAACAGTGAGAAGAACAGGCATCCCAGAACTCTTAATTTGCTTATTTGAAACCTGTACTTAGACCAAGAAGTAGTCATTCAAACAAAACAAGGGAAATCAGGAAATGTGTGTGTCAGGATTATGCCCTTTTACCATATCTATTGTTTTCACATGTAAGCAAGATTCTACTGGAGATTATCCAAAAACAACTGGAACAGCACATCAGCAGAGAACTGCCAGAAGTCCAGGCTGGGTTTAGAAGGGGTCGTGGTACTAGGGCTATTGTAGCCGATGTTAGATGGATCTTAGCTGAAAGCAGGGAATACCAGAAGAATGTCTGTGTTTCATTGATTATGTAAAGGCATTTGACTGTGTGGATCATAACAAACTGTGGCTGACTCTGAGAAGAATGGGAATCCCAGAACACTTGATCGTTCTAATACAAAACCTATGCTTAGACTAAGAGGCAGTCATTAGAACAGAGCAGGGAAACACTGCATGGTTCAAAATTGGGAAGGGTGTACCACAGGGATGTATCCTATCTCCATACCTTTTCAACCTGTATGCAGAGCAGATTATCCGAGAGGCTGGGCTTAATGAGGAGAAGTGTGGCATAAGGACTGGTGGAAGATCTATCAACAATCTGTGTTATGCAGATGACACAACCCTGCTTGCTGAAACTGAGGAGGACCTGAAGAACTTGTTGCAGAGGGTCAAGGACTGAAGCTTTCAATATGAATTGAGTCTCAATATCAAGAATACAAAGATTCTCATCACTGGACCAATTGGGAGCATCAGGATGGATGGTGAAGAGATTGAAATTTTGAACAACTTTAGTCTGCTTGGCTCCACAGTCAACACCTTTGGCACCAGCAGCCAGGAAATTAAAAGACGTATTGCGATGGGAAAGTCTGCTATTAGGGACCTCTGTAAAGTACTGAAGAGCAATGGTGTCACTCCAGAGACTAAGGTGCATCTGATACAGGCCATGGTCTTTGCAATCACTTGTTATGTGTCAGAGAGTTGGACAATGACTAGGGAGGATAGAAAGAGAATTGATGTCTTTGAGCTGTGGTGCTGGAGAAGAGTACTGAGTGTACCATGAATTGCTAAGAAACCAGGCTGCTCCTTGGAGTCAAGGATTCTGGGGCTTTGTCTGACATACCTTGGCCCTGTTGTAGGGAGGGACCGGTGCTTGGAGAGGAACATCATGCTTGGGAGGGTGGAGGGACAGCGCAGGAGGGGAAGACCCTCTATGAGGTGGATCGATTCAGTGACTGGGATAATCAGGATGGGAGTGTCAGAGCCAGTGCAATTGGCACAGGACAGAGCAGGGCTTAGGGCTGTTATACACAGGGTCGCTATGAGTCGCAAGAGACTCGACGGCACATAACAACAACAACATCAGTATGCTGAACAAATAATTTGAGAAGTTCAACTATATGTAGATGAATGTGGCTTCGGAGTTGGAGGAAGACTCATTAGCAACTTTCATTATGCATATAGAACAACCTTGCTTGTTGAAAGTGAGGAAGACTTGACGCACTTGTTGCAGAAGATCAATATGAATTACACCTCAACATCAAGAAAACAGAAATCCTCACCATTGCACCAATAGGCAACATCATGATAGAGAAAAGTTGGAAGTTGTCAATGATTTCATTTTACTTGGATCCACAATCAACATCCTTGGGAGCAGCAGAAAAAAAATAATCAAAAGACTTCTTGCCTTAGAGAAAAAGGCTGTTAATGACTTTTCCAAATTGCTAAAGAGCAAAAATGCCAGTTTAAAGACTAAGTTATGCCTGACCCAAGCTGTAGTATTTTCAGTAACTTCCTGTGCAAATGGAAGTTGGATAATGAATTAGGAAGACTGAAGAAAATATATTTCTTTAAATTGTGGTCTTGGCAATGAGTATTAAATATGTCATGCTGTCAGGGACCTCTCTGGGGTACTGAAAAGCAACAATGTCAGTCTAGAGACTAAGGTGTACCTAATCCAGACTATGGCCTTTGTAATTATTTGCTGTGCATCAGAGAGGTGGACAATTTGATAGAAGAAGAATTGATGCTTTTGAGTTGTGTTGCTGGAGAACAGTCTTGAACATACCTTGGAGCACCAAGAGAACAAACAGAGCTGTCTTGGAGAGGGTAAAAGTTTCTCCTTGGAGGCTAGGATTTTGCAGCTCCATTTCATATACTTTGGGCAGGTGGCCAGGAAAGACCTTTCCTTATAGGAGGACATCATACTTGGAAAGGCAGAAGGACAGTACAGGAGAGGAAGACCTTGGATGAGATGGATTGAGTAACTGGGACAATGGGGGTAGATGTGTTGGAATCAGTGAGACTGACTCAGGACAGGGTAGGTTTCAAAGCTGGGGGTCACTATGGGTTGCAGGTGACTTGAAGACACAGAACAACAACAAACAACTGCCAAAACAACAAAGAACTTTGTTTCGGAGGAAGTACAACAAAGGTGCTCCTTAGAGGCAAAGATAGCATAACTTCATCTTAAATAATTTGAGTATGTTCTCAAGAGGGGCCAGTCTTTGGGAAAAGACATGATTCTGGGCAAGTAGTGAGGAAGACCCTCAATAAAATGAATTGCCACAACAATCGGTAACAATAGGATGATGGCAACAATAGGTGTGTGCATGCTGGACATCATGAGGACAGTGTTGGCTAGGGCAAGATTTCTATCTGTTGTTTTTAGGGTCATTATGAGTTGTGATTGTCTGGACAGGCACTTAACAACAACATCAGTGGGAATGACTACATTATAATTGCTAAACCAGAGGCAGTTAAGCTGAAGCACAACTTTAAAGCATCACTCTGTCCTACTGGGTTGCTTTCAGTCAGCATAGACTCAGTGGCAGCCAGTTTGTAGCCATCGTGAAAGGAGCCCTGGTGACACAGTGATTAAAATTATCAGCTCTGAACTGAAAGGCGAGTGGTTTCAACCCATCAGACACTTTGAGACATTGATGTGACAGTCTTCTTCCATAAATATCTGCAGTCTTGAAAAGCCTGTGTGATGGTCCTAAAGGGTTACAAGGAGTTGGAATAGATTCCAAGGCAACAGATGTTTTTCAATGTTCTTGTTGTTGTTATGTGCCATCAAGTCACTTGCAACTCATAGCGAT
>NW_006399799.1:11131783-11133907 GCF_000299155.1 Elephantulus edwardii
GTTTTGTTGATGTTGAGCTTCAATCCGTATAGAAAATGCTTCAGTCCTTTCCCTTCTGCAGCAAATACTCTTCAGTTTAGGCAAGCAAGGTTATGTAATATGCACAATGCAGGTTGTTGATGAATCTTCCTCCAATCCTGAGCCTCCTCAAAGAGCCTCGTCTCGCGGATGATCTGTTCTGTGTATAAATTGAAAAGGTATGGAGATCAGATGTACTCTTGACATACATCTTTGCTGATTTTGAACCATGCAATGTTTCCTTGCTCTGTTCTGATGACTTCCTCCTTGTCTAAGTTTCACATAAGCACAATCAAGTGTTCTGAGATTTCACAGTTTGTTGTGATCCACACAGTCAAACGCCTTTGCATAGTAAAGGTAACACAGGTAGAGGTTCCTTTGGTACTCTCTGCTTTCAGCCAAGATCATCTAACATTGGCCATAATACCCCTAGTGCAGCCTCTTCTAAACCCTGCCTAC
The DNA here is from genome assembly GCF_000299155.1 of Elephantulus edwardii. Taxonomy (NCBI): domain Eukaryota; kingdom Metazoa; phylum Chordata; class Mammalia; order Macroscelidea; family Macroscelididae; genus Elephantulus; species Elephantulus edwardii. The sequence goes on from NW_006399799.1 coordinate 11,132,261, forward strand.
TTAATCTGTCAGTTCTGTTGATGTACTCCAGTTGTTTTTGGATAACTTTTTCAGCAGGATCTTGTTTGCATGTGATGCTAATGATATTGTTTGATAATTCTCTCACTCTATAGGGTCATCCTTTTTTGGAGCCAGAATAAGTTTACATCTTTCCCAGTTAGGTGGCCAGGAGGTTATCCTCCAGATTCTCGGCACAGCTTGGTGAGCATGTCCAGGGCTGCAACTGTTTATGAAATCATTGTTTTAATGTGCCACCAGGTGGCAGTGATAGATCAAGAACGGATATATTCTTTTTAGGGCGCTCTGGCGCCTCCTGCACAGCTTTTGGAGGCCTTCAGTCCTATGCCTGGAAGCTGCAGAGATTCTCCTCAGGGAGGTGGATTGCTGCAGTGACTCTAACAATGGACACAAGTGTATCACAGATGGTCATGATGGCACAGGATAGAGCAAGGTTCAGATCTGTTATTCACAGCATCGCTGAATTGTACTCGACTTGACCAACCTCGATAATACCTAACAACAACAACAACGACGACAATAACTTGTGGCTTAGTGGTAAGAAGTTGTTCTGCCAACCCAAAGGCTCCTGGTTTGAATCCACCAGCGGAGCTGCTCCATGGAAGAAAGATGGGCAATCTCCTTTCCCTGAGAAGCTGCTGTGTAAAATTTTGAAAATGTATTAGATTTTCAAGTAAGGTTTGTAAGCTCAGTTTTATTCTTTTTTTTTCTTCTTCTCAGTTTTAAAGCCACGGACAGAGCTAATGCTTTGAATCAGCAGTTTGGTTTTTTCCCTCTCCAATTATTAGTATATTTTTTTAACTAGGTCTTATTTTTGGTCAGAATCTTTTGGACATTTTTCTTCAATTTTATTTAAAGATTTAATTTTTTTAAAATTTAAGTGATGGAAGTTTACAAATCATACTGCTTTTCAATCATGCACATTTTATCATTCACATACATTTTGTTAATTACTGAGTCTCACAAAACCCTTATAATACCTCCTGTTTAAAAGACTCTTTGTCCTTCTCTCTTTTTTTTTTTGTTTGTTTGTTTGTGGTTTTTTCAGGTCGAATATTCCTTGAAAGTCTTTTAATTGTCCTATTGCCACGGTGCTTGTCAAAACCAGTTCTGATTAATCTCCTTTCTTAGTGTGTCTTTTGCCATTACCTATCACTCCTCCCTGAGAGAGATATCACCCTGATTCATAAGGAAAAGGGAACGGTGTGTTTTCTTAGCTACTTCCTGCTGAAAAAGGACGCTGGAGGTTTCAGGGTGAAGATCTTCTCTCACTACTCTAAAAGGCCTCTTTGGCAATAGGAAACACGTAGACTATTGTGGAGATTGATTTTGGAATTTAGATGCACTGTTGTCAATTGCGCTTAGCCATACATGTTCATATCCTTGAAGATGTAACTTGATTTGTGCCACTGTTAGAACCTCTACTTGGAATATTATTGCTTTTAATTTTTGACTCATGTACTTTTAAATTGTTTTTTTCTCACCACTGGACCAACTGGCAGCATCAGGATGGATGGTGAAGAGATTGAAATTGTACACAGCTTTAGTTTGCTTGGCTCCATAGTCAACAGTCTTGGCACCAGCAGCCAGGAAATTAAAAGGCACATTGCCATGGGAAAGTCTGCTGTT
>NW_006399799.1:11134569-11137687 GCF_000299155.1 Elephantulus edwardii
CCTACTCCCCCGACCCCATTCACTCTTTTTTTTACAGACAGACATAGACACACACACACACACACACACACACACACACACACACACACACACACACACACACACATTTTCCTTCATTGTTGCACCTCCAGAGGATTTTCAAAGGCAGTACTGAATCTTAATTTCCTCTTTTGTAAAATTTCCTCTTTGTAATAATAGGACCTACTCTGAGTGGTTGAGGACTACCAACTGCTTGCTTGAAGTGTTAATTCAGGCCCACCCAGCAGCACCTCTGATTACTTCAGAAAAACCAGCAGTTTCACTCCAGCACACAACATGGGTTGCTAAGAATTGGAATAAACTTGATTGTAACTGGTTTGAGTTTTGGTTTTTTTTTGTTTTACTCACAGGGTTATCTGAGGAGTCTATGAGGTAATGTAATTTAAGGGATTAAAATGTGTACTGTTATTAACAGGATTAGTTGATACCCACATGTGATTCTTCCCACCCTTTTTCCCCGGACAGGAGGGCAGAAAGCCAGGAGCTTGAATTTTCTACAAAGCGATGACATACTCAGGGTCACCTGAATGAAGGGTGAGTCCATAGAGTCTTTATTTTTTTCCTCCCCACCCCCGTCTTTTAACACAATTCTACTTCTCAGTCATCTACCAGGGGAGTTCTGGTGGCATAGTCCATGGCGAGTTGCACTGTTACTCCAAAGACGGGGTCTCTTTGGTGGTTCAAATCCACCAGTGGTTCTGAAAGACAAAGATAAGCAATCTTCTTTTGTGTGATTTACAGATTCTGAAAACTTGGAGGGTCAGCTATGAGTGGGTTTTAAATCAATGGCAATGAGTTTGAGTTTGAATCCTCTACTAAGGACCAGGGACCTGGTGCTGGGACAAAGTCTCAGAGAAGTCCATGTGGATATTAATTTCTTCTTTAACCCCCAGAAAGCATCAGTCTTCTTTCATGCTCAAAGCTGGAGTCCAGTTCACCTGCTGAATAGAAATTTACCTTGGCTAAGAGAGAAATCCTGAGCTCCTCTCTTCATACCTCCTTATGTGATGCTTGGGTTCCTGCCCAGACCAATTAAATCATAATCTCAAGGGATGGGACATTGGCCTTTTAAAAAAAATCATCTAGATTATTTCAATGAATAGTTGGGTTGAGTCCAAATACTAATCTTTCAATCCTTCCCAGTCAGTCTTCCATATTACCCAAAGTGTTTCTTAAACAATGGCTTCAATGTTGGCATTTACCCAGGAAAACCTCCATGGCTTCCACTGCCCCCAGGCTGAAGTCCAAAGTCTTTTCATGGCACTCAAGAATCTTTCACTATTTGGATAATGAAGATTGATTCATATGAGTCTGGCACTTTACTGAGGGCTTTACCTGTATTATCTTATTCAATACACACAAGTGTCAGTTTCCTCACCCATAAAATGAGGACATGAAAAAAAAACACACGGCATAGTGTCTGGCACACAGATACTACTCAGTTAACAACAAGTTAACCCTTAACCATTACCTCCAATACTACTATTTTACAGGTGAGAGTGAAGTTTCAGGGAAGTTAAGCAACTTGCCCAAGACCACAACCCTAATAAATGAGCTGGGTTGCTTTTCATTCTGTTACTGAAGACCTGTGCTCCACTCACAATTTCTAGACTTCCCATTGACCAGGCCTTTGCATGTCATTTTCCCTGCCAGAGGCAGTGATTCTCACTTCTGTGATGTCCTCAGCCTTTTCTATAGACCTCTCTTCCATTCTCAATATGCAGATCGTCGTTTAGGCAGATAGTACATCCACATCCACGATGCCTCTTTCACCTCTAGCTCCACTATACCTTGCCCAGCAAGAAGCAGACCTCTGTGAGTGTTTGGTGTGTATTGTTTTTTTGTTGTTGTTGTTTTGTTTTAAAATTTTTTTTTTTTATTTGATGCAAGTAGAATCTGCCAGCGTGAGCCAAGTCAAGTGTGGAGAATAAGACCTGCTGGCAGGGACCATGTGTGTCCTTATCTGTCAGACCTGGCTCTTGCTTTGCTCTCCTGTTCCCTCTACAAATTCTCCCCACTCGAAGTTCACCCCTCCAGATGTCTGATATCATCCAGGGGCAGAAGTCTAGAAAGATCCTCATCTCCCCAGTTCATTTGTTGTTGTTGTTATGTGCTGTCAAGTCACTTGTGACTCATAGCAACCCTATATATAACAGCCCTAAATCCTGCTCTGTCCCGTGCCAACCTCATTGTCTCCGTCACACCTATTCCCACTATCTCAATCACTGAATCGGTCCATCTCATCTAGGTTTTCCTCTCCTGTCTTCCAAACATGATGTCTCTCTTCAAGGACTGGTCCCTCCTTGCAACATGTCCAAAGTATGTCAGAAGAAGCTTCAGAATCCTTGCCTCCAAGGAACAGCCTGGCTTCACCTTCTCCAGGACAAACCTGTTTCTTCTCCTAACAGGCCATGGTATATTCAACAATCTTCTCCAGCACCACAGCTCAAAGGCCTCAATTTTCTTACTCAACAAATATTTACTGAATGTCTACTACAAGCCAGGCACTATACCTGGTACCACGTACAGAATGGAGAACACATCAGGTGGTCCCTGCCCACATGAAGCTTACATTCTAGTGAGAGAGACAGACAACAAACAATATGCAGATGGAAATATAATGACAAATTCTCCATGGAAGGAAAAAACATGTTATATTGAAATTAACATAGAGAGTATAAGTATTGTGGCCAGAAAAGGCCTCTTTGAGCATGTGACAAGCCAGGGCTTGAGGGTATGAAGAACTCTGTCTGACAGGCAAAGAGTAAGAGGAAAGTATTCTGGGAAATGGGAATAGTCTAGGCAAAATCCTGGAAGAAGAAAAAAGATTGGAATGTTGAGGAAATGAAGGCCAAGATGAAGGAAGTACAGGAAACAAGGCGAGATATGAGGTACGAAGCGATGTTGGGATCAAGGAAGGAACAGGTTGTATTTCACCATTATAAAACTGGAGGTGGTTGCAACAGCAAAAGAATTTTTTTTGTCAAAGAGAAAAGCCAACTGGAGGGGGTGGGTAGGGAGGAAAACGTGCAACAATTAATCAATGGAAATCCAAATTCTTTAGAAACTTTAAAAAAAA
>NW_006399799.1:11137932-11171275 GCF_000299155.1 Elephantulus edwardii
CAAAGAGAAAAGCCAACTGGAGGGGGTGGGTAGGGAGGAAAACGTGCAACAATTAATCAATGGAAATCCAAATTCTTTAGAAACTTTAAAAAAAAACTCAGTTAAAAAAATAAAAAATTGGAGGTTGTGTAGTCCACAGGGAGTTACACTGCTAACCCAAAAGCAGCACCTCGTCGGTGGTTCAAATCCACCAGTGGCTCCACAGAGAGATGGGCAATTTTCCCTCATGTGATTAACAGCCTCGGTCTGGACTCTACGGCAATGAGTGAGTAAGCGAGTCAGAGTTTTAAACCAGAGCTGGCTTATGATTTGTATGTTTAAAAAAATCTCTTTGTCAGCTGTCAAAAACTGATTGACAAGACAAAAACAAGGAAACCTTTAGAGGGAAAGGCAGTAAGCTAGAGGAGAAGAAATATTTTCAAACTAGGGTGATGGCTATGGACTCCAGCCATACTTAGGAAGTTAACTCAATAGGAAGTTTTCAGAAGAACTAAAAAAACCTTTATTGAATATCTGTAACAATCCCAGCAAGGGGGTGGGGGTGGCAGGCACCAGGAAGGCTTGGGAATATAAACAAAAGATGCACGTCTTCAACCACAAAAGCAAATACATGGTCACCTCCCTTCCTCCCTCCATCCTTCCAGTCTTTTGGGGAAAATGGGTCCCAGATCAACAAACAGGCTGAAAGTTCAGGGGCATGTCCACCTCCCTTGATAGAGTCAACAAACCGTTTCAGAGCTGGGCACTTGAAATATGGAAATGTATTTCCCACAGCCCCAGTAGGAAGGAATGCTGTCTTCTCAGGCTCAGAAGTTGCCAAATTTTAGGACCGCAACCTGAACCTGCTGCTATCCTGGGAGTGGTGAGCCACCACATGGGGTGGCCAGGGAGAGAAGAAGGGGACAGTGTTTCTTCTTCCTGTCCTGAGTGTGCTGGTTTGTGGGAAAGGCGTGGCTGGAGTTTTGCCCTCTGTCTACAACCCTCTGTCTCCTTCTCCCTCCTCCTTCGTAAGCAGGATTGTCCTACACTGCTCACTGCCATTTCCCTTAGGAGTACATCAAGTCTGAGATCCCCTCTCTGAAATGAGCCCAGCAGGAAAGCAGTCTGCTGAGCTAAGACTATATGACCTGTTTCAGCTCATTATTCTTCCTTGAGAAGCGGCTTTTTCAGAGCTTTCTGAACCCACCTCTCTGGAAAAGCCACCCCATACCTCACTGTCCTGGGGTGTTGCAAACTCCCCTTCTGAGCCTATGAGTCCCCTCAATTCAGCCTCTGGGGAGAGCAGTGAGGGAAGATATTCTCAGGGACAGGTTAGGTATTTAATAGCCAATGCAGAATACTAGCTGGAGAACACCTCCTCATCTTGGATCTTCCAGTCCTTAACCAACTCGTGCAGGTTCTGGGGGACACTCAGAGGAAGAAGTAACTAACCCGCACAGAAATATTCAGTATTTTAACAACTTGTACAGCAACACTGATCCAACTGAATTTCAGGCCCGGGCTTGTCTCTCTCTATCTCATCCAGTCTCTGCTGTTCCACAGGGAATGGCTATTGGGCCATTTTCCCTCATTAAAAGAGGAAAAGTGGCTCCGGTTAGAACTGGATAAATGGCCTCCAGGCAGTGAGCGGCCGCATGAACTCCTCCAGGCTGAACAAGATCTCAGGCCTCAACCACTGTGTGTGAGTGACCTCGGAGGGCCCAGCCGCCTCTGACTGTCCTCCCTCTTGTCTCTCCTCATAGTTATTTTTATCCAGCCTGACAGCCTTTGGCTGTCCCAGCAGTCAGGGCCCTGTGAACCAGATGCAAACCAGGCACACAAGCGTCTGGTGCTGAATCCCAAGAGGATTTATCCCTGGGTATGATCGCGTGGTGCTTCCGTCTTGCTACACTGCACATCCAGCTAGAGGTCACTCAAGAGGGTGGCCTCAGGGGCACCGGTCCTCAGGTCCTCAGCCTGGGATCCTGTTTGGGACTGTTAGCCAAGGCCTGGTGGTGATACTCCCTCAAGGAACCTTGCTGCTGCCCAGAAACCTTCCAGCTAAGTCCACCAGGCTAGCTGTGTGCAGAGAATGGCTAGTCATCTGTAGAGTGCGTGTGGGTGTGGGTGTGTGTGGTTAGGAGAAGGCAGAGCAGGCCATGGTGGAGAACGAGTCTATCCTTTGTGTGGTTCATTTTGATGGGATGGGCTGAAAACAGGTGGACAAGGGAAAAAATGCCCAGAAGATGTGACCCTGTTGAGTTAATGTGTCCTGGAAATGAAGTGGACACAAGCTCTATCTATCTATCTATCTATTGACCCTGTTGAGTTAATGTGTCCTGGAAATGAAGTGGACACAAGCTCAATTTCCAGGTCTGGGAAAACTGTAGCCTGCTTGTCACCACCGTTGAGAAGAGTCTGACCCTCCAATGAAGCAGTGTACCTCAGCTCATCATACCTTTGGGTGAAAGCTGTGTTCCCAGACCTGAGATTTGTGCCTGGTGTGTGTAACGGCAGAAGAGAGGGTTGAGCACAGCTTCTTCAGGACTCATCTGTTCAGGGAAAAGGTGGAACCAAGTTTCTGGATGGACAAAGTGGGTAAGCAGTGAGGAGAGACAAGTTGGAAGAAAGGACAGATGGTGAGTGAAAGGACACCTTCCATCTATGAAAAGGCTGTGCAGCTCCTGGAAGAAAGACCTTCTCTCGTGGGGAGGAAGCCAGCTCAGAAAGCCCCGATTTCGGTGATTTCAGAGACCCAGGAGCGGCAGAGCATGGCCCCTGTAGGCCTTGCAGCAGGCCCAGGGGACGATGGGCGGGGGGCAGGGACAGCCACAGGGGCAGAGGGCCCAACAGCACCAGGTGGGGTCAGAGAGGAAGACCGAAGGAGGGATGCAATGTGACTGCTCCTGGCAGCCCTGCTGCTGGGGGTCACCGGTCGGGGGCCAGCTGGCCTCTCCATGGGGCGGGCCCTCCTGGCCAAAGTGGCCCCTCGACTGGGCAGAAGATTCTTCCGGGCGGGTAGGATGGTGGCAGCGGCTCGGCGCATGGGAGTGGCTCGGAGGCCTGGGATGGGATAAGTGGGAGAGGAGGCGCTGGGCAGGACGGGACCGGGCACTCGGCCCAGGATGGTGAGCTGGCTGCTTGGGGCGGGCAGCCCTGGACAGCTGGGGAAGAAGGACCAGGGCCACGCCGGGAAGGCCAGGGGGCCAGTGGGAGTGGGCAAAGGCTCCATCTCGGCTGCGTAGCTGTTGAGGTGAGAGAGAAGGCGAATCCGAACAGGGTCCGCACAGCTGCTTGGTCCTTCCAGGACCCCCAGGTACCTGATGACTTCCGTGAGGCACTCCCGAAAACCAATGCTCCTGAAGTCGATGGCCAGGGCACGGGCATCAAAGAATCCTGAGAAGAGAGGGGCAGTCTGAGGGCGTGCTGGCATAGGGGGAGCTCTGTGCCTGTGGTCATCAGACTAACTGAGATCTGGACTGGCCTCCTCCACTCACCCTCAATGTGACCCACTCTCTGAATGTCACGCCCATGTCTCTCAGCCCCAGCTGGCCCCCAGCTATAAAGTGGGAATAATAATCCTTCCCATCTGCAGAGGGAATAAAATAATCCCTGCCTGGGGTTATGAGAACCAAATGAATTTAATAAACTATGACGCATTAGAAAACGTAAAAGGTTATTTTCAATACAACCCATGATTAAGCCCGAGAAGAAACTCTGTGGAGAAGACAAAGTCATTTAAGTAGACACTGACTGGGTGTGAAAAGGCTGTGCACAACAAGGAAGTGTACAAGAACCCTGCCTGCTGGTAAGGGTTAGAATTGGCGGCAGTGGCTATCAGAGCTGGGAGGTTCCTTGTTAAGGCAAGAAACTGTAGCAGTGATGCACGAAATGTTTGGAGGCAGCAGATCTTGGTTCAGATCCTGGTTCTGCCACTTAACTGACTATGGACTATGGACAAGTCTCTGAATCTTTCTATGTCTCAATTTCCTTAGCTGTATGATGGAAATTGATATAATAAAATCTGACTTGAGATTTGTGAGGGTAAAATGACATTAAATGTTCAATACAGTAAAAATTAGCTACCATTTGTATTCCTAACAACTCTGGTGCTTTAATCCACAGCATGTTGTAAAAGAGAAAGTCAAGTATTCTCTCCAGCTGTTAAAATCCACTCCTGGGACAAAGATGGCCAGTTTACTATAATTATGATTTAGTTTTAGGAATTCCAGTGGAGGGTGGCTATGAGTAAGAACTGACTTTATGGTTGTGAATTAGTATATTCCTGGCTTGATCCATGTAAGCATTTGAGTCGATTCTTTGGCCCAAAGGACCCTACTCTGATGTTCAGGTACTGACATCAGGCCGAGACCCTCTCTGCTCTGATTTCAGTGAGGGATGATCAGGTGGATGACCCCACACAAGTATTCACATTCTGCCTGACTTTCTACACTTGCCGTGCTCCCCACCATCTAGGCAAAGACAGGCTTGTGACTATGGCAGGAAATACCTGTTCCCTGTAGGCTTAGCCATGTGACTTTAAGCAAGATCCTTTCTCTTTTGATTTTTATACTAGCACTGACTCTGGTGGTGGTTGTTGTTAGGTGTCATTGAGTCAGCTCTGACTCACGGAGGAAGCCCTCCCTAAGCTTGCACCCCCCTCGCAGTCTCCTCTGCACTTGAGCCCCTTGTGACAGTCACTATAGCAATCCATCTCCGTGAAGGTCTTCCTCTCCTTCAACAATCCTCCACTTTTCCAAGCCTTATGTCCTACTCCAAGGGCTGGTCCCTCCTGACATCATGCTCAAAGTATGCCTGACTTCCTCCCAAGCACTTTATATGCTTATATAATTTAATCTTCATCTACGTCAGTTGATGCGGAGTCTATTCCAGCTCATACAGACTGAGCAGAACTACACCCACAGGGCCCCCAAAGCAGTAAATCTTTACAGATGCAGACTGCCATATGCATCTATCATCTATCTATCTATCTATCTATCTATCTATCTATCTATCTATCTATCTATCATCTCTATCTCCTATGGAGGCTGGTTGCTTTGAGCAGTCAACCTTTCAGTTAGCAGCCTAACACTTAATCACGGCCCCATCACGGGCTTCTCTGGATTCTCATAAAAACCTTATTATCATTCTTATTATTCTCATTTTAGAGTTGAAGAAACCGTGGAACAGAGAGAGGTTGTCATTTGTCCAAGGCTAAAAAGGTAGTAAGGAGGAGAGCCAGGACTCAAGCCTTAATGATCTGCCACCCCATCAGCCCTGAGTCATAAAATAATGATAACAAACCCTGCCCTTGAGGTTCTTCTGAGACTCAAATGAGGTGATGTGTGTGAAGTTCTTTGAAAATGTAAAATGCTTCCCAAATATTAGTTGTGATTTTCTTTTAATGGGAGAACTACAAATGTTGTTTGAAATCTCTTCTCCACTGGCTGACTAGTGATAGAGACGTTTTCACTGTTAGCAATGCATTCCTTTGGTAGTGATCAAATGCATGGGGGCATGCTTGCTAAACTTGCAAATTCTGAAACTCCAATCCAGATCTTGTTGTTGTTGTGTACTGTAGAGTCGGAAACAACCCATCGCTGACTCTCTGCCACATTTTCAGAGGCAGTTAATCACACTGGAGGAGATTGCCTATCCTTCTCCAGTGAAGCAGCTACTGCCTCAGAATTCCTAGGATGTAACCTGCAATTCTGATGGTCTGGGACGATGTGGCTGTACACTGAGGCTTGACACCTAATTGGGTCACTTAGCATGCAAGTGTCCCCTTCAGGGGTAGCAAGTTAAGTTTCTGGGACTTTGGTTTAATACATATGGCCAACAACTGGGGAGTTTTCAAGGTTTCCCATTTGTGAAATCACCAAGACACAGCGAGGTTTCACAGAGACACATTTACCATTTGTCTGGAAACTTTTAAAAAGCCACAATTCCATGACTTTATTTTAATGGACTAGCTCAAAATCATGGAATGAATTACATTTGCTTTCAATTATAACCCCATATGTAATAGACTATGTGAGCATGGCATACAACACTGTCACGGACACACAGCCAGGAGGCTAGATGAGAGGGTCGGCACATCAGTCAAGGTCTGTGGCTAAAATCCAAGGAAAGTCCTTCCCTGGGTTCAGGCAGGTCCTAGAGAAAATTAGTTTATAGAGGGTAACCCAGTAGTAGCTTTTGGCTGTGGAAGAAAACTTCTCCAAGATTAAGACAGGAAGGCATGGAGGGAAGAAAGGGGTGAGGACAGATGGAGACACTGAAAGTGAGAGGGAGATGCTGAAGAGGAGATTCAAGCTTTGCAAAAAGTTCTGGTTATGCCTGCTTCTGGACTGTGAGGGCCTCGAGGGCAGGGACAAAGTCCACTTTGTTCAGTAGTGTATCCCCAGCCGCTGGCCTCCAAATATGTGTTGCATGAACGAATCTGGAAAGAGAGAAGCATAAGTACCTGTCCCACCGGTGGCATGGAGCATTTTCAAGTGATCCACTGTCATCTGCAAGACTTCTGCTTTCTCCAGCTTGGAAGAACCCTGTGTGTTCAGAAGACAGAGAATGAAGTTTCCCAGTTGACCTCCATTGCTCCTTTCCTCTGCATTAGGCCATCAGTCCTCATTGTCTCAGTTTCTCATCTTCTTCTCAGATCCTTGACCACCGGCTCATGGGGCTGTGCGCTGGCTAACAGCTTTTCCATTTTCTCCTTAGAGCACCTGTCTGCTGCTCTGGACTCTGCTGACCACTTTCTCCTTCCTGAGGCCCTTGGCCTCCATGACACCACTTTTTTGTGGTTCTCTTCTGCCTTGCTTCTTGCTCCGTCTACCCCTTAAACAGTGACCTGTCCTAGTGGATATTGGTTCACTTCTCTTTTTGCTCTGAATGCTCTCCCTGGCAGATCTCATCTACTTCCACAGCTTCATCCACATTAATGATGATTCCCCAAAAGACCACTCGTGCAGACCCACTCATTATTCTAGACCATTATCTATTCACCAAGCCCTAAATCTAACATTGTTCTACCCCACCTTGTCTCTGTCCTCTCTCTTAGGAGATGCTTCCCAAGCCTCCAGTCGTCTGGCTTCTCAAATCTAATTGACACCATTTTTCCAATAGCACATGCTGACTTTTTGTCTCTGTGTCACATTTTGTGAATTCTTAAAATATTTCAAACTTTTTGTGTGTGTGTGTGTGAAGTTTTCGGCGAACATCTGAGGAATATCGGATTTGTTTCCACCTGTACAAGGGCATGCTTTGTAGCACAGGGGAAGAATTTTTGAGGTTATAAGCCCCTGTCCCCACCCCAGCTGTATCACCCACCATCCCAGCAAGTTCAATAACACAGTTACTAACTTTGCAATCTATTCCACTTTCCAATAACTCTCAAAATGTCAGCAGTGCAGAGAAACAGAGGATTCTAGAATCACAGGGTTCTGTGTTCCTATTTTGCTCTACCATTTACTAGGTGTGTGATCAGCCACAAGTATTTCCACCTCTTTATCTCTCCATTTCCTTACCTCTGTAATAGGCATAAACATCCCATTTTCAGGGTCCTTTTGAGAATTTAATTCAATAGGATGATGGAGAGAAGGTATCTGTGACTGTAGGACCTCAGTAAATAGAGATTTCCATTCCCCTTATCCAGGGACAGTTAACAATGAATGAGCGATCGCAGCACTTCAGGCAGTCGCTTACCAATCAACAGGGAGGCCCCTAAGAACAAACCCGCCATCCGCACAAGATTTCTGCCAGCATAGTCAGGAACGTCACCACGTACCTGCTTCTCAAAGGCAGTGGGCACCAGGCGCCGGAGTTCCGAAAGGCTGCTGTTGATGCGGTCTCGGCGCCGCTTCTCTATGATCTACGAAACAAGGACAAAAGAACTAGATGGTGTCCAGCTACCCACAACCGACCCCTCTGAATGGTGTCACAACACGAGCTCCCGGACAGAGTGGGAGGAAAATAGAGGACAAGATTCAAAATGATAAAAAAGATCAGACGTACTGATCCACTGACAGAAATCTGTGGAATCACTGAGCCTATAGCTCTTTTTAAATTTTTTTATTTTTTGTGTGTACTGTAAAATCGGATGTGACTGGTACAGGAGGAGATTGTCCCTCCTTTTCCAGCAGAGCATCTGGTGGGTTTGAAGAGCCTCCAGCTCTTTTTTTTTTTTAAAAAAAAACTCCTTTCCACTACCTCAAATATATGCCCCCATCACTTCTTAAATTTTTTTAAAAAACTTAACTTTATTATCTTTTTGTGTGTGTACCGTCAAATTGGATCTGACTGGTACAGGAGGAGATTGCCCCTCCTTCTCCGCAGAGCATCTAGTGGACTCGAACCATGTACTTCTGGGATTGCAGTGCAGCTTCTTGCCACTAGGCCACCAGAGTTCCCTCGCCAATCACTTTTCAGTCAAACAAGAGACAGACCTATCAAGTGAACAGTAGTATTCCTCAGAAAAATCAACCACAGAAGACCAAGAGAGCAGCATTTGCCTAAAAAAGCAAGCTCAGAAGGCTCCAAGGAGCAGGAAAGAAACAAATACAAATGGGAAATCTGGGGAGGAAGTGTGGGGTGATGTTACATCAACAGGATTATAACCAATGTCATACAAGAAGCAGAACAAATGTATAATTTGTTGAGTGAAAAATGAATTTGCTTTGTAAACTTTCACCAAATCACAATAATAAATAAAAATTTAAAAACAAGGGCAAGAAGTTTTATGTGGGTACTTCATCAGAGTTTCCAATGTGCCTCGGTGAACACTGACTCACATTTTCTCTTGTGATGTTTTTGAGGATGATAGATCTACAGAGTTTTATTCCATTTCCCGTTCTTTCCCCCCACCCCCGTTATTTCATTTTTTAATACACTGAAGGTTTGTTTCAACTATTCATCTAGAATGTCTATCAAAACTCTCACGCACTGTTGTCAAGTCAGAACCAACTCATAGCTAACCCTCCAGCACGTTTCAGAGGCTGTGAACAGCACAGGAAGCGATTGTCCATCTTTCTTCTGCCTAGCCTCTGGCAGATTCTAACTGTCAGAAGGACCACCTTTGGGTTAGCAGAGCTACTCTCTACACACTAGGCCACCAGAACTCCAAGAGGAAAGTATTTATAGAGGGATAATTTTTCCAACAGCGTGTGCTGACTTCATATTTCTATGTCACTTTTAAAAAAAATTTTTTTTGTTTGTGTGTGTGTGTACCGTCAAATCGGATCTGACAGGTACAGGAGGAGATGGCCCCTCATTCTCCGGCAGAGCATCTGGTGGATTCGAACCTCATATCTCTGGGATTGCAGTGCAGCTTCTTGCCACTAGGCCACCAGAGCTCCCCCTGTGTCACATTTTTACAATTTAAAAAAATAAATTATTATTTTTGTGGGTGTACCATCAAATCAGATCTGACTGGTACAGGAGGAGATTGCCCCTCCTTCTCCAGCAGAGCATCTTGTGGATTTGAACCTGGTACCTTTGGGATTGCAGTGCAGCTTCTTGCCACTAGGCCACCAGAACTCCCTACATTTTTTTTTCAGAGCTCCCTATGTTTTTATAATTCTTAACAATATTTCACACTTCTTCACGATGTTATTGCATACTTACTAAACTATAATGTAAATATAACTTTAACATTCACTGGGGAACCCAAATATCATGTGACATGTTGATTGCACTATTTGCTTTATGGCAGTATTCTGAAACTGAACTTGCAATATCTCCAAGGTATACTTGTATTCTTATTTATGAAGGAGGAAACAGGTTCAGAGACAGGCAGTGACTTGCAAACAGTCACACAGCAAGGAAGTGCAGAGCCAAGCCTATATTACCCAGGTGTCTTTTCTTGGTCTGTGGAAATGACATTCAAAATACTGTAATCATTGTTACAACTGTACACAAGTTTCCCCTGATATCCGAAAGTCGAGTGTTTCTCTTAACCCTTTTGTAAGCCAAAATTATGTAAAGTGATGAAGCAGTTGCAACTAATTGATATGGGGAAAATATTTTATTCTTCTGGGACTCAAAAAAGAACTACCAAATCACAACAGGTAGCACACAAAACATAAATGAACACTAACACAGAGTGCTCACAAGCTTCTCAGGGACATGGCGGCTGGAAAGGAGAGGCTGAAACAGCTCCTGGGGAGAGAGCTTGTTGATAATACCCTCATTACTCGGGGTGCACACGTTACTGTAGAAGAAATGCTGGTCCTGGCTGTACTTACCACCTTTTTTTTTTTTGCCTAAAAGCAAAATACTCCTCAGATGTCTTTTAGTTAGGGGAAATAGGTCCTAATGTGGGTCTTTTGTAAAGTGAGAAGATATAAGGCCAATTTTATTTACTTATTTATGAATATTTAATTTTTTTGTGCCATTGAGTCAGATCCACCTGGCACAGGAGACTGCCCCTCCTCCAGCAGAGTATCTGGGGGATTTGAATCACATGCCTTCAGGATTGTAGCACAGCTTCTTGCCACTAGGCCACCAGAGCTTCCTCTAAGGCTAATTTTTAAAAAAGCAGGAATTTCTGTATCAACTAATCCAGCTGGGGACACCAGCCACAGAACTGGCCTGGAGGCCCTGTGTTGGACCCTGCGAGCTCTGAGGTCCTTGAGACTTTTCTCTCTAAGGCTGCAAATCCTTTGATTCCTATCCCCTTTGTTGTGTGCCATGGAGTCAAGGTGATTAGCCCATCCTTCTCCAGCGGAGCATCTAGTGGATTAGAACTGTGAGCCTTTAGGATTGCAGTGCAGCTTCTAAGTCCTTTGATTTTAATTTTGTCATTCTCGCCTCACAATACCAATAGTAGGATACTGATAAATCTGTTGAAAGCCAAACACTTTGCCATGGACTTGATTTCAACTCATGATGATCTCATATTATAGAGCAGAATTGCTGCATGGGATTGTCTTGATGGCAAGCCTTCTGGAACAGACTGCCAGGCCTTTCTTCTGTGGTACTGCTGGGTGGATTTGAACTGCTCACCTCTAAGTTAATAGTTGAGCACAAACTGCTTGCACATACACATACATCCCCCCTCTTCCAGGGACCTGCATGATACTAGAGAAGGACAGAAATTATGACTCTTATTTCACAGGTAAAGAAAATGAGGGATGGAAAGAAGCAGTTTGTCTAAGGTGTCATGTTTGTGAATAGCAAAGCTGGAGCCAGATCCACGTCTCAGGACTCCCTGTGCAGTGCTCTTCCTTCTCAGCCCAGCTACACCCTAGGTGGAAAGTGGGTCTGGGACACTCGCCAGCAGCAAACTGGGGGTGCCTCAGTTCTCCTGTTCTCCATTCCTTGGAGAACTGAGACAAATGGAAGGCTCGGAGCACAGACGAGGCAAGATTGGGTAGAAAGGAAGGCTGGTGTGCATCAGAGAATTATTCATGATGGCTTTTCTAACCTTGGCTTTGACTTTACATATGGCAAATGGGAGGTGTTTTGTGGTCCAACAATGGGATTAGACAATTTATCAATAATGTCAACAGAACCTTTTGAGTTGGAAATGCAAATAAGATGTATAGAATGCTAAAGAGGGGATTTTTGATCAGGTTAGTCATCCTGCCAGGCTGAATTTGAGCAGGCTGAGAGGCAGAAAATGGGAATCTATTACCATTTAGAAAGAAGAACCAGAATGTAGTATGTCCTTTGGACTTGAGATTCCTGTTCAAAGCAGAGGTGAAGACACCAGACAGTCGAAAGTAGTGGCTGGCAGCAGGGGTGACAGAGGTGGTGCAGAACCAAAGACTGGCATGAGGCAGAGCTGAGCTAGGCCTGCTGACCCACAGAGTTAGAGCTGGGAGGTTTCAGGCCAAGGCTAACTGGTGGAGATGGAGTTGAGAGGTGTGTGTTCATAACTGTCTGGAGCAGTGCAGAGTCCGAGGTCACGAGACCTAGACAGAGAGGCCTATCTAGTAGTAGGCTGAGAAGACTGAAGAATTGTATACTGAGCATTTGCAACCTAAACGGTAACATGCCACTTCTCTAATAAATTCAAAATTGTGAATTTTGTCTCTAAGTTCTGTAGTCATTGCAACAAATTAGTGTACCTAATAGGGAAGTTTTGAGAGGGTTAGTTGGTGTTAGAACTGATAGAAGGCGTGGTGTGTGGGGCCATGTCTGATCTCACCGGAATTACCTCTGTGCTGCTGTTGGTGGAGAATCTTCCCCTTGTAAAGTTGGAGTAGGTCAGACAAAAGCACTCCCATCACTCCCAAAGCTTTTATAGCCAGCATAAGAGCAATAACAGTAATGGTTTATGTCAGGCACTTTTATGTATTCTTCTAAACAACCTTTGAGATGTTGTTAGGTGACATCAAATCGTCAAATCCAGTACAACTCAAGGCGAGTACAACTCAAAGTGACCCTAATGAACAGCCAACCCGAACCCCACCCTATCCTGTGCCATCTTCATCATCTCTGACACACTTAAGCCCTTTGCTACATTATTCCAGTTAAATGTATGAGGAAAAGAAGCTTGTTAGGTGACTGGCCTAAAGTTACCCTAATAATTTACTGGCAGTGGCAGGATTTGAAGCAGTCAAGGTAGCTTCAGAGTGATGAGTCTCTCTCTTGGCTAGATCTCTGAAAGAGTTGAGAAAGCCTTTGTTTTGCAACTCAGGGGATGACCACTCACCCCTCTCCTTTTCTTCCTGGCTTGCATCTGTGAAGGGCTGGCAGTGGACAACGGCCTGGCCATCTGGCTGGAGAGAAAGAGAAAGGCTTATTTTTTTTTTTCTTCAGCACTTGGGGACCATCACCATGGCCTGGGCTGACCCCTCGGAGGCCTGGCTGTCTGTGACCACATCCCCCTCCCAGGCGGCCAAGGCTCCCAGGCCAGGAAGAGCCACAGGGCGGGCGTGGGAGGGACGCCTTACTCCCCAGGGGCTCATTTCTCCTCGGGCCAATTCCTCCCTGGCACTCAGGGTTTCCTGCCTCCAATGCCGTGGCAGCTCGCGCGGCAGCGCGCAGGGGGTTGTTGGCTCCTGGCACCGACGTGCTGGGCCTCCCCAGTGGCTGCGGCAGGCGACGTCGCCGTCGGGGAACCGCGGGCCGGGCGGCTCGGGCTTTGCAACTCGATCCCCGCGGGGCGGAGCCGGCCGAGGGCACGGGCCGGCGGCGCTGGCGGCGGCTGGGCCGGGGCGGCCGGGTTGGGTTTCAGAGGGAGCCGCTGGGAATGAGCGTGGAAAGAGCAGATGCCGCCGCTTCCCACGGGCCGAGCGCGGCGGCCACCCGCCCCTGCCCGGCCTGCAGCTGCCGCCGCCTCCCACGCGGCGCAGCCCTAGTGGGGGCGGGGATAAGCGGCATGTGGGTCACAGGCCGCTTTGGGGACACTGCTTTGGTTCCCCAGAGGTCTCCGGCTCCATCACTTCAGGCCTCCTCTCCCACCCTGGGCCTCCTCTCTGCAGCCTAGCTGAATGAATGATGGATGTTTTCACACCCCAGGAGTTTCCATCCCTGGTAGAAAGCCCATTCCTCCCTGGGCTTTTCCTGCCCAGACTTTTAAAAAATCCCAACCAGCTCAGCTGCTCACCCTCCTAACGGGTTTCCTGCTCCCAGGGATCCCTTAGAATGGAAAGGATTTGCTGGGTTGCCAAGCCTTCAGAGGCCCCATTCAGTCCCAGGGCTGGTGTTGGGAGCCCCAGGAAATGTCATCCTGGGCTCAGCTCTCCAGATGCTCACCATCTGGTGGGGAGACACCATATGAACTAGCACCTTCAGACAAGGTGACTCCTCTGTTATTTCTGAATACAAAACTCCACACATCTCACTCCAACAGGAACTCATAAGCTTGCCCCAGTCTCTTACAAGCTTCCCTGCCCCTGGGTTTCCCATTTTAGTAACCCACCCCTGTGAAGTCCTTCCATCACTTTTCCCAGACTGTAAATCTTTACAAGAGGAGGGAGACTGACTCAGCTTCTTCAGCCAGAAGAGACTAGTGGATTCAAACCACTGACCTTTTAGTTAGCAGCCCTATGCATTATGTGCTGTGCTACCAGGCCTCCTTCATCTCAGGGAAGGAACCCTCAATTTCCAGTCCTGCAAGGCAAAAATCTATCTTTGATTTCTCTTCTACCTTATCGAAACCTGCCAATTCTATGTCTAAACTTCATTTCAAAACCGTGTTGTTAATCTGTACTGCATTTCAGGACCAACTTCTGTAGTTTTCCACCTGGATAACTGCAAGAGCTTCTTATAGGCCCCCTCCACAGCTCTTTTTATCTCCTACAAAACTATCACTATGTTGCAGAACGAGTCATTGTAGTTGTCTTGAAACGCTTCAGTGATTTCCTAGTAGGATCAGGGCACTAATTTTTATGTGACCCACCTGTTCCCTGCCATCTCTTAGTCTCAACTCTTCCCTTGCTCACCATTCTCCCATCAGTGGATGCTCATATGATTCTCAAAGCCTAGAATTCTCTGGTTCACTCTATCTCTCCATTCTAAGTCTGGGTCTTTTTGCTCAGAAACTTTCTGCATCATTCATTTTTCAATTAAAATGTCAACTCTCTGACAAGCATCCCCATCCCAACTAGATGCTTCAAATACTCTTCTAGCATACTATATTAATAGTATTTATGCACATTTTTATTTTATATGCATGTGACTATGATTAATACCCAATACGCTGCTAAGCTCCATGTTAATGTAACCTCAGTACTCAGCATAGTGCCTGGGACACAGCAAGGTCATTATATCACTCCATCCTCCTGCCCTTATCTTTGGCATCACTGGTAATGGAAGAGGTGAGCACTAGAAAATCTGTGTCCTACACTTTTGTGACCGCCCCCTTGACATTTAGGGTTGGATCATTTTCATCTACTATCTAAGAAAGGAGAGAGTATGAAAGGCGCCCAAGTATCAAGGACTCTCCTTCACAGGGTCGCTATGAGTCGCCTGCGACTCAACGGCACTTAACAACAATAGTATCAACAGAGAGAGATCAGCTGGCCCAGTGGACAGAAAGCGATGCTACCAAGCCAAAGGTGAGTGACTTTTAATCCACGGCCCTCGGGCCTGTCTTTCATTGTTTTTGTTCAGACATTCCTCTAGGTCATATAGCCCTGGTGTACAAGTTGCCGTACTGTGGTCACTTGTGGTTGCTGTGAGGCTGAACACTGTGACACTGATGTGTCAGATGTGTTAATGGTTGGCTATCTAATGTGGACAGGGAGTGGGGTGGAGCTCCCCGATTAAAACAAGCTTGGAAGGAGGAGTGGCATCCACTTCCTTAATAGCTTGCCTCCAGAAACCCTGTGAACCTGGAGAGAGGATGAAAGGTACCCAAGCATTGAGGACTCTCCTTCATAGGGTCGCTATGAGTTGCCTTTGACTCGACGGCACTTAACAACAACATGTAAGAAAGGAAGCACTGGGGACACCTAGGTCAGTAATTTGAACCACCAGGAAGATGTGGCTGTCTGCTTCTGTGAAGATGCTTTGGAAACACTGTGGGACAGTTCCACTTGGCCCTATAAGGTCACTCTGAATTGGCATCCACATGATGGCAGTGATTTTAGTTTGGGCTTTGCTCAAAGAGAGAAGGTTGCAGAGAGATCAAATCTGCATTTGTCAAGTCCTCATGTTATGTCCTGGCTCCATAAACCACATCTGGAAAAAGGTATCCTTCATTCAAACATCTGGATAAACAGTCATGGTAAGGGTGCTGTGAGAGTTCCTGAGAAGGCTGCTACAGCAAGTTGGGTCCAGGGTTCAGATAGCCAGAATTTGTGATCTGCAGGGCAGCCTGCTTACAGAGCTTCCCTGGGGACAAGCCCTGAAAGCCACAGTACACTAAGAAACACGGCCTTTGTCCCTTCCAGCTGGATAAAGCGTCTCTCGGGGTATTGGGTTAGCATCACGCACGTCACTGCCTCTCAGTTTGATCCTTCCTCAGGGACCATCTATTGAGACGGAGGCACCCATCTGAGGGCAAGACAGCTATAGCCTTCCTTCCTCTGGTCTCCGGACCAGCTGTACTTAGCAGGGTTCTTTTTCTCCACTATCTCTCACAGACCGACCTTATTTCACTGTTTTTTTAGGCACCATTATCTATATTTCTTTTATTTAAGCCTTATAAAAGCCCATTTTATAGATGAAGACACTGAACCTCAGGGAGGTTGTCTAGCTTGTCTAGCTTACGCCGCCGCTAAGGAGAAAGGCTAAGATGGGAATCTATCTGGCTGCACAGTCTGCATTGTTTTCACTCATAATTCCTACTTCCTGTCTGTCTGAATAGCCCCTGAGTCCCCAGATCCTTAAAGCTCCCAAGAGCCCCAGTCAGTCTTTGCTTCCAGCCCACAATCTGGCCCTGACAGTGGGAGGAGGTGTGGGAGCTTCTTGTCTGAGAGTCTGAAACTCAGGCAGATTTTCATGAACCCAGAGAAGAGTGTTGACCACCAAGATCTGCTCCATGGGACTCCAGGGGCCCCTAGCCAGAATTCCAGGGTGGTCTCTTTAGTGGGGGCAGCTCTCCAGGCAGTCTGGCTGCCAGTCCTGACCACCCTCTGCGCTAACCTCCCCTGGGAACTCCTAGAACCCTTACGAATGACCCCACTTATTTTGCAACAACGAAAGGCAGAGAAACAATGAGGAGACCTCAGAAAGCAGAGATTTTATTTTTAAAATGAGGAGGCTCAGAGAGGGGAAGGGATTTGCCCCAGGCCACACAGCAAATAAGAGGAAAATATAGAAGGAGGTCTCCTGATTTTGTCTAGTACTCTTCCAGTACACCCTATGGGCTCACTGTCCTGTCATTTGCGTCTCCTTAACCAGTTCATTATGTTCTAGACAGCATGTCCACAACCACTTGTCTCATTATGATTGCGCCACTTCACACTTAGGAAAAATAATGATCTTATAGATGGGTGGCCAAGATACGAAGAGGTCATTTAAGAATTCTGCCCAGTAAATCTATTCTTCAGATTGTTAGTCTTTTCACTGCCTCATCAACATGGAACCTGCCCCCCTCCCCCAGCCACCCCCCATCCTCTCAACTGACTGGAAAGCAGCATTTACTGTGAATTGTCTTATGTCAAAGCAAGGAGCAATGTGCTTTCGTGAAGTTATTAGTAGCCTATGTTATAACCCACATGTACAGCACAGAACTGTGTCCCACAGGATTTTCAAGGCGACAATCTCTAAGAAGCAGATTGCCAGGCTAATCCTCTGAAATAACTTTGGGTATGTCTGAACCACAAACCTTTTGGTTATCAGTGGAATGCTTAACTGTTTGCACCATCCAGGGTACTTTGAGGCAGGCTATTGTTTTTAAAATATTTTTCTTATACTTTAGGTAAAAGTTTACATAGTAAATTAGGTTCCCACGTGACTTTTTTCTATAATTTGCTCCACTATAGCGACCCTCTATGAGATGGATTGATTCGGTGACTGGGGTAATCGGGATGGGTGTGTCAGAGGCGGTGCGGTTGGCGCAGGATAGAGCAGGGTTTAGGGCTGTTGTGCATAGGGTCGCTATGAGTCGGAAACGACTCGACGGCACATAACAACAACAACATAGCGCATCAACATTCTCATTATTTCCATTCTTCTGTCCCTCCTTAGCTTTTCATCTTTGTTTTAGGGTAAATGTTGTCTATACAATAACCTAGTATTTGGATGAAAGGTGAGCAATGGGCATGGCTTCAGTTCCAACTTCAAAGATGTCATAGGGCAGTATTCTTAGGAGTTCCTCCAGTTTCCATCAGTTCAGTAAGTTTGGCCTTTTTCAGGAATTTGAATTTTATTGTGTATTTTCTCCCTGTGGCTTTATGAGCTTGGTGGTGGTGTTACATGCCATCAAGTCACCTGTGACTCAAAGGAACCCTTGGAATACATACATATCTATATGGAGCTCTAGTGACATCATGGTGACAACCTGCACTTCAATCCCAGAGGCTCACGCTTTGAATCCACCAGCTGCTCCAAGGAAGGAGGATAGACAGTCTCTTCCCATGAAATTTCCTGCCTCTGAAAACCTGCTAGAGGCTTAGCTATGGGTTGGTTCTGACTTGACAGCACACAACAACTACATTTATATTTATGTATGTTGTGCCTGTATATAGTAGAGTCAGAAATGGCCCACAGCTGACCCTCTGGTGGGTTTTCAGAGGCAGTTAATTGCACGGGAGGAGATTGTCCATCCTTCTCCCACGGAGCAGCTGGTGGTCTCGAACCTTGTACCTTCGAGATTGCAGCGCAGCTTCTTGCCACTAGGCCAACAATATACATATACATGTACATATACATATACATATACATATACATACACACACACACACACACACACACACACACACACACACACACACACATCTAGTTGTTGTGTGCTGTCGAGTCAGAATAAACCCATAGCTAACCCTCCAGCAAGTTTTCAGGGGCAGGAAATTGCATGGGAAGAGACTGCCCATCTTTCTCCCACAGAGGAGCTAGTAGATTCGAACAATGTGTCTTTGGGTTGGCAGCACAGCTCCTTACTACCAGAGCTCCCACAATATCTATCTATCTATGGACATTCTGGCAGCATTCATACATGTACATGTGCCTGCAGACAAACCTGTGAGAGTAAACTGATGTGCCTTCCTCTGCTTATATACATAAATGTCTACCTATGTAACCACACATACATTTTATTGGTTTATTACTGCTGTTGTAAAGTTGTATGTTTGAAGTGTGTTATTACCACTCCTATTTTGTAAGAGAGACAACTAAGATTCAGACAAAGGCAAAGTCCGTTGCTCACACTAATAGTCAAACTCCAACTCATTGCTGTCAAGTCGGAACTGACTCAGATGTCATTCCACTGGATTTCCAAGGTTGGAAATCACACAGGAATAGAGTGCCCATCTTTTTCTCTGAGAGCTGCTGGTGGTTTCAAACTATCTAGGTGTAGGAGCGCAACTCCCTATGGACTACAGAGCTGGGTCTATTGGACTTCAAAGGCCACCCTATGCCTTCTGTTATTCAGGAATGACCCACAGCCCCTGACCCAGTGCCTAACATGTGTTAGGTTCATTCAGCGCTTGTGGAGGGGAGGGTAGAGTTGATCTTCTCAGTTTGGATACAGCATGTACCAGAGGGGCCAGTTCAGAGGAGAGCTCTGCAAATGAGTCCCACAGGCCGGGACGGGATCTCACCAGGCAGCAGCCCACGTGCTGGTGGGACAAGCCCTGCTCTTGATTCTCACGTCTCTGGGTGTGGGGGATTTGCGCCCTGCCGCTGACCCAGGGAAGCTGGCTGCGCCTATCCCGTGGTCCTTGTTACTGTTTATCTGACTTTAGAGTTCTTTGTACATGAAGCTCTTCTTCCTTGTGAGTCCCCTGGGGGCAGAGGCTGAGCAGGATACATCTGGGCCCCGACACCCAGCCTAGGTCTGGGCCACAGCAGGCATCGTTCAGCACTCCTTGAATTGAAGCATTGATGTCTGCTGGGGGCTGGGGGGAGGGCCCTTTGGTGAGTGCTACAAAGAGGCGTCTGTAAGTCAGCCTCCGCCAGATGTCCAACTGCTTTCTCTCCTCTGAGGGGGTCTGCTCCTCTAAGAATCTACAGACTCTGAAAACGGGCTCTGGATGAAATGACAACATGCTGTACAGGGGAAAAAAGCGCTGCCCAATGATCCTTGATGCTTCATCCCAAATGTTGCCACCTTTATAAAGCTCTTATTGCTGTCTTTGGTTGTGAGTGACCTCTGCCAGCGTAAGTGCCCTCACGGCCCACATACTTGTCTCTTTCAATCCTGTCTGTATGTGACCTGGCAGGTCAGTGACCAGCCTGCAGGCTATTGGAGGACAGATGCTGGTTCTGATCTGCTTAGAGGTCTCTGGCATCAATTTCATGCCTCTGATCCTTGAAGATTCAATGGCATTGAATTTGAGACCTCCTCACCCTCACCCCACCACACGGTGCTTGGTCTTCCCCTGCTTCTGGCAGACACAGGCTAGGAGAACTGCCTCTCTAAATAACAGTATCAGCTTAACAGTGAAGAAAGTTAACAGTTTGCACAGGAAATTGCATTATAAACCCCAAAATCTAATGTATGGAACAAAGGGAGATATCTATTGCCCTCTATTGTTATTGACTATAAATAATTAGAAGCTGGTAGCATTTTAGTAGAGTTTTCATTTAGGCAGATTTCTCTGCTCTCAGAAAACTAGTGAGCATTGAAATTCTGAGATGTTCTTAAAAAAACATGTTTAAGAATTAACTTAAGCTTCCCCAGTTGCATCGGGCATAGCCAGGTTTTGGATGAGTCAGGAAAGGTCGGATCACTTCCCTCTTCTCACTGTCCCATCTTTATTTTATTGATGATAAAACAGGCCTAGACAGGAAAAGCAATGGCCCTAGGTCATGTGGTGGGCTGGTGGCAAATTTAGGGCTGGGATCACAGTTTGCAAAAAATCATTCCTGCTGCTCTTGTGGGGTGGTGTGTGT
The DNA here is from genome assembly GCF_000299155.1 of Elephantulus edwardii. NCBI lineage: Eukaryota > Metazoa > Chordata > Mammalia > Macroscelidea > Macroscelididae > Elephantulus > Elephantulus edwardii. The sequence goes on from NW_006399799.1 coordinate 11,158,360, forward strand.
CACATGATGGGTGTTGGGCACTAATTAAGCATTTGCTATGCATTAGGACCTGTGCTAAGCTCTTGCCATATATTATCTCATTGTGTTTTCAGAATAATCCTTTCATGTTGGGTCTATGATTTATACCCATTTTACAGATGAGGAAAGTCAAGTTTAGATAGTTCAAGGAACTTGGAAGCAGCAGATTCTCAACTCATTGCTCTCAATTCAGAGCTAACATCAACTTGGAACAGACTCATGGTTGACTCTCTTGGGAGTTTTTAGACGCTGCAAAATCACATGAAATGAGATTGTTCATCTTTCTCTCATGAAACAGCTGGTGGGTTCTAATCACCCGCCTTTGGATTGAAACTCTTTAACCTTTAAGCAACCAGAGCTCCAGGGGCATACAAAACCAAACTTACAGGTTTGAGGAAGGTCAGAATATTTACTGAGAGCTTAAAGATATTTGTGCACAGTAAAAAGAGCCCTGGAATTAGAGTCTTACTCCCTGCCATCACCACGAGCATGTTAGATACCAGTGTTGGGTAATAGTTTCTTCAATACCAATTTAATAATCCATTTTGTTCAAAGGAAAAGACATTTTTCTCCCCAGAAGAAGTTTGCAGACTATGTGACGTATGCACCCAAGCTGGGATAAAATTGGGAAAATATGGTTGTTCCGCGTAATCAGCAAATTCCTGGCCCGGAAAGAGGAGTGGTGTGATTTGGTACCAACAGTCTATGAGTTTCCTAAGATTTTTCTGGGGAAATTCACCAGTGACTTAAGGGGCACTTCGACAGAGACTAGACCTCTGAGCTGACCTCTCTCCCTGTGGACACACCTCAAGGCCCCAGTGGCTCAGAGCACAGAGCCTTCCAGGCCCTAGTGCACTTAACGGCACACACTGCGCACGCCCCACACGCTGACACCTGCGGGCCCGCCGACCACACCTGGTTCCCACGAGGTCACCTGAGGTCGTACCGAGGATTCCATGCTCAGTGAGCACGTCCCGAGGAGCTCTCACATCGTACCCTCTGTGCACTCAGCCCCCCATTCCCGGCCCTTACCTCAGTTCGCCCTCGCGGCCCACGTCGATGTCGGACTCGCTGTCCGAACCGCTGCGCTCCTTGGGCCGCTTCATGGTGCAAGCAGGATGCCGGCTCTCAGCCCGGCCTTGTGGCCTCAGAGCCACCAAGTCTGGTCCCGCCTCGGTTCCGCCCTGTTCAGCTCAGGCCCCGCCCTGTTCAGCTCAGGCCCCGCCCTGAGAGCGCGGCCGCCGCCCCTTCCCAGGGCCCTTTCCTGCTGCGCAACCCTGGGCGCCCCGGCGCCCCCTCGCCCCCGCGGTGACGCGCCAGCCGAGTCGTGGGAAGGCCCCAGGCAGTCACCGCCCCCGTCGACGGCTGGTAGGTCCGGTTCCGCTCCTCCGGCCGCGACCGCTTCACCCTGGGTGGCCTTGGGCAGGTGTCCTTGCAGGTCCCATGAGGAATCCAGGGGTCCTCATTGGTCCCTAGTTTTCCTGGGGCGCTGACGGCTTGTGGAGGCGCTGCTCTGGGTGTCCCAACATCTGCAGGGGTCAACTCCGTCCACCTATCTGCTGATCTCCCTGGGGCACAGACTTGTCGAGGTAGGAGAAGTTGGTGGGAGTGTCTGTGACCTGATCCTGGGTAAGAATCCCCTAGCAGTTCCTCCCTCAGAGGCTAAGGACAAGAGAAAAGTGATTTATGAATGTATTTGAGAGTGAGGATAGGATTCAAATCTGCGGAGGTAGGGCAGCGGTCATCCTCCTAAAAGGGACATCTGAAGTTGTCAATGCCTGAGAAAGGTTTGCCTTTGGCCAAGGTCCCTGCGGGCCTGGTATGGTGATGGTCAGTTTCCTGTCCACTTACAGTGTTACTGCCTTGAGATCACAAGTTTCAGGAGAGAGATCCTAAGGTGAGTGAGGTGGAACCTGAGAGACCCCTCTATCTACCCTCTAGCCTCACTTGCTTCCAGTCTCCCTCTGATCATGGACCACATTGCTAACTTGATGGGGGCACTGGATTCCCTGTCCCCAGGGTTTGGAGCAGAAGAAGACTCAGAAACAAACATCTGCCATCCTCTCTTCATTCAGTGGAACCTCAGGCAACAAAAGAAGCTTGAAGTGATGGGGTGGTATTAATAAGTTCAGAATTCTCTAAATACATATCAGTTGTAAAACCGATAGCAGTTTTCTCCAGCTTGCAAAACTAGTTACTTTGCCTTAGAATTCTTTTTTTTAATTGAGATTTTAATGGAAGTTTATAGAGAACTTGAATTCCTCTTCATTCATTGTTGCACATTTTTCTCCCTGTCCTCCTCACCCCCAGTTCCCTTTCTCTTTGGGGGAAAAAAAAATCACTGTTATGCAGTCCCTCCCTCAGTCCATTTTACTATGCAGCTCTTATTCTGGACTCTTGTCGTGCCAATAATAACTAATCTTGTCTGTTTCAATGCTATGTCGTTATTTATCCCCTCTTTTCTTAGTTTCCCCGAACCCTCATGTCAGTCCTATTTTATAACAGTGCCATTATTCAGTATTTGTCCTTTTGTGGCTGAGATATTTCAACATAATGTCCTCTATGGTCAACCATTTTGTATATTTAATGAGTTCATTGTTTTTCAGTGCTGCATAGTATTCCATTGTGTGAATATACCAGCGCTTCTCTATCCATTTGTTCGTTGATGGGCACTTGGGTTGTTTCCAATGCTTTGCTATAGTGAACAAAGCAGCAATAAAAAATGGGTGTGTATATACATCTGTTTGGGTGGCAGTTCTGGTTTCTTTATTGTATATTCCTAGTAGTGGAATTTCTGGGTCAAATGGTATTTCTATTTGCAACTTTTTTGAGGAAGCGCCATACTGCCTTCCATATTGGTTGTGCCATTTTACACTCCACCAACAGTGAATAAGGGTTCCCGTTTCTCCACAACCCACCCAGCATTTGGTGAATTTTGCTATTGTTACTGGGGTGAGATGATATCTCATAGTTGTTTTGTTTTCCATTTCTTTAGTAATGTACTTTTATTTTTCCTATTTTCTTGTTGTGCACCATTGAGTGGGATCCTCCTGGCACAGAAGGAGATTGCCCCTCCTTCTCCAGCGGAGCATCTCATGGATTAGAACCAAGGGCCTTTGGATTGCAGCACAGCTTCTTGCAACTAGACCACCAGAGCTCCTCTGTAAAGTACTGTTAACTGCCCTTTTACCAAGAGTGGAAATGCATCTTTCCTGGATTAGCATCTACCTTTTTGAAACTGTTTTTGTCAGTCATATATAAATTGTCTTTTAAACTGCCTGTTTACCAGGAAAGGAAATGTGTCTTTTCTAGAAGAGCATTTACCTTTTCAAACCCATTTTTCTCAGCCATATGTTAACTATTTTATAAGTTGCCTGTTTATTAGTAACTGTATGTCAACTGTTCTTTTAAAATGTACAAATTCTGTAACTTTAACTACCAAAAGTGTAACCTAATTATAAAAACTAATGATCATTCCAGATTGGGAGGCAGTTTTTCAGGGGTATCTCACTGTCCTCCCAGATCTGCAATAAAGTGTTATGGCTATTGAAATCATCTGTCTTATTGACAATTGACTGTGGAAAAAACTCCTTGAATTCATAACAAAAGGAGAATTATGGAAGGTGGGCAGATATCATGGGTAGGGAAGAGAGGGTGGTATGGTGGATCAGATATCAGAGAGTATGGTCAACAGAATAATACCTCACCCATTCCGTATGCCTTCCCTGAGGACAGCAGATCCTATCTTTGACTGTTTGACCAAAGCAGAGGACTTGAAAAACTTGATGCAGAAGATCAAATACTACAGCCTTAAATATGGATTACATCTCAATATCAAGAAGAAAAAAAAATCCTCACCTCTGGACCAATAGGCAACATCATGATAGATGAAGAAAAAGATTAAAGTTGTCACCAACAGTCAAGAAATTTAAAAACAAGTATTGCAATGGGTAAATCTGCTCTCAAGGATCTCTCTAAAGTGCTAAGGAGCAATGACATACATTTAAAGACTAAGGCGTATCTGATTCAAGCCATGGTCTTTGGAATGACTTGTTATGAATCTGAAAGTTGGACAATTACTAAGGATTATAGAAGAACTGATGCCTTTGAGTTGTAATGTTGGAGAATATTACATGGACTGTCAAAAGAACAATTATGTCTTGGTGAAAGTGCAATTATGTTGTTCCTTGGTGGTGAAACTTTGTGCATGTATTTTGGGTTCTGTGTTAGGAGGGGCCGATCCTTGGAAAAGGACATTGTATTTGGAAAGGTGGAGGGTCAGCAATAAAGAGGAAGACTCACAACAAGATGGACAGTGTTAACAGTGGCCTCAAGTATATTAAAGATGGTGAGGAAGTCACAGGACAGGGCCAGGTTCAGATCCCCTGTTCATTGGTTCACCATGAATTGTAGTCTGCTTGATAGCACCTAACAGTGACAATCCCTGGAAGCCATAAATATAACCTGATTTGTAAAAAGAATCTTTCTAGATGTGATTAAATTAAGCATCTTGAGATAGGAAGAGTATCCTGGGTAACTTGGGTGTCCTTATAGGAGAGAGACAGAGGGAGATTTGGCACAGACAGAAGTGAAGGTGATGTGAGCGCAGAAGCAGAGATTGGACTGATGAAACCACAAGCCAAGGAATGCTCTCAGCCTCCAGAAGCTGGAAGAAGCAAGAACTAGATTCTTCTCATAGCTTGGGAGGGAGCAGGGCTCAGCTATCTTCTTGATTTGGACCCAGTTAAACCTCTTGCTGTTGACTGTGTCTCATGGAGAACCGATGTGTGTCAGAGTAGAATTATGCTTCATAAATGTTTTAATGACTGGTTTTCTAGAAGTAGTGTTTCTTCAGAGATACCTCTGTGGATGCAAACCTCCAGCCTTGCCGTTAGCAGCCGAATGCATTAAGTGCACCATCCAGAGACTTCTGCTGTAAGCTCAGATTTTGAAATTTTGGTTTTTAGAACTATGAGAGAATAAGTTCTCTTTCTAAAGAAGCCACTACATTTGTTGCAATTTGTTGACAACACCTTGTAGGGGAGCAATGCAGATGTTTTCTTCCTCCAATCTAGATGTAGAAAAGGAAATCACTTTCCTGTGCTGAGGCTTGGCCATCTGAAAATCACTGCACTTTAACCCTTCACAGTAATATCTAACCCAAAAGACATGATTATTTGGGAGGAAAGGACTTCTTTTGGGAAATGGCCTTGTGTCCCCTTCCACATGTACCTACGTACACAATCACTTGGGCAGCTATACAGACACATACGACAGACCTATAGACACATGCAGATCTACAACTAAAATGAATATTCAGTACCTGTAGCCTGTATTCTCCACAAAAGCCTTGTGGTTGCGCCAGCCACACCTAAGAACTCTTATTCCAAATGCCCTCAATACTCATGTAACTTCTGTGGGTACATACCACACAGTGGAGTGGAAACCACAAACAATGGAGAAGCTGTGCATCCCTGAAAAGGCAGAAATCAAGGATGACACTCAAATGTCTGCCTTGTGGAGTTGAGTAGGAAAGTTAAGGGAAGATTGCAAGGGAAAAGCAAGAGCTCCCTCCTAGCCATCTTCACTGTGAGATGCCCTGATTCATCAAAAGAGGGTGCACAGTTAGAAATGGGGGTATGGATATCAGAGGTCTAAGCTGGATATGGTGCAGTGAATTACTTAACATGGCTCATGTGGCCATAATTTTTGTAATCACCATTGAATGACCAAGAGAGTCTATGCAAATGAAGTGTTTATGACCCAGAAAGGGGGTTGGATAATAATGCAACTAAAGTTCATGACACCTTCGTGGAAGTGTTGTTGTTATGTGCCATCAAGTCGCCTGTGACTCATAGAGACCTATGTACAACAGCCCTAAACTCTGCTCTATCCTGTGCCAATCTTATTGTCTCTGACACACGTATCCTATTACCCCAGTCATTGAACCAATCTATCTCATCAAAGGTCTTCCTCTCTTGTACTGTCCCTCCATGCTCCCAAGCATGATGTCCCTCTCCAAAGACTAGTCCCTCCTTATGAGTGTGTCCCTCCTTGTTCAAAGTATGTCAGATGGAGTTTCAGAATCATAGGACTCTGTAAATAAGACATGTAGAACTCTAATGAAAGAATTGGTCAGTTTTGTCATCGCTGTAGACTTAAAATGTGAGATCTCTATCTTATCACTTTCACACTTGGTACCCAAATTTAAGAGTTCTTAGGAAATAGATGGTACAAATGGTTTGCTAACATAATAGGGAGCTCTGGTGGCCTAGTGGTAAGGAGCTGAGCTGCTAGCCCAAAGACACATGGTTCAAAACCTCCAGCTACTCCACAGGAGAAAGATGGGCAATCAACTCTTGTGTAATTTACTGCCTTAAAAAACCCACTGTAGGGTTTGCTGTGAGTCAGTTCCATATCCACAGTATGTAACAACAGCAATGAACCTAACAGTTGGAAGTTGGTATCCACACATTGATGCTCTGGAAGAAAGGCCTGGGGATCTGCTTCTATAAATTTCACACCCAAGAGCAGTTCTCTGGAGCACTTCTGCTCTATAATACATGGAGCCATCTGGAGTCAGAATTGGCTAGCAGAGCAATCTGCTACACACTGTGCCACCTGAGCTCCTTACCAGGAGTCAGAACCTATGTTCTTTAGCAGTAAGTTTGCTTATTTGGTTTTTTTTAAGGTAATAGATGACATTTAAAGCAACAGCAATAGATAGAACACCCAGAGACAAAGTGTGGATAAAGACAGACAGGGACCTGGCTAAATACTTAATGTTTTCTGAGCACACATTTAGTAGTATAGTCCTTAATGTGTTGTGCTGTTAACCAAAAAGCTCTGTGTCTCCTGCAGTTCAAATCCATCAGCCACTCCATGGGAGAAAGATGAGCTGTTTCCTGCCATTAAGGGTTTTATGGAAATCTAATGGAGGGTTACTGTGGTTCAGAATCAACTCTACAGCAGTGAGAGTAAGTGAGTGAGCACTTATTATAACACCACGGGCCCTGGCCCATCCAAATATGAAGTGCTTGGATGCTAACGAAATGCTTAGCACATTGAGTGCACCCAGAGGCACCTCAGAAGCAGCCCTGGTGATTTGTTTCCAAGAATCAGCCATTGATAAGTCAATGAAATCACTTACTTGTTTGCTCTCAAGTCAGAAATAACTTGTAGCTGACTCTCCACTGGGCTATGGGGAAGCTATAGATCACTTAGAAGTAGAGTGTCCCATCTTTTTCCTGTGGATCTGCTGGTGGATTTGAACCTCCAGAGAGGTGCAGCCTTTGGAGTAGTAAGACAGCGCAGGAGGGGAAGACCCTCTATGAGGTGGATTGATTCAGTGACTGGGGTAATCGGGATGGGTGTGTCAGAGACAATGCAATTGGCACAGGATAGAGCAGGGTTTAGGGCTGTTGTATATAGGGCCGCTATGAGTCGCAAACGACTCGACGGCACATAACAACAACAACAACACTGGGGTTCCCTGGGTAAACAGATTGTGTTGTTATTGTGTGCTGACTTGGGACCAAACCGTAGCTGACCCTCTGGTGTGTTTTCAGAGGCAGTTACTTGTACAGGAGGAGATTGCCTATCTTCCTTCTGTGGAGCAGTTTGTGGATTTGAACAAGTGGCAATTTCTTACTTATAGCTCAGCTCCACAATCAACTCTATTGGGACCAGTAGTCAGGAAATCAAAAGATGAATTGCATTAGGTAAATCTGCTGTCAGGGACCTTTCCAGAGTACTGAAAAGCAACATTCTCAGTCTAGAGACTAAGGTACACCTGACCCAGTCATGGTCTTTGCAATTACTTGCTATGCAACAGAGAGTTGGACAATGACTGAGGATGACAGAAGAAGAATTGATGCCTTTGAGTTGTGTTGCTGAAGAAGAGTCTTGAACATACCATGGACCACCAAGAAAACAAATACATCTGCCTTGGAGAGGGTGAAACCAAGCCTCTCCTTGGAGGCTAGGATTTTAATGCTCCATCTCACATACTTTGGGTATGTGGCTGGTGGGACTGATCCTTGAAGAAGGACATCATGCTTGTAAAGATGGAGGAACAGCACAGGAGAGGGAGACCCTGGAGGAGATGGATTCATACAGTAACTAGGGCAATGAGGGTTAGTATGTTGGGATCAGTGAGACTGGCTCAGGACAGAGCAGGCTTCAGAGCTATTGTATATAAGGTCACTAGGAGTTGCAGGCAACTTGATGACACATAACAGCAATGACAACAACAGCAAAGCCACCAGAGCTTCCTAGGTAAACATGTAGTAGATAGAAAGCCTGGATGGAATTAAACAAAACGGTATGGTTCTGGAGTCAAACCACAAGACTTCATTACTTAAATAACTTTTAACCATTAGGTTGCATTACCTCGTACAAAGCATAGAGCTGCGTTGTTAGTATAATAACCACTATTCACTATGGAGCTATTGAGGACTTGAAATGAGGATGGTCTGAGTTGAGATGTGAAGTAATTGTGAAATACTCACCACATTTTTATTTAAAAAACATATAAAATATCTTAGTGATATTTTACATTGATTACATTTGAAATGATAATATTTTACCCATATTGGTTTAAATAAAATGCTATTAACATTAATTCCCATTGTCATTCCTTTTAAAAAACATTAGCACAGCAAGTGTCTCATTCAATACTTTATAAACAAATTGTTCTATGACATTTTGTCCGTACATTGCATCAATTCTCACTATTCCCACAAACCTTCCCCATTTCCACCTCTCCACCCCATTTCCTTGCTCCTTCTTGTTTTCTCCCCCCCCCCACTTCCTTCTTGGTTTCAAGCACATGTTACTCAGTGAGTCTCATATAGCTGATTGTTCTAAGGAGCACATTCCTCATGGTTGTTAATTGTTTATTTTATAGGCCAGTCTGTTATTGAAAGGTGGCCTTGGGGAGGAGTGGTTTCAATTCCAGTTTGTCTAGACAAATCCTCTTATGGGCTCATCCAGTTTTATATATCACTGTAATAAGTCTAGACTTTCTAATAAATTTTAATTTTGTTCTACATTTTCTCCCATTCTGAGATCTTTTATTGTGTTCCGGGTCAGAGAGGTATAGAGGTAGCTGGGCACCATCTAGTTTTTCTGGTCTCAGGCTAGAGGAGGCTATGGTTTATGTGGGTCATAAGTCTTGTGGGCTAATAGCTTCCTTGAGTCTTTGCATTCTTTCATTCTCTTTCAGGTTGTTATGTGCTGTTATATCAGAACTGAATCATAGCTGACTCTCTAGCGGGTTTTAAGAGGCAGTGAATCACATAGGAGGAGATTGGCCCTTTTTCTCCCATAGAGCGGCTGGTGGATTTAAACCAAGTGCCTTTGGGTTGGCGGCATAACTTCTTACCATTTAGGCACCAGCACTCTCTCACAGATTGTTGTTGTTAGGTGCCATTGATTTGAATATAACCCATAGTGACCCTGTGAACAACAGATCTGAACCCTGTTTTGTCCAGTGCCATCCTCACAATCTCTGACAGACTCAAACCCGTTGCTGCTGTCACTCTGTTGATCTATCTCACTGAAGGTCTTCCTCTCTTTCACCAACCTTCCACCTTTCCAAGCATGATGACCTTCTCCAAGGACTAGCCTCTCCTAGCAACATGCCCAAAGTATGTGAGATGAAGCCTCATCATCCTTACCTTCAAAGAGCACTCTGGCTTCATCCTTCCCAAGACATTTATGTTTGTTCTTCTGGCAGTCCATGGGATGGATATTCAGTACTTTTCTCCAGCACCACAGTTTAAAGTAATCAATTCTTCTGTCAGTCCTATTCATTGTCCAACTCTCAGATACATAGCAAGTGGTTAGAAAGACCATGACTTGTACAACAATAAAAGAATTATTTTTTCAAAGAGAAAAGCGAACTGGGGTGGGGGAGTGGGAGGAAATCCAAGTTCTCTATACACTTTCATTAAAATGTCAATTTAAAAAATGTGAAAAATTACAAAAATACCTTTTTCTTGGTAAAAATATCCAAGGATAATAATATATAATTAAATAATTTCTGCATATACCAAAAACAAAAAAAAAAAAAAAAAGAAAGAAAGGCCATTGCCCAAATTTGATGCAACTTAGTTCTCACACTGACATCTGGGCTATTCGTTGGAAAGGGATATGATGCTCGGAAGGGTGGAGGGTCGGTAAAGGAGAGGAAGACCCTCAACAAGGTGGTTTGACATGATGTCTGCACAGTGAAGTCTAATGTGTCAGGAGGTGTGACGATGGAGCAGGATAGGACAGGGTTCACATCTGTTGTTCATAGGGTCACCATGAGCTATGCTCAGCTTGGTGGTACCTAACACCACCACCATCACCACTCTTTGATCTTCTGCAGCCAACACTTCAAGTCCTCCTCACTTTCAGTAAGCAAAGTTGTGTCTTCTGCATAAAGTACGTTATTGATGAACCTTAAATAGTTGTATTTTGTATGGCCACTTGCAAAATTTTAAGACCACAGCTGTTACTTGACTGATCAGGATATAAAACATTGTCTAGATGAACTATGTTAATTAACTGAGATTATGGTCCTTTATTTAGCCTTCAAGCCAAGAGATGTATTCCCATTAGATGTCTGAATTTGTCTAAGAAGTTTTCATAACTGTGCCCCCATGTCATCTATTTGATATTTTATATGTATTTATATGTATGTACTCACTCAACCCATATATATGCATTATTTGTGAAGCATATATGCATATGTACAAATGTCCCAATTATACCTGCACAGACATATGCATCTTCATGCATGTAATATACATGTTGCTGTTACTGTGTACCATTAAGTCAGAACCAATCCTTAGCTGACCCTCTGGTGGATTTTCAGAGGTAGTTAATTTCATAGGAGGAGATTGCCCATCCTTCTTCTGTGGACCAAACAGCTAGGGGGTTTGAACCACGTGCCTTCGAGATTGCAGCACAGCTTCTTGCCACTAGGCCACCAGTGGTCCCTTGCATGCATATCTATTATTGTAATCACTCACAAATTTGGAGTTGCTGACCTAATCACTCTCCATAACATGCTTGAAGTATGTGAGACAAAGTCTCACAATCCTTGCCTGTAAGGAGCACTCTGGCTGCACTTTTTCCAAGACAAATGTATTTGTTCTTTTGGCAGTCCTTGGAACACTCAATATTCTTTGCCAACACAACAATTCAGAAGCATCGATTCCTCTTTGGTTTTACTTACCCATTGCCTAACTTTCACTTGTACGTGAAGCAATTGAAAACAGCATGGCTTAGGTCAGGGACAGTTGGAACAGTACAAGGACAGAGAACTGCCAGCTGTTCAAGCTGGATTTAAAAGAGGCTGTGGCACCAGGGATATTATTGCTGATATAAGGTGAATCTTGGCTAGATGCAGGGAATACCAGGAAGATGTCTATTTGTGCTTTATTGACTATGCAAAGACATTTGATTGTGTGGATCATAGTAAGTTGTGGATAACTTTGAGAAAAATGGGAATCCCAGAATACTTAATTGTGTTTATAGGAAACCTATGCCTAGACCAGGAGGCTGTTGTCCAAACAGAACAGGGAAATATTGCATGCTTTGCAATAAAGAAAGTTGAAAACCAGGGCTGTATCTTCTCTCCATATCCCTGCATAGAAAATATTTTGAAAAGCTGGACTCTATGAAGAAGAATGTGGCATCAGAATAAAAGGAAGGCTTGTCAACAACCTGCAGCATGCTGATGATACAATTTTGCTTGCTTAAAGTGATGAAGACCTGAGGCACTTATTACAAAAAATCAAAGACTGTACAACGTTCAATATGGATTACATTGCAAGAAGAAGAAAACAAAATCCCTCACCATTGTAGTCAATAGGCAACATCATGATAGATGGAGGGAAGATTGAAGTAATTCACGATTTCGTCTTGCTGAGATCCAAAATCAATATTCTTGGCAAAAGCAATCAAGAAATAAAAACAAACAAACACGTGTTGAGTTGGGGAAGTCTGCAGTCAGGGACCTCTTTCCTAGGTACTGAAGAGCAGAGAACTTAGTCTAGGGACTAAGGTGCTCCTGATTCAAACCGTCATCTTTTCAATTGCTTCCTGTGCATCAGAAAGCTGAAAACTGAATAAGGATGACGGTAGAAGAATGGGTGCCTTTGAGTTATGGTGTGGGAGAAGAGCACCAACTATCCCATGGACTTCCAAAAGAACAAACAAATATGTCTTGGAAATGGTGCAGTCTGGGTCCTTCTTAGAGGGAAAGATTATGAAACTCTGTCTCGTATACTTTGAGCATGTTGTTGGTAAGAGAGGCCAGTCTCCAGAGAAGGACGTCATGTTTGGAAAGCTGGAGCATAAGTGAAAGAGAGGAAGAACCTCAATGAGATGGATTGAAACAGTGGCTTGAACAATGTGTTCAAGAACAGCAGAGATGGTGAGATGGCACAGGATAGGGCAAGGTTCAAGTCTGCTGTCCACAGGGTTTCTATTGACCCAACAGCACCTAATAACAACCGCAACAACATCCCCTAGTGAAAAACCAACCAACCAATCATCTGTTGCTGTTGAGTTGATTCCAATCTTGTGTTAAGTCCATGTATTTCAGAGCAGAAATACATTCCATAGGATTTTCATGGACTTTTATTAGGAGCCAATTTCTAGAACTTTGTTTCAAAGTGCCTCTGGGTGGGTTTGAACCATCAACATTTTGTACAAAGAACATTTGCGCTATCCAGGAAACTCCCCTGTCAAGTCAACTACAACTCATAGCTACTCTACGAAAAAGAGGTTGAACCTTATCCTATCCTGTTGCATCATTATGACCTCCACTACGCCCAAGCCCATTATTGCAGTCACTGTGCCAATCTATCTAGTGGCAGGTCTTTCTGTTACACAGACTATG
>NW_006399799.1:11189038-11260034 GCF_000299155.1 Elephantulus edwardii
CCTCATTTCTGTTACCAAGTCTGAATTTTCCAGCTACCAGTCCTTCTTTCTGGTTCTCAACTTTTATTGCTTTTAGTGCAGCTTGAACTTCTTCCTTAATCTTGGTTCTTTTTTTTTTTTTTTTGCCCCTTGTGTGCAGTTGAATCGTATCTGACTGGCACAGGAGGAGATTTGCCCCTCTTTCTCTAGCAGAGCCTCTGGTGGATTCGAACCACATACCTTTGGGATTGCAGCACAACTTCTTGTCACTAGGCCACCAGAACTCCCTTTCATTGGTTCTTGATCATATGCTACTTCCTGAAATGGTTCTGTGTAAGCCAATTCTTTTTGATACAATACTGGGTATTCCTTCTATCTTCTTTTGATGCTTCCTGGATAATTCTAAATTTTACCCATCCTTTAATATTGCAACTTGAGGCTCAAGTTTGTTCTTCAGTTCCTTCAGCTTGAGAAATGGTGAATGAGACTTTTCCTTTTGACTTTCTGAATCCAGCTCTTTGTACATTTAATTATAATACTTTACTTTGTCTTCATGAACTGCCATTGAAATCTTCTGTTCAATTCTTTTACTTTGTAATTTCTTCCCTTTGTTTTGGCTTCTCAACATTCTATTCCAATTGTCTGAGTCTCCTCTGACATCCATTTTGTAATTGGAATGTAGAATGTATGAAGTATGATTTAGGAAAATGAAATCCTGGCAGCATCATAATGGATGGCGAAGAGATTGAGATTGTTCACAGTTTTGGTTTGCTCGGCTCCACAGTCAACACCCTTGGCACCAGCAGCCAGGAAATTAAAAGATGTATTGTGATGGGAAAATCTGCGGTTAGAGACCTCTCTAAAGTACTGAAGTGCAATGATGTCAGTCTGGAGACTAAGGTGTGCCTGATACATGCCATGGTCTTTGCAATCACTTACTGTGTGTCAGAGAGCTGGACAATGACTAGGGATGATAGAAGGAGAATTGAGGCCTTTGAGCTTTGGAGAAGAGTATTGAATATTCCATGGACTGCTTGAAAAATGAACGGGTTTGTCCTGGAGAGAGTGAAGCTAGGCTGCTCCTTGGAGGCAAGGATTCTGAAGCTTTGTCTGACATACTTTGGACATGTTGCAAGGAGGGACCGGTGGAGGGACAACAAAGCAGCAGAGAAAGACCCTCGATGAGATGGATTGACTCAGTAACTTAGGTAATGGAACTAGGTGTATCGGAGATGGTGGGATTGGCACAGGATAGGACAGAGTTTAGGGCTGTTGTACATAGTGTTGCTACGAGTTGCAGGCGACTCGACGGCACATAACAACAACAGCAACAACAACAACAAAAATTAAACGGAACACATAAAGACCAACATTCTAGGTATTGACAAGCTGAGATGGACTAGTATTGGCCACTTTGAATCAGAAAATCATATTATCTACTATCAGGAATGAAAAAGTGAGGAAGAATGGGGTTGCTTCATAGTAAAAAAAGACCATTTCAAGTTCCATCCTCTCAGTTCTTGACTAGAGCCCATTGCAGCAGTCACTGTGTCAGTCCACCTCGTTGGGGGTCTTCCTCTCCTTACCCACCTTCCAAGCAGGATGTCCTTCTTCAAGTAATAGCCCCTCCTAGAAACATGCCCAAAGTATGTGAGATATCATATATTTCAACATCTTTGCCTCCAAGGAGCACTCTGGCTGCACTTTCTCCAAGACATATTTATTTGTTTGTTTGTTTTTATTTGGCCATCCATGGCATGTTCAGTACTCTTCTCCAACACCACAGCTCAAAAGGATTGATTCTTCTTCTGTCATCCTTACTCATTGTCCAGCTCTTAAATGCATAGCAAGTGATTGGGAAGATTAGGGACTGAATAAGATGCCCCCTAGTCCTCAAACTGACATCATTACTCCTCAATATTTTGGAGAGGTCCCTGACTGCAAACTTTCCCAGTGCAGAACGTCTCCTGAATTCGCAACTGCTTGTACCAATGGTATTGATTGTGGATCCAAGTGAGATGCAATCATTGACAACTTCAATCTTTTTGCCATTTGTCATGAAGTTGCCTATCAGTCCAGTGGTAAGAATGTTTGTTTTCTTGACCTTGAGATGCAATCCATATGGAAGACTGTATTTTTTTTTATCTTCTGCAACAAGTGCTTCAAGTCCTCCTCTCATTCAGCAAGTGTTGTTGTGAAGTGCAAGAACATTACTGGGGAGTGTGGTAAGGCTAAGGAGAGTAAGTGGGAGTAAACCATCTTCTTTACCACTGTGATGCACGTGTGACAGCTGTGAAAAGAGAAAGGCAGGAAGAAGGAGTGGGTAGGAAGAGCTGTGGACTACAGTGCCGTCTGAGGAAGTGCCGGCCTGGCCCAGTGTAATGACTGTCCGTCAGAGAAATTTTATGCCAGCCCTAGTGACCCCACCATGCCCAGCGTCCAGCTGGGAGCAGCCAGTGGGCAAGTATGACTTTTCTTATCTGCTACATGAAAGTCATATTCTCTAGCAATGTAGTCTGTGGTGAGTTGTGCTCACCCCAAACTCATGTGGCAGTTTGGATCTTCCTGTGATTTCAAGGGAGAAAGATGGGCACTCTCTTACAGTGCAATTTATAGGCTCAGAAATCTAATGGCAGGTCAGATAGGAATTGGTTCTGACTCATAGGCAACGGGTTGAGTAACAGGAAAGACACAGCAGAGTTGAGGTGCAGCAACTGGGGAAAGGGGCTCCCCACACTCTGTACCTGACCCTTGTGAAGGGAAGCAGTGCATCTTCTTACTGCCACGGGGAGTGTGTGCTTTTCAAGACAGGCTCACACCCCTACATTACCTAACTTTGGGGTGAGCTTTAAACTTCCCACAACTTTACAGAACCTCTCAGAAGGACTTTCCCAGAACAGCGAAGGAATGGAGATTCAGATGAAGATAGTATTTCTGAGAGAATAGCATTGTGAATAATGAAAGCCCTGGAGGCACAGTTGCTAAGTGCTTTGCTATCAAGTGAAAGGTTAGCAATTCAAATTCATTCAGTAGCTCCACAGCAGACAGACCTGCCAACCTCTCCTGTGAAGATTACAGCCTAGGAAACTCTATCTGGCGGTTCTACTCTGTGACATGAGGCCATTCTGGGGACACACCAACTTGGCAGGACCCGTCAACAATGGCAATATGGTTAAGTGCTAGACTACTAACTGAAAGGGAGGCAGATCCTACCCATTCAGAGGTGCCTCAGAAGGAAGGCCTGGCAATCTATTTCTGAAAGGTCACATCCTTGGAAACCCTATGGGTGCAGTTCCATTCTACACACTCAAGGTTGCCAGGAGTAGGAATCAACATGACTCCAACTGGAAACAATAGCTGAATGCAGAGCAATGTTCCAGCAGTAAATCTTCCTTCTGCATCTACGACTGTGGGTCCGTGGACTGGCCATTTCTCCTCTCTGAGCCTTGGTTTTCATCTTTAAAAGCTAGGAGTGAGACCACTTGAAATCTGTCTCCTCTACTCAGAACAAAAATAAAGAGCCCAGGACTTTGTTTCTGTAAAGATGGTTTAATTTCTTAAAGTTGCCCATGAAAGACCATGTCCCAAACCCTTTCCCTTAGAATAACCGAAATGGCACAAAATAATTTCTATTAACATTGAGGTTTGGGGAGATAGAGCTCAAACTAACTCTGTGCATTTTATTTTAAAATTCACATAAGACAGACAATGTTGTGTAACGCTCTGGAGCCAGACGACTTGAGTTTGAATGAATCTCAGTCACTTATTAGCTGTGGATCTTGTCTGAATTGCCATTTTGGGCTTCAGTTTCCTCATTTGTAAAATGGGGATAACAATAGTGCCTACTTCAGAGGCTTGATGTGAGGATTAAATTAATTTATTTGCATAAAGTGTTTAGAATAGGGCCTACTCTATTCACTATTACGATCTAAATTTATAATTTTGTTCCTAGAGTTATCTGTTTGTTAAAAACAATGACTCTTTAAATAATTTTGACTAACAGAAAAAAGGGAGCTCTGGTGGCCTAGTGGCTGGAAGCTGCACTGTAATCCCAAAGGCACGTGGTTTGAGGCCACCAGCTTCTCCACGGGAGAAGGATGGGCAATCTCTTCCTGTGCGATTAATCACTTCTGTAAACTCACGGAGGATCAACTATGAGTCAATTCTGACTTGATGGTACACAACAACAACAACAACCAGGGAAAAAAAGAGGAAGAGAGAAAAAGGAAAGCAAAGAGGACACTCAGCTCTTAAGTTTACGGAAGAACATTGCAAATTGAAAAGGAGAATAACAAAAGAGAGGAAAGAAATATACCCATGAGTCCTCTTTCTTCTTCATGCTATCATCCAGTTATATGTTCATTGTATTGTAGAGTGTTTTAAATCCAGACCAAGATCATGTCAGAAAGTAAAAGATCAGCTTTGGCACATGAGGGTAACTGTTACCTCAGAGTTGAGGTTGTTACCTGAGGGCTGGGAGAAAGAGGGTTGGACCACCACTCCTTACCCGTCCCTGCCATTCACTCATCTTCAGACATGGTCCAGTTGCTATAAATCAGTGTAAGCAGCTCTGGTACTCCTGGCGTTGGATACCATAAAAACCCCATAGTGAAACCAAGACATCACAGAACACCACGTTTCCATGATGCCCCCAACTGAGCAACCTCCGGGGTTCTTCACAGAATCTGCTGCATTGCCACAGATTTCTAAGGAAGAAAGGGGACGAGGGGTCACACTTTTCCTCATTTCTGGTGACTGGATGAGAGTGACTAAGAAGGTGAGGGACATCAGTTTGGAGACTCTCGAAGGTAGATTTGGGTCTAATCTTGCCCAGAGCCCAGGGGAATAGTTAAGATAACCCTGGTTATAACAGACTAATGGTATAATCATATGTGGTGGCCAGTTCCCAAGATTTCCCCCAATTATAGTCACTTCCTGGAATTCATATCTTATGTAGTTCTTTCCCACATTGTATCAAGTTGGTCTGTGTAATCAATAGACTGCATGGCAGAAGTGATGTTATGTCACTTCTGAGGAAGATCATAAGGCTGTAGGTAGCTTCTGTTTTCTCTTAGCAGAAAGCATTCAGTCTGGGGGGAACAAGCAGCCCTCTTGTGAGGACATCCAAAGGACCAACAGCTTCTCTGACATCCAGCAAGGAACTGCGGCCTCCAGCCAGCAGCTATCTAGGTGATCCATCCTGGGAAGCGGATCCCCTCGCTCCCATCAGGCCTTCAGATGACAGCAGCTCTAGTGAACAGCTTGACTCCAACCTCATGAAACATTCTGAACAAGAATTACTCAGCTAAACTGCTCCTGGACTCCTGCCCCACAGACACTGTGAGATAATAAATGTTTATTGTTTTAAGCTGCTAGATTTTGGAGGAATTTGTTATACATTAAAAGACAACTAATACGTCACACAATTCCCATGCCTTTGGCTTCCTACCCGGGTGATCCTTTGATTTGTAACTTTTCAGGAAGAGATATTTAAAGTATTTTCTTACCAGTTCAAGCATGACACTGTCCACAAGCAATTGGTTCAGTTCTTTAATCCCAGCACTTGGCTATTCCATTTATTGACATCTACTGAGGTTTGAAGGGAGCTCTGATGGCCTAATGGTAAGAATCTGTGCTGCAATCTCAAAGGCACACAGTTCAAATCCATCCGCTGCTCTGTGGGAGAAGGAGGGACAATCTCTTCCCGTGATATTAAGCTGCCTCTGAAAACCTGCTGGAGAGGATCAGCTATGGGTTGGTTCCAACTTGATGGCACACAACAACCACTGATGTTTGAGGAATGCAAATGGAAGCTGAAGATATACATTCCTTTTGGCTATGGGAGACGGAGCAATGGATCAAAGTATTATTCAAGGCAAGAGCTGGTCTGTCCTTCATGCTAGAATTTTGAGGGAACATGATAGAGGAAGTTGTGTTTGAGATGAGTTTTGAGAGTCAACACAGAAGAAGGACGTTTGTCAGAAGAAATGAGGGTGGATGAGAAGGTGTAGACTTGATATGTCAGGTATTGGCCTTGGACTGGAAGGGCTGAGATGCAGGAAGGATGTGAGGACTGGGGCTGGAGTCTGAATGACCCTTCTTCCCATCTCATATTCTCTCTCATCTTCTCTTCTTCCCATTCCATCCCCACCCTTCTAAATTCCAAAAGAGAACACTGAGTCCAAGTCAAGAGCACTCATGGGGGAGGTTCAGGCTTCCATCCAGCACAGAGGCTCCCCTCAAGGCTGTTTTCATGTGAGAGGAGAGTCTTTAAAGAGAAATCTTGTAACCAGTGGGTGGACGTGGTCCCAGGCCTGCCATGTTGGCGTTCTCTGAGGGTGCCACACGCTAGTTTACAAATATGGTTTAAAAATGAGAGCTATACAACACATTATGTTTATGAAAAAAAAACCCTCTGTTTATTTAAATGGCTTTAGAAGCAGATGTCTGTGCTATAAAATTAAGGTGTGGGAGAAGCAAGAGGAGCGGGATCTGCTAGCAAGCACGTAGCGCCTTTTATCCTGGGTGTTGGGTCAATGCTGCCACCAAGCAGACACAGCGGGAGCCAGGCGTGTGCTGACAGAGGGCGAAGCAGAGGGCAGTCTTCTCCCAAACACGGGAATTCACATAGATGAAGAGACACATGCTCCAGCCACTGAAGGAGGCACTTGGGAGGTTTACCACACAATGTAACTAGAGAGCTAAGGCTGTGGGGGAGACCAGGTTGGAAGAAGATAGCACTATAATAAAGTAAAAGTTATAAAATAGGGCTTTGATAGGTAAAGATGCATGCACAGTGTTTCTGTGTCAAAGTTTGCTTTTAATCCTTGTTCTAGGAACCAGAAGTTAAAGGTATGTGCACTATTAACTTTAATAAAGAAAGTTGTACGTACAACCGTTGAAAACACGCAGGGCTGAACTATGTCATCTCTAAGGTGTTTTAAATATCTGAAACTCTTTAGGTTTGAGTGTCATATCCTTACTCTCTTAGTTTCTTAGATCTGAACAACCCAATTCACTGGATCTGGGCCAGAGGTTGCAAGCTGGAGACCCAAGGGCCAGATTTAGCCTACAGATGTGTTTTCTTTGGCCTGCACAGCATTTTCTAAATGCAGAATGATTGTCAACATTCAGAAAGCCAGATCTCTAGGTTCTCTTGACAGATGAGGTGGGGCAGCACCCTCCCACAGACCCAAATGGCAGTCACACATGACAGTCACAATGACAGGCTGGGAACTCTCTTTCACTGAAGACCTTACTTGGCCCTCTTTGCCCATTTATTTCCTGTCTGGCCCTTGTAGGCACCAGGACTTGTGACCCTTGGCCCAGGCATCCAATTTGTGGTGGCCCTTATGATTCTTGGTGGCAGCTACAACACTGGCCTTAAGGCCTTGACCCTAATTTACTGGCAGACCCACAGAAAGTCAGCATGTGAAGGCAGATTCACTGTCAGGTCAAGGGTTTGGGGGCCAGTGACCTCAGTCCGGAGAGCTTTGGTTTTTCTTACAGAGACCTCTCACTTGGCAATGACAAGCAACTGAAAAGTTGCCAGCCTTATTTCACTTTCATAAATGAAACTCCAAAGGACTCTGGAGGATAACCCAGCAGGGAGCTGCTTCCTGATCAAGGCCAAGGCCAAGTCAGTTCTGGGCCAGACTAGAACACCCAGGCAGAGGAAGGAATCCAGAGTAGGCTGGACTAGGTCAGAGGGCAAGGAGGAAGGCGCTTTCCGTGAGATGATCAGGAAAGCTCTGTACAGCAGGTTAGGTAGGTGTCTAGCAGCATATGACTCAGGTTACAGTGTCAATGACTGCCTCAGGGTTTGTGCAGTGCCCAATCTGCCCAACTGTAGGTGGTGGCCCTGGAACTATCAAGAGGAAAGAAGCGACTGGTGGAGATGGTGAGACACATGCAGGCCAGGGGGTTATCTTGACACTGATTCGACCACTTCCTTCCTAAGGCTACAGAAAAGTGGTAGAAGGAGCAGGAAGTTAGAAGCCAAGTTCCTGATGACCACAGGCTTGAGTGCCTGGAGAGAAAGACTAATGCTGATGAGATGGCAGAGTCAGTGCGTGGTGCCCAGAAGCCTAAGCTAACAGGGGCAGTCCTCGCACACACACACACACACACACACACACACACACACACACACTTAGCTGTAAGGACAAATGTGCGTATATACACACCCACACACAAAGGAGTCCTGGTGGTACAATCGTTCAAACCCCACATCATCTCCATGGGAGAGAAGACCAGGCAATCTGCCCCTGTAAAGATATGGCCTAGGAAACCCCAGGGGGAACTTATCCTCTGTCCTAAAGGGAATCAACTTGATGACACAGAACAAGTAACGACATATGCACAGTCATCAGCAGACGGACCTCACTACTTCCGCACATCCGCCTAAGCAGACACGCATGCAGTTTTTATCTCAGTGCAGCACTCCTGTGTGTGCAGCCACACATGATCACAGTGGTTATCGGCAACAATAATCAGCTCATGACACAGATTTGGTCAGCAGACATTTCCAGCCCACATCTCAACTCCTTTTCAGCAGGCTAGAGTTATCTGTAGGTGACTGGGCAAAGGCTTAGTGTTTTGTTTGGGGGAAAAGGGGCATCAGTGGAGGGTGGGGAGCATCTATCTGTTAATTTTCATTCTCACTGCTGTTGAGTTGGTTCTGACTCGGAGCAACCCTCTGGGTTTCTGAGACTGTCAATCACGTCAGAAGAGACTGCCTATTTCCCCCTGAGGAACTGCTGAGCTGCCAGAGACACCCAGCCTTTGGGCTAGAAGTGCAGCTCCCTGCAGACCACACCATCAGAGTTCCCTTCCAAATAGCGTGGGACGAGAGAAAAGAAGGCCAGGGAATAAAACTATCCCTTCAGCCCATGGGTCAGTGAAAGAGAGGAAGACCTTCAACAAGATGGATTGACACAGTGACTGTAACAATGGACTTGAGTGTATCAGAGTTGATGAGGATGGCACAGGATAGGGCAGGATTCAGGATTGTTAGGAATCGTAGAAGCAATCTCACCATACAGCTGCCAGTGCTGAGTGTTGGCCTGCACTGCCACCTACAGGTGGGAGAGGGTTTATACTTCCAAACTTAAACCCAGCAAAACCTAACTCAGGACACTGGTTCTTAGGCATCCCTTTCAAGGAAGTAGCTGGTCAGTGTGCTGTTCTCCTGCCTCTTTGGGCTGCAGTCAGATGGGTGAGACACAGGTGTCTTTAAAGTTGCACGGTGGTATCACAGAGTAAACATACAGGGTCCTGAATGCCTCCGAAGTATCATCTTCCGTGCCACTGTGGCCCATTGGTAGTGGCCGCTTGGAATGCTGGGTTAAGAAGGTTCCAGAGGCCAAGTCTGGGCTTAGCACAGTGCATATGATGGAACCACGACAGTAAGCACCCCTGTGAGGAGGACAAGGCTGGCCTCCACACTGGCCATTCTTGTAGGAGATCATGAAACCTTTGTAAATCCTTAAATTTGCAGGATTCTTGGTTTCTCCACTTCAGCAAAAGAGCAGGACCCTCAGTGGGATGGGCTGACACAGTAGCAGCAACAGTGGCCTCAAACATACCAGCGACTGTGAGAATGGCTCAGGTCCAGGCAATGTCTCGTTCTGAGTCGGCAGCTAACAGCATTTCTCCTGATGCACAGTTCCATTAGGAAGGCATGAGTGTTTGTTTGTCCACATCTTGTACACAGTAAAACTGCCGTTGCGACGTTTGTTCCACCACTCGCCTGTCACTGTGCCATGTTCTGGTGGCTTGTGTGTTGCTGTATGCTGGAAGCTACACCATGGGCAACTCAAATACCAGCAGGGTCACCCATGGTGGACAGGCTTCAGCGGAGCTTCCAGACTAAGTAGGAAGTAGGCCTGGTCACCCACTTCTGAAATAAGGAGCCCTTGAAAACCCTACGAACAGCAGAAAATCCTATCTGATAACAGAGCTGGAAGAGAATGCTTTCAAGCCAAAAGGCACTCAGAATAAAAGCAGAAGACCAACAAAGAAGAGAAAGCCGCTCAACAAGATTGATTGACATGGTGACTGCCACAATGAGTATAAGAGTAACAGATATTATGAGGATGGGACAGGATCAGGCAGGGTTCCATAGGATCTTTATGAGTTGGAACTGATTCCACTCTAACAGAATTTCTAACTTCTAACTTCTAACAGAACTTATTGGTATTTTCTTTCATTTGATCAATAGCTTCTAAATTGCTTAAGTTTCTTTCCAGGATCTCCCAGATCTTGCTTCCACAGAGAACAGTGGATAAGTTGCTAGTCTATGCTGAGCATTTCACTTTTATCCAGAGCTTATATTTAGCTAAGACCCATCCATCTAGTAGCACTCATCACTTCTCAAAAGGCACCATGTGGGCAGCACGGAGCAGAGAACAGCAAAGCCACTCTGAGAAGCGACTGGCTCATTTCCTCGCCAAGGGTCCTGCTCCTGCCCGCCCTGCTAACCTTGAACTTAGGAAGGCATGCTCAGGTCACATTTGTTCAACATAAAAACTGCAAATTACAAGATCAACCCCAGGCACTGTTCTGAGACCTGCCAGCTCTCCCTGCCCAGGGTGTGGGCTCCTGGCTCTGGAATGATATTCTCCTGGGCTGATTTTGCTTAGGACAGAGTAAATGTAACTTTTGCTGTGTGGCAAGAACCTCTTCGTAGAAATCTGCCACTTCCTTGACTCTTACAAGGGCTGCTCATCAACAAGACCCTAAGCAGTGGAGAGCTAGTGTCAGATCCTCCTAACCTTTACATCTCCTGGATTACCTGAAAAAAAAAAAAACAACAAAACACCAAACAAACAAAAAAACAAAAAAAAAAACCCCACAAAAACAAAAAAAAAACCCACCAAAAATTGCAAATTACAATGGATCATTTGAAAAGAATAAAAAGGTTGAAAATGTAACCCTCATATGTCAAAGCTTTGCTGTTTAATAACATGAGTGAACATTGATTTTGCATGTGATTCTCTACAGTGTTTATGAGATCCATGCCTTGCAAGCCCCCTTGACAGCGGAGCCAGCTTCGCCCCTGGTGCTCAGGTGGGTGTGACCGCTAAGCCTAGTGCTTTGACTTATAAGGACCCTCCACTGGTTTTCCAACGCTATAAATCTTAACAGGAGGAGACTGACCATCTTTCCCCCTCAAAGCAGCTAGTGGATTCAAACTGCCCACCTTTTGGTCAGCAACACAACATGCTACGTGTTACACCACAATGGTAGCATAGTCTGTAGAGAGTGCTGCTAACCAAAGGCTGTGTTGTGTGTCTCTGACGTTCAGATCTACCAGCAGCTTCTTAGAAGAAAGATGGGCAACTTACAGCCTCAGAAACCTGATGGAGGGGCAGCAGGAGTTGGAACTGACTGAAGGACAGTGAGGATGAGAATGAATATGCATTTAGGAATTCATTATAAAAATATTCCCCTCTCAGCTGTATTACTACATTTTAACACCCAGGAGATCATGGTGTTAACTGATGCTATCAGGACAGCATGTTTGGGGAAGACCTCGAAATGAATCTTTTTTTGCCATGTCTATGGCTGTATCTCAATAGTACAGAGTGATAGTTAAAATTTTTGCCTGGCTTCAGACATCAGACAGGTGTGAATTTGAGTCTCAGTACTACCCCTTATTAACTGTGTGACTTTCGGCAAATTGCCCTACTTCTCTCAACCAGGGTATCATCTCCAGACAAAGTGGACACTGGCCACAGTGCTGGGGTAGGGTCTTGAGGGCCCCTATTGCCAGTTCATGGGAAAAACAGGGTTCACAGTGGAAGGGCCAGCATATAGGGGCTGTAGAGAGGCACATGGGATTCAGCGTACCAGTGTTTACTAATTATTCTTGAATATTTCAATAGTTTGGCTGTACTGGTGCATATCAGTTGGAGAGTAGCGTTGTCATTTAGAAATGTGAAGAAATGAAACTTTAAAGGATTTCATTATTTTTGAATCAACAGTCGATGTTCATGAAAACAGAAGTAAAAAAAATATCAAATGACCTGTTGCAGGAGCAATCAAATGACATTGGAACAGGGGGAAAGAGGCTGCAAGAGACCTCTTTAGAGTGTCAAAAAGCAAAGATCACTTTGGTGAATAAGGTGTGCCTGACTCAAGCCAAGGCATTCTCTACTGCATCATACTCATGCAAAAGCAGGACAAGTGAAAATGGAAGAACAAAGGAGCACTGACCCATTCAAATTGCGGTGCCGGCAGACTTGAATACACCATAGACTGCCAGAAAAACAGAC
Organism: Elephantulus edwardii; assembly: GCF_000299155.1. Lineage (NCBI taxonomy): Eukaryota > Metazoa > Chordata > Mammalia > Macroscelidea > Macroscelididae > Elephantulus > Elephantulus edwardii. The sequence goes on from NW_006399799.1 coordinate 11,201,296, forward strand.
ACGCCTGTCTTGGAGGACATCCAGCCAGAATGCTGAATAGAAGGCAGGATAGTGAGACCTGGTGTCACATACTTCGGACATGTTATCAGGAGGGACCAGTCCCTGGAGAAGGCCATCATGCTCCGTAGAAGGAAACAAAAGAGAAAGATGCTCACTGAGGCGGACTGGCACAATGGCTGTGAGCAGAGCCAACTCAAGGAGTCTGACAGTAAAACTCATTATTAGAACCATCTTGGATTTGAACTGCTGCTGGTCTCGGTTTCTTTCACTGCATTTTGTCACTTTGGTGGGACATTCAAGAAGGGGAGGGGGCTCTTTTGCAATGCCCTTAGCAGTCTCCATGCTTCCTAAGAGGCTTCTGTTTCTCTGCTGAGTGGCAGTTCCCACCGGGTCCAGAACAGGTCCCCTATTCTGCAGGACTTGGAAGGGGTGATGCTGCCTCCGCAGTTTGACCCGGGATGTTGGTGGTGCTCACCTGGTTTGTTAATTTGCCTGGCAAACCACACACAATGCTCGGCACCACAAGGCTCGTCACTTGAAACAATCAGAAGGTTTGCAAGGCTGCTGCCTAAACCCGCCAACTGACCTTCTGGTCTTTTATTCCAGTGTCTGAAAGCCTTTTTTCCAGGCCAGAGATGCTCATTTGCAGTTTCGGTAATAGAATTTGGACCCTAAATGTCTCTCCATTGCCGAGGGCTGTCCAGGTCTATTAATGGGGCTGCAGTGAAGTCCAGGCGTGCACGGTTCCTTATCTTGCTGCTCCCAGCATCTCGTTTTCCTGCTTCTTAACAGCATTTATCACTATGCCCTGGGGATAGGGCCATGGGTCCCAGAGTCCTGGAGTTTATCTTAATTAGGTGACAGCTGGTGTGCCCCCTTGGCCATGTGGCCTGATGCCATCTCTGACCTTGGCTATGCCCAGCCTTGCAGGAGCCCTATGGCCACTAACTCTGTGACCTCAAGAGGTTCATGTGAGGGGGCAACTCTGATCTTGACCACAGGTGACTCTGGGGCTGAGCTCCAGCTCTCAATTCCTTTCAGTTGGCCCTGTGGACCAAACATATCTCCTTGCCTGTTTTTGTACAAAAGCACACAGCACCTCAGTTGGAAATGGAATACTGGCAGCAGAGCCAGCTGGAAACCAGGCCCTCTGCCCTGGGGCCTCATGTGCTGGCTAGAAGGATGCCGGCTGTGGGATGGAAATGGAATTGACCTTGAGCAAAGACATCTTCCTCACAAGGCCTTCTGAAGGCACTAACGCCAGGTCTCCGATAAGGTCTTCAAGTCAGTGTGGGTGTTCACCCCAGGCGCTCAGCACAGGCTGGTGGTAAAAGCCCCACCCAGCACCTCTCATCTGAACCAACCATTGCACGTTTTGAGAACCAACTCTGCCTTCTCATTGTTTTCCTCCTTTCAGGGCTGATCTTTCTGCAGTTACTGTCCTGCCCCATGCTGCTTGGAGCCTGTGCCCATCCAGACCCTGGGGGAGCCTCCACAGGGACGGAGGTCAGGCCCCTCCCCATCTCCCAAACTTCCACACCTCCAGACCCCTTCACTAAGCACTTGCTCACAACTGCAGTCCCACAGGGAGCTAGACAATCCATTCCACACTCAGACGTCTGCTCACCCCTCTTTGATCTCGGGAGTCCAGCTGTTGGAGCTTCTGCTCTATCTCCAGAGACAGCTGGTGTTGGTCGACAAAAGAAGAAGCAGATTCATCAAGTAGAGAGAGTTCGCCGCAGAAGAAGTGCTGGAGGGGGCTGCTGGGGCTCTGTAATGTGAAGAATGCTAGCTCATTTCTCAGGGGAAGGTCCTCTCATCCAGGAATCCCCTCCAGAGAGTGACAGAGAGAGCTCATGACCTCCAGGGATGGTTCTGCCTGGACTTCTAGCAAATAGCTAGAGAATTATGCTGACACACTTCTACTCTTTTATCTCCCTTCTGTCTAAATACCACCACTGTATCTTTTGTCTTGGGCAAGACCTTCTCACACAACAGTGCACTGCCAAGCTACTCTATATTTAACCCCAGGCAGGGCCTTACCCTCCAGCTCAGCCTGGCTAACCTCCCACTTCAGCCGCTGGACCCTCTTTCTCTGCATTTAAGGCCAAATGATACTTGCTTTTCCACCTCTACTAGCAGAACTGCTTAGCAAAGCAGGACAGAGCAGAACAGTGCGGCAGGGTTAGAGGAGACACAGATTCCATGGTGGTGCAGTTAATGCGTTCAGCTGCTGACTGGAGAGCGGGCAGTTGGAGTCCCTCTAGAAGTGCTGCAGAACAAAGTCCTGGCCGTTGAAAACCCTACGAAGCACAGTTTTACTTCGACATGCAATTGTCATGAGTTGGAAACCACTCAATGACAACTGGTAGGGGCTGACATAAAGGAGCTGGGAGGCAGAAGCAACTGAACCTTGACTCAAAGAAAAAGCAAAGGGAACATCAAGTAAGTTTATGCTGAGTAACTCTATCAGGTTTCAAGGGCTAAAAACCTTAACAGGAGAAAACTGCCCGTCTTTCTCCTGCAGAGGTGCACGTGGATTCAAACCGCCAGAGAAGTAAAGCATTTTGGTTAGCCTTGCAACACACTACAGACTGTGCCACCAGAGTTCCTTAAACACTAAGTGGGCTGCAGATGAAGAACCTGCAATGCCCCCTGCTGGCTGGAAGAGTGTGTGCATGCAAAGGCACAAACTGCACCAGGCATCAGACCCCTAATGACCCGAATCAGGGTCAGAGGAGGTCCCTCAGACAAGAAGCAGATACTTCATCTTGTCCAGTGATTTCCAAACACTGAAAATTACAGGCACGGCTGCTGTGGACGACTGTGCATTTTGCCTCTTTGACAAATGTTTCTGGGCTGAAATCCAACCTATGCCCTGTTATGTGTTCCAGAATGGATCTGAACCAGCCAAGAGAAAGGGCTATCTTTTTGCATTTGATTTCCCTAGAGGGAACATCCTTTTGTAATTTACACAAAGGTACCATACATACCAACAGCAGCTCTGGCATAGCAAGCATCCTTCTAAGAGCCCTCTCTCCCTCCCTCTCTCTCTCTCTTGTTGCCATCAAGTAGGAACCAACTCATAGCTGAGCCTCCATGGAGCTCCTGAGGGAGGAGATGGCTCGTCTTCCTCCTTCAGAGCTGCTGGTGGATTTGGACCACCAGAGAGGTGCAGCCTTTGGGTTAGTGGCACGATTCTCTATGGATAAAGCCAGCAGGGTTCCTTTCTAAGAGTGGGTCCTAGAAAACAAGCTGCCTTAGTTAAAGGGGTTTGAAAACAACAACAACAACAACAAAATAGACACATTGAGGCTCATGAAAGGGAGGCAATGACTCTAAGTGATACTGTTAAAGCCAGCACAGAATTTAGAAGACCCAGCCCCTCGCTCTCTTACGGATGGCAATGTTCTAAGGACCACGCTGAGCTGGTAGTCACCTCAACCTCTATGCAGCTATCTTGGCTTCTCTGACACCTCACTCCTACTCCCTCAAATCCCATCAATGTCCCACTGGAATCCAGCTTCTCTGCAGTCTTACGTTCCCAGACAGGCTCATGGCACAGTGCTCACTCAAAAGGGGGGGGGAGTTGGTAAGACGTCCAGTCCCATCTGCATTTGTTCCTACATGAGCCTCACTCGCAGGAGTGAGGGAGGGCAGAGCGGCAGAGAATTAGCGCGGTCCACTGGACGGGGCTGAAATGCAACAGGTGCCACCTTGGGGCAACGTGGCTCAGTAAAACTGGCCACTCTGCTACTGGACAGAGGGGACCTGCTTTGTGGCTGCAGTCCGCCGGGGTGTCTGGGCCACACCGTAAGGCACATGGGCGGCCACAGTGCCCATCTCCTGAGCCCCGGCCACATGAAACATCTGGTCGTCAAAGAAGATGTGTGGACGGATCTTCTCGAGGAGCGGGCCCTTGGGCGCTCCAGCCAGGAACAGGGCCTCATCTGTCTCCAGGCCCCAGCTGCGCAGGGTCTTGAGAGCTCGGGCACCAGAACTGGCTGCACTGCGCGCTGTCACCAAGTAGGTGCGGATCGGGCATTCCAGCCGCAGGCCCTTGGAGTAGAACTTCTTCTGCAGCCTACCCAGTGCTTCCAGAAAGCCCTTGAGGGGCCCCTACAAGAAGGCAAAGGCACACATGAGCTTACCACACGCTCCAACAGTTGCCCTCCCCCCAGCTGGTCTGCCACTAAATGTCTTGCCATTTGGGGTGGGAAAGCTTCTGGGACTCCCACTGTCTTTCTCTGAACATGTGCCTGGACTTTCAGTGATAGAATTCTCACCTTCCATGTGGAATGCCTGGGCTCAACTCCTGGCCAGTACACCTCATGGCTGGTGCAGCCACCACCTGTCTGTATGTTGTTGTGAAGCGAATCAGGTTTCAGTAGAGCTTCCAGACTAACATAGATTGGGAAGAAAGGCCTAGAAATCTACCTCCGAAACTAAGCCAACAAAAACCCTACTCATCACAACAATCCCATCCACAGTCAATCACAGGCTGACAGAGGGCCAGGCCAGTGTCCTTCCATTGTGTATATGGTCACCACAAACTGGGGATCAATGCGACGACACTACCAACAAGACCTCAGCATGCCTGCTGAGGCCACTGTGCACATCAACAGGGCTACAAGCATCTGTGTGTGCCCGAGTGTCTCTGCTTTACTGTGACTGAAGCTATTAGGGGCAGGACAACGATATCAGGGCAACTGTGACTGTCCATCCATGTGGCCACCAGGAATGTGGGTGTCTTCTCTGCAGCTCTACAAGTGACCATCTGTGCCATCAATAGGGAGATATTAGGAATATTTAGCATTTAACTGCATGGACACCTTCCAATTAGCACAGACTCCAGTGCGGACAACTGAGACAGATGAACTGATGTGTAACTGCTAAATATCAGCTTTGCCCAGCAGGCATGCAGGTGTCTGGGGAACAAATGCTCTAAGTCTTAGGGTGAAAGAATTTATTCCCACAGTGCTTGGAACAGTGAAGCTTATAGAATCCAAACATGATGAAGGTGGTTGTCTAATCTTGGAGACCCCCTCACTTGCTGAGAGACCTGGAAGATGCCATGGTCTCCTGGATCTCTGCTTACCACTTAAGGGGACTGCCTTTGGTCCCCAAGGATTTTAGAGGGACCAATGAGAATGTGAGTGAGACGAAAGTCAGAGCAACACTAAAGCCCTAGGACCTGTTGAACTCTAGGCAGAGAGAGGCATTGAGATTACCAAGCACCTAAATTCTTGTTCAAAGCACAGACAGCAGTTCCCTGGAACATCAGAGATGGCCGGCAGCTCTCATCCTAGATCTTCCACCCAACTTCAGGGCCCACACGGAGATGCTGAGGAGTTTGAGGATGAGGGAGGGTCCCTGCGCCCCAGGGCCAAGAAGAAGGGGGCAAAAGGTACGGAGGGCTGGTGAGAGTCCTCCCTACCCCAAACGCAGCTCAGTCTGCCTGCCAGAAGGGCTGCCAGTCCAGCTCTCTTCTTCTTCCAGTGAGGGGACCAGGGGGATTCTTGAAGGGCTGGGCACTTGCTTTAGAGGGTTAGGGGATCTCCGAGAGGGAGTAGGGGTATTAAAAAGGGGTAAGGATTTCAGAAAGAAGACAGCGTCAAGGAGGGGATGAAGAGCTAGGCACGAGGATGGAGGCTTAGAGGTGGGGTGACAGAGGCTTCAGATAGATAATGGTCCCCATTATCTGAAGAGAACTGGAGGTGCAAAAGGGGAATGGGGGGATTCAGAGAGGAGATAGAGCCTCAGGGTGGGTGATGGGATTTTCAGGGAAGTAACAGACACCTCAGAAAGGGGACTGAGGCTGCAAAGAAAGGATGGGGGCCTCAGAGAGGATGAGGACTTTAAGTGGGGTGGGGGGACTTCAGTAAGCTGAGATGAGACTCAGTGAGGGGAGTCAGGGGCCCAGTGAGGAGGGTGAGGCCTGGACGTTTGCTGAGGGAACCTGGCTGGATTCTGGTGTCTGTTTCTAGGCTGGGGTCTCAGTGTGAGGTGGTTTCTGGGGAGCTGCCTAAAACTACTTGTGGGTTTCCAGGGACTGTGTGGAGTACCTGGGCCAAAGGCTTGTTCTCGTGAGCCTTCTCATGCTCAAAGAATCTGTCCAGCCCGTGGGCCTTGACGATGCGCTCCGACTCATCTGAGAAGAGCACGGCATCCCCGTCGAAGGCCACACGCAGCTGGTTCTGAGACACAGCCACGTCCCTGTTGGGGCTGAAGATGGTGGCAGCTGCAATCCCTGCATAGAGAAAGGCAAGGTTGGCTGGATCCTGACTGGACAAGATGGCCTTTCTGAAAATGCCTCCAACTGCCCAGGGCTTTCTCAGGCTTTCCTTGCCCCACTGGCCTCACCCAGGGTGTTGCAATAAGGCTGAACTGTCTCCTCAGAAATAAGTGTTGCAATTGAATCTCTGTCTATACCCGCAAATAAGGACCTATTTGGAAAGAGGTGCTTCTTTTATTATATCAATCGCACCAGAGTCGGGTGAGTCGTAAAATTAATCACCTCTGGGTTGTGAAAATAACAGACTAGAGATATGCACACACTGTGCAGATGCCCAAAAAGGCCAGAGTCCAGGACGGCCCTGAACACAAAACTGAAATAGATAAGGAAGGTCCCCCCTGGAGCCACAGCCTGAATTCAGAGTTCCATCTCTGGAACTTGAGATGACAAATTATGGTGCTTTAAGGTCACCCACCTGTGGTATTTCTGTTATGACAACAGTAGACAGCTGTTTTTGTGAGCTGCCATTGGGTCGACTACTCAGAGCCACCCTATGAACGACAGCTCTGAACCTTGCCCTGTGCTGTGTTGTGCTCGCCGTCTCGGATACGCTCGAGTCCATTGTTACAGCCTCTGTATCAATCTATCTTGTTGAGGGTCTTCCTCTCCTCTGACTCTCCATCTTTCCCAGCACGATGTCTTTTTCCAAGGAATGAAAAACGTTGCTTTCCTGACAAGATGTCAAAGTATGTGAGGGGAAGTTTCACCACCCTCGCCTCACAGGAGCACACTGGTTACACTTCCTCCACGACAGACTTGTTTGTTCTTTTGTCAGTCCATGGGATATTCAGTGCTCTTCTCCAATACTACGTATGACTCAAAGGCATTGATTCTTCTTCTATCTCCTTCTGCTCATCAATTCTTCATCCTTATTCACTGTCCAATTTTTAGATGTGTAGGAAGCACTTGATAATACTGGCTTGGATCAGGCACACTTTAGTTCCAAATGGACATTTTTGTTCTTGAGCACTTTGGAGAGGTCTCTGATGGCAGATTTTCCCAATGCAACACGTTTTGTGACCTCTTGACTGTTAGTACCAAAGGCATTGATTGAGGATCCAAGTAAAATGAAATCATTGACAACTTCAATCTCTTCTCTACCTATCATGATGCTTCCTGTGCCTGAGGGGGACCCAAGCTACAATCTAGAATTGCACTGCACATCAGACATTCAGTTCTAGAAGGCTGGAAACCTGGGCAGCCAGCTCAGCCCATTCCCTATCTTACCTTTCTAAACCTCATTTCTGCTCTGATCTTTGGGAATCTAGGATCACAGGGACAGGGCTCAGGCAGTACCAGCCTTTCTGTTCTTTCTGGTAAGATGTTGTAGGGGCATAGGTCCTGGGCATTGGGCCAGACACCTGCTCAGCTCCAAGTCACTGGAGCTAAGATGACCCAGAACCATCCCACCCTCTGCAGACACCTTTCCTGACCACTCCTCTGCTTCCTAGCCTGGGGTCAAATTACAGGCACCCAGAGACACACATACAAGGAGTGCCAAGGTCCCAATTAGAGAGTGGATCATCTCTCTAGTAAAATGGCTCCTGGTTCCTGAGTAAAGAAATCTTCTTGGCATTCCCAAGAAGCTCAGGGGAATGAGGAAGGAGGGAGACAGAGGCCACGTTTCCAGGCAGGAGACAGCATGGAAGAGAAAAATGAGGACTTTGCTATCTGGTAAAGAAACTCATCACTCACACTCTGTCCGAGGAGCCCTCCCAGGTAGCTGGGCCTCCCTCCTTTTCGGGCCTGTTTTTCCCAGGTGCAATAGGAATGCATATTCTGTTGAGAAGACTAAAAAACTGCCCCATAAAGGAGACACATGGCAATAGGGTGGAAGGGGAGAGATTCTTTTTTGTCAGTATTTGTAGTTGTGTCTACTGGCCTTAGCCCAGCACTGGTCAGCTCAGCTACTGGAGTTGATGGCCATTTCCCAGGCTCACCACTCAGTCTGGACTCCCTCCTCACTGGCCCAGAGAGGGCTACAGGCTGCCCAGGATCACACAGGAATCAGAACCCTTAGGATGACCTAGAGCCACTCTCTGGGCAATCAGAAGGGTTTCCATGGAAATGGAAAGTTGAGAGCTGCTGATGAGTTAAAGCTTCCTCAACATGGTAGGGCAGAAGGTAGGAAAGTGGGATGCCCCAAACCAAAACAAACCAAACTTACTTTGGTTTGTTGATTTTGACTCAGCATCTGTAGAAAAGAGAACTATTGCCACAGTTTCCAAAGATGTAAGTCTTTACAGCAACAGATGGCTGGTGGGTTCAAACTGCCAACCTTCTAATTAGAAATCCACTCTTTAACCACTACACCACCAAGGATCCCATCAGAGTAGACCTGTTGTTATAAGCTGTGGAGTTAAATACAGATCATAGCAACCGTATGAACAACAGATCTGAACTCTGTATTATCCTGTGTCATCTCATCATCTTTGACTTATTTGAGCACATTGCTGCAATCACTGCGTCAACCCATCTGGTTGAGGGTCTTTCTCTCTTTCTCCTTGAAGGCCTGCCCTCCAAGCATGATGTCTCTCTCCAAGGAATAGCCTCTTGCAGCAACATGCCCAAAAGTATGTGAGATGAACCTTTATCATCTTTGCCTCCAAAAAGCACTCTGCCTGCACTTTTCCAAGACATTGCTGTTTGTTTTTTTGCAGTCCATTCAGTCTCATCCCCAATACCACAGCTCAATGGTATAAATTCTTCTGTCATCCTTATTCATTGCCTAGCTCTCAAGCATAGCAAGTGATTGAAAAGACTATGGCCTGAAACAGGGACACATTGGTCTTCAAATTGACATCATTATACCTCAGGAATTTGGAGAGGTCCCTGAGTGCAGACTTTCCCAGAGCAATACATTTCTTGATCACCTAATTGTGGATCCAAATACGGAGTTGTTGATAATTTCAATCTTTTATCATCTATCATGATAGTATCAGTCCAGTGGCACGAAAATTTGTTTTCTTGATGATGAGATGCAATCCAAATTGAAGGCTGTAGTCTTTGATCTTTGGCAGCAAGGGCTTCAAGTCCTCCTCATTTTCAGCAAGCAAGGCTGTGCCATCTGCATAACGCAGTTTGTTGATGAGTCTTCCTCTGATCCTGAATACTACATTCTTCTTCACAGAGTCCAGTTTCTTGAATGATTTATTCACCATACAGATTGAACAGGTATGGAGAAAGGATACAACCCTAACACACACCTTTCTTTATTTTAAACCATGAAGTGTTCCCTTGCTCTGTTCACATAATAGCCTCTTGGTCTAGATATAATTTTTGCATGAGTACAATCCTGTACCCTGAGATTCCAAATTTTCTCAATGTTAGCCATGATTTGTTATGATCAAATGTCTAGCTGCTGCCTTATTCTCAGAGTTGACAGGTCTTGGGAATTAGGAGGCACCGCACAGTTGTCCCTTCCATTACCATGGAAACCCCTGCACCTGCTCAGAACTCTAGGACCAGCTCCCCCACCTCTGGGACCTCTCTGTCTGACTCTCAAAGCCTCCCTCCCCCGTAGGACTTACCCTCATCAATGGCTTCCCGTACTTTTTCTGCATCTGCTGACAAGTAGAGATTGGTGTGATAGGCCTTGAGGTAGCAGATGGGACTATTCCCGCCTGTCATACAGAATCTCTCGATGAACAGGTCTGAAAAGGAGGTAGAGAGCACTGAGCTGAGAAGCCAGGGTCAGTCCCAAGAGATTCAGAGTGGCCCCAGTGTCCACTGGGCATCATCTTGGTTCTGAGCGGTGGTGCTGTGGGTTGTGCAGAGTGATTATCTGTGTCATTTTAGACCTGCATCCTTCCTCTCTGAGCCTCTCCACCCTTCACCCATGAAATCACCCCTTTGGAACAACTGCCTTGTTCGTGGTAATATCCTCTTGTGAGAGAACCATAGTATTGCAGGAGGCAGATCTGTCAGCCATGACTGTGACATGTGACTGTCCCGGTCATAGCTTATTGGATAAGGATCAAGCCTTTGACTGATTTCTAGACTGAGGTGATCGTCATCATGAGACAGTTAAGAGCTTGGCTGCTAACAAAAAAAAACACAGTTGTTTGAGTGTACCCAGATGTAACATGGAAGAAATTTCTGGCAACCCACTTCCAAACAATGAGCCCCCGGGGAGCTCTGGTGGACTAGTGGCAAGAAGCTGCACTGCAATCGCAGAGGTTGTTGTTGTTATGTGCCGTCGAGTTGTTTGCGACTCATAACGACCCTATGTACAACAGCCCTAAGCCCTGCTCTATCCTGTGCCAATCGCACTGCCTCTGACACACCCATCCCGATTACCCCAGTCACTGAATCAACCCACCTCACAGAAGGTCTTCCCCTCCTGCGCTGTCCCTCCACTCTCCCAAGCCTGATGTACTTCTCCAAGGACCGGTCTCTCCTTACAACATGTCCAAAGTATGTCAGATGAAGCCCCAGAATCCTTGCCTCCAAGGAGCAGCCTGGTTTAACCCTCTCCAGGGTGAATCTGTTTTCTTGGCAGTCCATGGTACATTCAATACTCTTCTCTAACACCACAGCTCAAAAGCATCAATTCTCCTTCTATCCTCCCTAGTCATTGTCCAACTCTCTGATGCATAACAAGTGATTGCAAAAACCATGGCCTGTATCAGACAGACCTTAGTCTCCATAGAGACACCGTTGCTCTTGAGTACTTTAGAGAGGTCCCTAACAGCAGACTTTCCCATGGCAATACATTTTTTTATTTCCTGGCTACTGGTGCCAAGAGTGTTGACCGTGGAGCCGAGCAAACGGAAGCTGTGAACAATCTCAATCTCTTCGCTATCCATCCTAATGCTACTGATTGGTCTAGTGGTGAGAATCTTTGTCTTCTTGACATTGAGCCTCAGTCCATATTGAAGGCACTCAGAGACACACATACAAGGAGTGCCAAGGTCCCAATTAGAGAGTGGATCATCTCTCTAGTAAAATGGCTTGACCCTCTGCAGTAAGTGCATGAGGTCCTCCTCAGTTTCAGCAAGCAGGGTTGTGTCATCTGCATCGAATCTACCAGATCCTCTGCTGGAGAAGAAGGGGCAATCTCCTCTACCAGTCAGATCTGATTTGAACACACACACACACAGCCCTTGAAACCCTAGGGAACACAATTCTTCTGTGACAAGCCTGGAATCATCTGAGTTGGTATCAACACCATGGCAACTGGCTTGGTTTGACAACAGGCATAGTTACTGGGGTTAGTAAAATATTTGCTGGTTGGAAAAAATGGCTGTTGCTCTGAACCCACTGCCACTCTTCAGCCTCCTTCCTGCTTCCTGCCTTCCACAGAAGGGGTCCTTGGGATTTTGCTCTAACTCTCCAAAGATCTGTGCTGATTACTCAGGGACCCGGGCACACAAGCAGTTAAATATCTTTCATTCTATTCCTGTTCTCAGCAATTTTAAATTAAGATTTAAAAATTCCAACTAGACTCTCTTGATTGCTTAAAGGAAGGATTTGCAAGCTTGTAAATTTCAGCCACATTCAAGAAAAGCAGAGACTTACAGAGAAAAAATAATAAAAGGAACAGACTTGCAGAGATAAGCAGAAAAAAAAAGGTTCATGTTTTCTGGAGAATTAAAGAGCCCAGGACTGATAACTGGATCCAAGCTTTTGTGAGGCCCTGTTTCACTTCCTGAGGAGCTTTGGCCACACCATGGTTAAAACACTTGGTTGCTACCCAAACAGTCAGAAGTTTGAACCCACCAGCTGCTCAGTCGGTGGGAGAAAGACGTGGCGGTCTGCTTTTGTGACACTTTGCAGCTTGGAAACTCTGTGGGAAGTGGTTTTGCTTTTTCATTTTACTTCTTGTCCTGTGGTCCAAGTCAATTCAGGCTCATAGCAACCCTGAAGGGGAGAGTCACACTGTCCCATAGGATTCCAAGGCTCGACGGCCCCAAACAACAACACATCTTTATGGACTCAGAGGCCACATCTTTTAATGTGAAGCAGCTGGTGAATTCAAACTGCCAACCTTTCAGTTAGAAGCCCAATGCTTACCCACTGTACAACCAGGGTAAACCACATCCGTGTAAACCTAATAAATTGTTCCATTTCATTTACCTTTTTAGGATTTGGATGAGCCAGTTAGGTTGGAAGCTTGGTGTGAATATTTACCTCAGGAAAAGCTGCAGCAATACAAATCAGGGCATTTTGGTTTTGTTTTGCCCTACAGTCTATTTTTTAGAGGTCTCGTGGCCTACTGGCTAAGAAGCTGCGCTGCAATCCCAAAGGCATGCAGTTCGAATCCATTAGCTGTTCCACAGAAGGATGAGCATTCTTCTTTTGTGCAATTTACTGCCTTTGAAAACTCCCTGAAAGGTCAGCTACAAGTCATTTCTGACTGGACAGCACCAACAATAGAGCCTATTTACCAATAAACCATGGGATCTGAGTCTAGTTGATACAGCCTCATCTTGCTGGATTTGTGGTCCCATCCTTGGTGGACTGACAGGGTGTCTCATGCCCAGCCCCTCGTACTCACCATAGTGGTTGATACTGTTGATGAGACGGACTCCCACTTGAGCGTGGTTGTTGGTCATGAGGACAATGTCGAAAAGGTCCTCACTGTCGGGGTACAGCTCCCGCAGCCTCCTGTTCACAGCCTCCAGAGCCTGGATGAGAGAGTACACACGTGGTTCAGATCCCAGGGATCCACACCTGGATTTGGTGGCCAGGTTTAGGATGAGATAAAGGGATGGAGCCTGCTTTCTTGTTATGCCCTTAGCTATCACTGCAGGGTGAGTCAAGGTCAAGATCCAGCCTGCGTTCCATTCTCCAAACTGGTTACCAGGCATGGTTGTCATTAGGTGCGATCAAGTCAGCCCTAAATCACAGAAGTCAGGGTGACCCTCATGCACAATGAGACAGGATCATTGTGATGCACAAAGAACTGTCCCTTAGCCAAGCTATTCACTTGTGGTGCTACATCTGCCTGAGTGGACTCTTTTCCCTTCCTCAAATATTCTTCTAGGCATTATATGAAAACACCCCCTCACCTTTACGAAGGGGAAGGCGGGCCCGGGGCTGAAGGGCTCGTTCTCGTGCTCCAGCTGGTAACGCACATACTCCTCCACACCCTGCTCAGTGTAGATCCTCTGCTCTTCATCCATGCGAAACAAGGCTCGAGAGGACACAGCAATGGTGACTGCATTCTGAGGCTTGGGCTGTAGAGAGGGCCAGGAGATGAAGGTCGGTTACACAGGTCTCTCTTAAGGTAGATGTGCATCTGCAGGTCCCTCAAGGTCCTGGGGACACGCAGATGACCAGACCCAGCCCTTGTCCTAAAGAATATCAGCCTCAGATAGAGGCAGACATAGGTCAATACCCACCCTGTCAGAACCCAGCTAGGGACTGGGGGAGATGATAGCTCCCTTCCATGGAGCCATCTGGTCAGAACTGAAAAAATGAACACAATATATATCGTCAGGAAAGGACCAGTGCTCAAGATGCTCTCCAGATGGCTTCCATTACCCAATGAGAGGAGCTGCATGCCCTTAGGAAGAAATGGTGCCTAGAAACAGAATTGCATGAGAAACTGTGTCTCCAGGCCAGCCCTTCCTCCTGAGCTCCAGACACGCACCGACCTACCCCAGTCGGCTAACAGTCACATTCAACATGCTCACGGCTAAGCTCTCTCCGCTTTCTCCACCCCTCACACCTGGTCCTCTCCCTATTGTCACCATCCACTCATCACCTCAGCCAGAAGCCCAGAAAACATCCCAATTCATTCAATTACTTTGTCAAACAGTAGATGCTTAGAAGACATTTTTTGTTTGTTTGTTTTTATTGTTGATTCAAATTTCACAAACATTTGCTGGATCTTTGTGGCCAGCACCTGGCCTCTGTCTGGGAGTGGTCCTGGTAGACACTCGGTTTTGCATACAGGCTCACAGAAAAGACATCTGGATGCAATCAGGACTGAAATGGGTACAAGGACAGGAGTGAATGCAGTGGTTTAGAGGAAGTTATCATGAAGAGGACATCTGAAAATTTTGGGGAGTAGGGTAGAGGGAGGTAGAAAGGAAGGGGGAATGTGTGCAGTGTATCACAAAGGTGAGCTGAACTGGGGTGTATGGAGTGGGTGTACAGAAGCCTGAAAGTCAGGGGCTAGATCAAACAGGGTCCTAGGAGGATCTCAAAGCTTATTCCTCACCACTGCTGGAGATAGGAGGTGGGGATGTGAGTCACTATAGACAGAAGCTGTTCTCTCCTATAATCATCAGAGAGGATCCAGATGTGGATACCCAGGGCATCTAAAGACATCCACAGGATTCCACACCTGTGACCTAAACAGAGCTGGGATCAAGATTCTAACATTAAACAAGAAAAGCTCATATAGAAGGGAGGCTGACACTAAGAGTAAAACTCATAAGTGGTCTTCACTGATGGACCTGTTCCTTTTGTTCTGTGGGGATGTGTATTTAACTTTACTGCTTCCCTTTTAAGTTAATCCTGGACCCCAACTGGGCTTTGTCATTTCGTGCGGGGTTGAGGACTGGGATGACAACAAATATGACCCATCCCCCTGTAGAGTTTATGATAGATCTCCAAGGCAGAGATTTGGAATTACTGTCATCCTTTAAAAGAATGTTGACCAACAGAACTTGTAGCTTTCAATGGGGAGTACTGAGATGAGAAAGGTCAGGGAAACAGACCCTCTCGCATAAGTTACAGAAGCTATGGAGCCTTCAAGACAGGGCTGAGTTTACCTTGCCCCCTGAGATCACTGCCTTAGGGACAGATCCATAACATCTTATAGGACAGACACCCAGCTATCCTTTCTGCCCCACCAGGTAGGTTCCCAAGCTGTCCACTCCAGCCTAGGTAACCAGCTAAGGTGGACTTCCTGTCCCACAGTCCATCCTGGACTAGGGTCTTCTGGTTAAGCTAGCTACCCAAATACCATTCCATCCCACCTCTGGCTATTGCAGGAAAAAAGTCCTGACTGCCTTGGCCCCAGTAGTCTCTGGAGAAATAGACTCAGAGAGGGGATTACCCTAGGTCTTACAGCAGAGTCATGACGGAGCTAGAATGAGATCACGGACCTCTGACATCTAGAGTAAGCTCTATCTGCAAAGCAGCCCTTCTGATGTATACCTCCTCAAAAGCCCCTAGGAGACCTTAGTGCTTTGCAACTTCAACTCATTTCCAGAGACACCCCTGTCTTCTTCCCTTGATACTCCGCACACAGAGAGCCTTGAGGATCTTATTCCCGGTCTAAGAGCTGATGGTCAGTTAAGACTGGTTTGTGTCCATGCTGTAATGGCTGTTAAAGCCTTCTGAGTAACTTTGATGGAAAGAAGAACTGCAGGGAGGAAGACGGGATGGCTTGATTACATTGTAGGTATTATAATTAACATTAGAAAACAAAATGTGTATGAATGATTGAATGGAAAAACCAGTTTGTTCCGTAAACTTTTACTAAAACCACAATTTTTAAAAAGTATATTGAATACTAACCTCAACATGTTTATTTAATACACAGCTGTGTTCAATCCATTTTATCGAGCACATTAGACTGCATGTAGGTTGTTGTTGTTATCATTTGTCATCAAGTGGATTCCAACTCATGGCAGCCCTGCCGGTGAAGAGGAGGGACCGACTTTTTATAAGCAGACCACCAGGCCTGCTTTTGACATCTTTGTGTCAACCTTTGATGTGTCATCCTTTTAGCTGGCTGTTAAGCATTTAACCATATGACTCCCACAAAAACCCAATGAGGGAAGTATTTTTAGGTCTCTCATCCAACAGATGAGGAAAGTGAGGCTTAGGTAAGTCAAATGACTTGCCCAAGGTAACAATCAATAAATGTAGAACCAGGACGTGGCCATTGCTTCCATATGGCCCTTTAACATTTGGGAGAAACCAACATGGTTTCTCTCCTCCCTAGCGTTAGCCTCCCACAGAGAAACCTGGGAAGCATCAGGCAGAGACCTTCATAGGCCTCTCAACCCAAAATTTCTAAGGTTAGGATTCTCTTTCTCCTCAGACTGGTGGCTCCAGGGGCAAGGCCCCATCACCCTACTCTAACTACTCCCAGACTGAACCACTGAGGTAGAAATGAAGACCTAGGAGGCAAGAGCAAATGCATGAAGATGGCTTCCAACTGGGATTTATGAGTGGCCTGGCCAGACCCCTCAGAGCTGAAAGGACAGCTGGAAGGGCCTGAGGAGAAAGAAGCCAGAGTCAGGCTGGGAGGAGGGGGTTGCTTGGGAGATTTTTCATAGATTCTAAGCAGATCAGATGGACTCCCTGAAAACGTCAAGGTTATATAAGAGAGTGTGGCCCTGATGAGGGCAAAGAAGTTAGAGCCTTTATCACTTAGAAACCCTGGTGGGCCTGGATTCAGAGAGAGGCCACCTGCCATGTGCTGTCAGGTGCACCTAGAAACAGCTCCTTCAGAAGTCAGAAAGAAACCCAGATTCTAGACAGGGGACTGGATTAGAACAACCCTCATCCCAAACTAGTGCTTGGCTTGGAGCTTTGAGCTCCAGGAAGCCAGAGCCCCCAGCAGGATCATTGCCTCCTATCGGGGCTAGACTAGACTGAGCACTCTGGCTTGGGGAGTGTGGGTGGGGGTGATGGAGAGCAGGCCAATTCCCACTCCGCTTGGGGAGTGCCTGCTTATGCCAACATGATTCTGCCTGGTGTGACCAAGATAGAAACGGAGTCAAAAAGCTGTTATTTCTAGAAAGATTTAGTGGGAAAAGGGGGGCTGGAGAAGAGAGAGACTAGTTCTAGACTGACTAAGTCCTCAAATTCCATGAGGTGAGGTCTTTCTGTGGCTTTCGGGGTTACATATATTACTCAAGGCCTGTGGGAAAGAGGATTAACCCAGGCTACGCCCTGTTAGGGCCCATCAGGCCTGAAGCTCCCAAAATAGCCTGTAGGGGGTGAGGCTCCCAAAGGAAGGAGTAGAGGTGCCTCATGGAGAATCCAGAGAATCCTCTCCCCAGCCCTCTTCCTCCAGGCCACCTTTTCGTCCCTATTTTTCCTGAGGACAGCCTTCTCCCTGCTCAGCCTGCCATCAGCTTCTCCTCCCCTCCATCCTCCACACTGCTCAGGGTGATCCTTCTAAAATGAAAATGGGACCAGGTTAATCCCCTGCTGAAAAATCCTGCAATCACTCCACAATGGTTTCATGCTCCACCCTGCCCCCAAGCAGCATGACCTTTTTTCCCCAATGAATTATAGGGTGAAATCTCAACATGTGAATCAAATATTACTGTCTATCATTGCTATAAATTTGGTTTACAGATTTAAATGCAGATTTTTTTACGCAGTTGTTAGGTGCTGTCAAGTCGATAGCACAGACACATCAAAGGGATTCTATGGAAAAAGGTCTGAACTCTATCCTATCCTGCTGGTCTCTACCCTTGTAAGCACCTGCCTTGCTCAAGCCTATTGTCGCAGTCAGTGTCAATCCATCTCGTTGAGGGTCTTCCTCTCTTTCACTGTTCCTCTCTAAGCATCATGTCTTTTTCCAAGGACTTGTGTCTCCTGACAACATGCCCAAAATGCCATTATAAAGTCAATTAGTGGGAACAACTCAATTGTTTATATTCTAGAAGTTTTGAAACTCGGGCTTAGGATGCCAGCTTTAGAATTAAGTTTCAACAACCAGTCGGATGACCTCTCAGCTCACTTTTGACAGTACAGTATTGAGAAAGTACTGATTCAGACCTGTACACAGTTGGAGAGGGCAGGAGGGGGGGAGTTTGTTTATTGTTTTAAACAATTTTTTTAAACTACAATTTTTAAACTCTCCTATTTTTTAAAAAAATTATTTTGTTCTTGAGAATATAGACAGCAAAACACATACTAATGCAACAGTTTCTACATATACAATTTAAGTGACACTGATCACATTCTTCTAGTTATGCAACCATTCTCACCTTCATTTCTAACATGTTCCTTCATAGTTGCTAAAACTTACTGCCTCGTAAGGTTCCTATCTAAACTTATAGTTTGCTGCTGTCAACTTGATTCCATGTAGTTCTTAAGCACATGATGCTCAAAGCTGATTTTGTTTTCTGCTACCCACTGCTATTAAGTCTAGGGAGCTCCAGCGTTCTACTGGGTAGAGAGCTGGGTTGCCAGTCCAGAGGCAGGCAGTTCATATGCACCAGCCGCTCCATGGGATAAAGATGAGGCCAGTCTCCTCCAGTGCAATTGAAAGCCTCTGAAAACCCTCTGGAGGGTCAGTATGAGTTCATTCTGGCTCAATGGCAATGAGTTGTTACTGTTGTTGCTGTAAAGTCAGCTCTAAGAGTGATGGAAACATGTTACCTCTCTCCCATGCCTGGTGGATTTGAACTACCAACCTTTAGCAGCCCGTTTACACACCATGAAGGATTTTTTTTTAAAAAAAACACACCAAAACTTGTTAGGCAGGGAGCTCTGGTGGCCTAGTGGCAAGAAGCTGGGCTGTAATCCTGAAGGCTCGTGGTTTGAATCCACCAGATGCTCTGCTGAAGAAGTAGGGTCAATCTCCTCCTGTGCAAGTCAAATCCAGTTCCACAGTACACGACAAGAAAAAAAAAAGCCAAAAAAAAAAACTCAACCAAACCCAAAAACAAACGCTAAACTACAAAAATGAGAAAGAAACCCCACACCAATGAAACTAGTTAAGATATTTTTGGTTTAAGGTCTAAAAAATGATCTCAGGTCAATAGTTTCAGGGGTTCATTTGACATTGCTTGCTCTAGAAAGTTTGGAGTCCTTGAAAATTTGGAATGCTCCTCGGTATTCTCACTGGTCAGAAATCTTCTAGAGAGTCTTTGACAAGATAATCTATTATCACAGGGAAAGCTTTATTCTGAAGGTTGTTTAAGAAAAAAAAATCAACCTCCATCACAAGTACTATGTTGAGGGTCTTCAAGTGGTCTTTACCAATCTGTTGGGTTTTTTTTTCTGTAGCTTATAGGTCACCATTATTATAATTCTGGAAGCTATGCAATTAGTATTTCAAATACCAGCAGAGTCACCCACAGTGGACAGATTTCAGGAGAGTTTACAGACTAAGAAGCAAGTCTTGGTAATCTTCTTCAAATTATCAATGAATGAAAACTCTATGGATCACAGCAGTATTATCTAATAGGGCTTCTCCCTTTCTTTCCTTTTGGAGAGAACCATTCCTTCCTCAATAATGTAACTATTGCTAGATCCCCTCCACCCATCCCTTTCTTTTCTTTTCCCCCCATTCATTCATTGTTGCACATTTTCCTCCCTCCCTCCCATCCCTTCCCACTCCCCCAGTCCACTCTGCAATGTACTTCTTGTTCCAGACTGTTATCATACTCCACCCTGCCCTTTCAAGGGAGAGTAATCTGTTTCTCTGTAACATATCTTTTCTAATAAAACTGCCTTTCATTTCAAAAATAATACCATTGAGTATGGTGCTGAAGGATGAAGTGTGAGTCCCCTAAGCTGGAAGGCACGACATAAAAGAAAAAGGTAGACTCGAACATAGCCCAGAATGAGCAACAGTTGGTTATGTTTTACACTAGTTCCCAGAAGACACAGCACACTCACCTCGCAACTAACAAGAGCAACTCTATATTGCAAAAATTTCCACATAACACCTTTGAGTGTGTTGGGTCTTATTACAAATTTTTAATTATTTAAAACCTAGATCTGGGCTGTACGAGGAGGAATGTGGCATCAGGATTGGTGGAAGAGTCACCAACAACCTGCGTTATGCAGATGACACAACCCTGCTTGCTGAAACTGAGGAGGACCTGAAGTACTTGCTGCAGAAGGTCAAGGACTGCAGTCTTCAATATGGATTGAAGCTCAACATCAAGAAAACAAAGATTCTCAACACTGGGCCAATTGGCAGCATCAGTATGGATGGTGAAGTGATCGAGATAGTTAACAGTTTTCGTTTACTTGGTTCCACACTCAACACTCCTGGTAACAGCAGCCAGGAAATAGGAGACAAATTGCATCAGGAAAGTCAGCTGTGAGGGACCTCTCAAGAGTACTGAAGTGCAACGATGTCAGGCTGGAGACTAAGGTGCACCTAATCCAGGCTATACTTTGGGCATGTTGCAAGGAGGGGACCGGTCCTAGGAGAGGGACTTCATGTTTGGGAGAGTGGAGGGACGGTGCAGGAGAGGAAGACCCTCGATGAGATGGATCGATTCTGTGAGTGGAGTGGTGGGAATGAATGTGTTTGAGACAGGTTGGCACAGGATAGAACGGCGTTTAGGGCTCTTGTACATAGGGTCGCTATGAGTTGCAAACTACTTGATGGCACATAACAACAACAACAGTTTGAAAGAGAAAGACAAGTGGATTCATATGTATGTAGATCCTCTATTCCCTTAGGTAAGGTCTGGACTCCTTAAGGAGCCAAGGTTTTCTATGGGTTCCTCAGTATTCCTCCAACTCTTCTCTCAAAGATTCTGCCTTCTCCCACTGAGGCCTGACTTGGAATGCAGCTTTCACTTTCAAAGGCAACTCCTGTATTTTCTACTCAAGCTGCTTCTCCAGCATGGCACCACTTGAAGTGGGGTGGGGTGTGCGGGGGGGTGGGGTGGGTGGGTGGTGGTGGTGTGGGTGTGAGTAGTTACCATCCAGGTCATTCAGCAAGTTAAAACCAATTATTTTAGTATTTGAGAACCTTCCTAGGTCAAGGCAAATCCTGCCTGCTCTGCTGAGTGGAGAAAGAGAAGAAACTCAAAAAGATGCCTTTGAGCATACCATAAGCTCATTGTTAACTTTCATCAGTGCAAACAAGGAAGGTGTAGTTGTAATTTTCATGTAGTCCCATGACATGTTAAGCAAAAAGATTAGCGAGTTTGACTTTTATTTTGAATTGATATTCCGGCAAAGTTATCGAAAAGCTGTTTGGAGAAGGGTGCAATTTTAGAGCTTGTTCTGCGGGCTGTTTTCCAAAGTTGTGCCTCTGGCCGGGAAATGCCTCCTACTCAAGTGTTCAGATTACTCAAAAGCTACGACTCAGACCCAGTCACTCGCTCCTCTAGGCTCCACCCACTGGTGTCAGGTCTTTAACCAGATCACTCACCACCTCAAGAGCCTCCATCAGTGCAGCGGGAGCTGTCCAGGCTGGTTTCTCAGTATCCGCTGCTGAGCCTAGGGCCTTGGGGGCGGGGGTCCCAGGGGAGTGAATGTTGATAAATGGGGTCTCTTGGGGAGGGACCTTTAAAAGGAAGCAATAGGATCCTTTAAGGTCAGACTCTGGAGGGTGTCTCCAGTCCAGGCTCAGAGCTCTCTCGGAAACTGGAATGAGCGAGACCCAGGGGCAGCAGGGCTTCATCCATCTGTCTGAGTGGAAAAGAAACCAGCTCCTCTGTTTGAGACCCTAGAGGGTTTAGCTCCCCACAAGGGGTCTCAGGGATAGTGATACTCATTGCGCATTGCGAGGTGTGAAGAGCCTACATGCAGACCGGGAACAGAGTGCAGCCTTGACATGCGGAGTGTAGAGCCCTGGCCCCAAAGCTTCTGGTGGATGCCTGGAGACCACACACACCCCCTCCCCTTAAGGTGCAGGAAGCGCAGAGTCGGAACCCAGAGCGCACAGGCCTTAATCCCATCGGTCAGAGGGCTGAGACCCGAGTTAAAAGGGAGCAAGGAGCCCAGTTTTTACGAGACCCGGGGCGCTCTCGCAGGCGCCGCTGATCAGCTTTGCGAACAAGTGCGGTAGCGCGCCCCAGGCCAGGACTCATGGGGGAGGGCGAGCTTGGCGTGGAACCCGAGCCCGGGGAACAAAACACCAGAGCAGAGCTCCCAAAATAAACCGCAGCCTGAGCCAAAGTCAGGCCATTCTGGTGCTGGGCCTGCGTCCTCTTCTCGAGGGGCGCCACAGATCCCTTCCTACGGGCCCGGTTCTTTCCACTCCCTCTTCCTCACACCCATGCCCGGCTTTTACCGATTTGGGTTTTTTCTTGGATGCTAGGTTGTCGTAGAGCGTCTTGGCTTCCTCCCAGCGCGGGGTTGCTGCAGTTTCTGCCCCCGGCCCGGGCTCGCGGGGCTCTCTGGGTTCCCGGGGCTCCATGCCGTGGCTCTGAGTCGGGCCCCGGGAGGAGCAGGCGGCAGCGGAGACGCGGGGCTCGCGGGGCAAGGTGGCAGGAGACAGGCGCGTCCCGGGCGTGAGAAGGGGCGGGCAGCGGCGGGGAGTGTGTGCGCGTGAGCCAGCAGGAGGCGGGATGCCCCGCCCGCCCACCAGGGAGGGGCGGTGGAGGGATGTTCCTTCTGTTGCCAGTTGTTGTTATTGTGTGTTTGCTGGGAAGCGGGCCTAACTCTACCTCCCCAGCACTTCTCTTCGCCCAAAATGATAAAGGAGTCCCCGCCTCCCCTGCGTTCTGGTGGAGAGGCTGCTATGGATCCGAGATGGTCTTTACAGGCGCTCAAGGACACGCAGGGAACAGGCCTGACAACTTTCCTCCAGGCTGAAGATGCACAAAAGAGCAAAACGAAAAGCTAGTTGTTCTTTTGTTGGGTGGTTTAGATCCTTAGAGGAGCCCCCTACCTTCCAACTCCTCCTCAGCCAGCGCGCAGATGGGAAGGAGGCGGTGGATGGACAGCTCCATCCACAAGCAGGAGGACTCTGCTTCCCTGCTGACAGCATTGTGGGAGATCCAAGTGTCCTACTTTTCCACACCAAGGTGGAAACACTATTCAGCAGCAGGGTCAAACTCCTGGTATGGCCCCAGACTGGGACCTGAGTTTGAGCCTCCAATTCTTGCTTCCATTCTCTGGACGGCCAGCAGGGGGCGCGCGTTCGCATGCCCCACACGCAGAGTTGGGGTTGGTAGTGTATGCTCTGAAGGGGCTGACTAGAGAGAATAGAAGAGGGGACTTGGGACCAAAAAATCGTGGACTGTCACCCTAACGTTGTGTGATTGTGCTACACCTGGGATACAGATACAAATACCATCCATCCCAAGCCATACGCTGACAGTGTCACATATGATGGGCATCAATCAGCTTAGAGGTGAGTTCAGAGGGTAGGAGCAGCAGGAGAGACCACTGGGAACAGGGAACAGGGAACAGGGAAGGACATACAGGATGGAAGGATCTGCCCAACCTCCACCATGTCCTGAGAGGGAGCAACCAAACCTAGTGTGGGAGAAACCCTCTAAAATCAAGCCACTGCCAAGTTCTGCCACATAAAGACCATTGGATTTCCAAGGGTGTAAATCTTTACAAGGGAGCTCTGGGGGTCTAGTGACAAGAAGCTGTGTTGCAGTCCTGAAGGCACCCGGTTTGAGGTCACCAGATGCTCGGCTGGAGAAGGATGGGCAAGCTCCTCCCATGTGATTAACTGTCTCTGAAAACCCACTGGAATGTCAGCTACTGGTGTGTTCAGACTCTACACTACACAACAACAGCAATAATAAATCTTTACAGGAAGAGACTGTCCATCTTTCTGCAGAGTGACTGGTGGATTTAAACTGCTGACCTTTCCATTATCAGCTCCAGACAGTAAGCACTACCCCACCAGTCTGTGTGAGAGAAAGAGGGGAAAGAGTAATTTCTTTTGAAGTTTCACATTGAGGTAATATGTTTAGAGTGGCCTTCTCCAGGTTGTGTAAACTGGTTCCAGAGATGGCCTCAGTAGCTCTCCTATCCTGCCTGCCCAAATGTGGCTTTGACACTTCCACCATCAAGACACAGTTTAATTCCCTCCTTTCACCCTTCCCTTGGATTTGAGTTGATCCTGTGACTGACTTTGGGTTTTGTTTGCCTTTTTAATTTTTATTATTTTTGTGTGTGTGTACCGTCAAATAGGATCAGACTGGTACAGGAGCTGTGACTGACTTTGACTAATAGAATGCAGAAGTATGTGGTTTCGGGGGAACTTCAAGCTGTTTCATGCCTTCAGGAACTTTGCATTTTTGCCCACTTGGGAGCCAGATTCTGTATGAAGAAGTGTGAACTACCCTGCAGGAAAGGCCACGTGGAAAGAGGCCCAGGAGGGCTAGAGGCAGTGGAGGAGAACAGAGGTTTCCCAGGTGACTGTTAGCAGCCTGGATTGCTAGGAATATATGAGTGAGCCCATCCTGTTTGTTCCAATCTCAGCCTGTTGCTGAGTGAATGGAGTCGTGTGAGTGACTCCACTTGTCACCACATGAAGCAGTATAACCTCCCAGCTGAGCCCAGCCAAACCACAGAATCGTGAAAAACAAGAAAGTGGTGTTTTAAGCACTAAATTGTGGAGTGACTTGTTACATGGTGACAGTAAAACACCATGAAGAGGTGAATTATTCTCAGGTACCTCCTGGAGGAAGATTAAGTTAACTAGGAAGACTCTACAGATATAATGGTTCTTTAGACGAGGGTGTATATCCACACGTGCAATCTACTGTTCATTGATCTTTGACCTGAGTCAAAGCCTGTCTTGAAAAATGGGGATGAATCAGTCAGATTCTTCTTTCTCAGGGTTGTGGAATGGTGAAAAGTCGACCACAAGCATAGAAGCTGTGAAAGAAATGCAACTGACTCCTAAGAGACCTGGATGTACAATGTTAAGCTGAAACAGGGCAGAAGCTGTCCATTTGAGCCAATCAGCAGGTTAATCAGAAGGGAAGAATGTGCAGAGAGCAGCAGAGACACTGTTAGAGAACTTACACTGCCCTGAGACAACACTGGCCACTATAGTGCTTCTCTCTCAATGTCCATGACATTCTCCATGTCTCATCAACACATGACTCAAAGAGGAAAGTTGGTGGTTATTAGTTTTGTATGACATCTTTCCTGATAGAAGGAGAATTTATGCCTTTGAGCTGTGGTGCTGGAGAAGAGTATTGAATATACCATGGACTGCTAGAAGAACAAACAGGTTCATCCTAGAGAGGGTGAAACCAGGCTGTTCTTTGGAGGCAAGGACTCTGAAGCTTTTTCTGACATACTTCAGACATGTTGAAAGGAGGGATCAGTCCTTGGAGAGGGACATCATGCTAGGGAGAGTGAAAGGATAGTGTAAGAGAGGAAGACCCTGGATGAGATTAATTGATTCAGTGACTGGGGCAATGGGGGTTAGTGTGTTAGAGACAATACTACTGGCACAGGATAGAGCAGGGTTTAGGGCTATTGTACATAGGGTCACTATGAGTCACAGGCAACTCAACAGCACATAACAACAACTCATTTTTCCACAATTTCAGCTTGCTCGGGTCCACAATTAACACTCTTGGAACCAGTAGAAAAAAAAATATCAAAAGATGAATTTCACTGGTAATGTCTGCTGTCAGGGACTTCTCCAGAGTCCTGAAGTACAAAGATGTCACTCTAGAGACTAAAGTGTGCCTGATTTAGGCCATGGTCTTTGTAATTACTTGCTATGCATCAGAAAGCTGGACAATGAATAAGAAAGGTAGAAGAAGAATTGATGCCTTTGAGTTGTGCTGGAGAAGAGTGTTGAACATAGTATGGGCTACCAAGAGAACAAACAGGTCTGTCTTGGAGAGAGTGAAACCAAGTTGCTCTCTGGAGGTAAGGATTTTGAAACTCTGTCTAACATAATTTGGGCATGTTGCCAGGAGGAACCAATCCTTGGAGAGGAACATCATGCTTGAAAAAGTGGAGGGACAACACAGGAGAGGAAGACCCTGCATGAGATGGATTGACACAGTGACTGGGGCAATAGAGGCAGGTGTATCAGAGATAGTGAGATTGGCCCAGGATAGGAAAGCATTCAGAGTTATTGTGCATAGGGTCCCAATGAATTTCAGGTGACTCAACAGCACACAACAACAACAACAATCAATCAATCAATCAATTTTTCCCACTCTCTTACACTTCCCAATCTCTTCCACTAATAAAACTTTCTTGTGGGTCATAGGAATCGGCATGTGACTTCGTTGTATCATGGAATTGGAACCAACTCAAAGCTGACCTTTTAATGGGCTTTCAGAGGCAGTTAATCACAAGGGAGGAGATTGTTCAACTTTTCCCCATGGTGCAGCCGGTGGATGGTGGATTCGAACCATGTTCCTTTGGGTTAGCAGCCCAACTCCTTCCCACTAAGCTAGCAGAGCTCCCAGAAAGGCATATGACTTAGAACTGGCCAACTGTACCATTATATTCTGCCAAAGGGGAGCTCTGGTGACCTTCTCCACAGGGAGTTGTGTTGCTTACCCAAAGGTTGTACCTCTGATGGCTTGAATCCACAGGCAGCTCCCGGAGAAAGATGGGCAAACTCCTCCCTTGTGGTTTACAGTCTCCAAAAACCTGCTAGAAGGACAGGTATGAATCTATTCCAACTTGACAGTTGCAGAATTAGTACTTGGAAGGAATTCTAGTGGTGCATGCTAAATGGTTAAGCCTTGCTATTGTTATTGTTATGTGCTATCAAGTCCCCTGTGACTCATAGCGGGCCTATGTACAGCAGCTCTGAAGCTTTCCCTGTCCTGAGCCAGTCTCACTGACTCTGACACACCAATCCCCATTGCCATAGTTACTGTACCAATGCATCTCACCTGAGGTCTTCCTCTCTTGTGCTGTCCCTCCACCCTTCTGAGCATGATGTCCTTCTCCAAGGATTGGTCCCTCCTGGCCCATTCCCAAAATATGTGAGACGGCGCTTCAAAATTCTAGTCTCCAAGGAGAAACTTGGTTCCACTCACTCCAAGACAGTCCTAATTGTTTTCTTGGTTGTCCATGGCATGTTCAAGACTCTTCTCCAGCACCACAACTCAAAGGCATCCATTATTCTGTCATCCTTAGTCATTGTTCAGCTCTCTGATGCATAGCAAGTAATTGCGAAGACCATGGCCTGGATCAGGTGGACCTTAGTTTCTAGACTGGCATAGTAGTACTTCAGGACTCTGGAGAGGTCACTGACAGCAGATTTACCTAATGGAATTAATCTTTTGATTTCCTGACTGCTGGTACCAGCAGTGTTGATTATGGAGCCGAGCAAGCACTAACTGTTAGCAACCTCAATCTCTTCTCCATCCATCATGGTGCTGCCAAATTGGCCCAGTGGTGAGAATCTTTGTCTTCTTGATGTGAGCTTCAATCCATATTGAAGACTACTGTCCTTGACCATCTGCGGCAAGTGCTTCAGATCCTCTCAGTTTCAACAAGCAAGGTTGTATCATCAGTATAACATAGTTATTGATGAGTCTTCCTCCAATCCTGATGCCACATTCTTCCTCATAAAGCCCAGCCTCCTGAATTATCTGTTGTGCATATAGATTGAAAAGGTATGGAGACAGGACACATCCCTGCCACACTCCCTTCCTGATTTGAACCAGGTAGTGTTTCTCTGTTCTGATCTGAGGACTGCTTCCTGGTCGAAGTATAGGTTTTGCATAAGCACAATCAAGTGTTCTGAGATTCCCTTTCTCCTCAAGGTTAGCCACAATTTATTGTGATCCACACAGTCAAATGCCTTTGCATAGTCAATGAAACACAGAGAGATATCCCTCTGGTACTCTTTGCTTTCTGCCAAGATCCATCTGACACTGGCAATAATGTCTCTAGTGCCATGGCCTCTTCTGGTAGTATTTCTGGTAGTTCTCTGTCAATGTACTGTTTAAGTATTAGTCAAAGTTGCTAATAGAAAAGCCAGTGGTTCTAACTCACCCAATGGCTCTGCAGGAGAAAGCTGTGGGAGGCTGCTTCCATAAAGATTCTAGGCCTGGAAACTTTGTGGAGGAGTTGTGTTCTGTCCTATAGGATTGCTATGTCGGAATCAACTTGATAGCAATGCCTGTGGTCTTGTTTAGCTTACTCCCCTGGACACAATGATTTATTCAAGGATAAGCAAGTGACCCCAGCCAATTCGCTCTTTTTTTAAAAAAATTAATTTTAATGAAAGTTTACAGAGACTTAGGGTTTCCATTCATTCATTGTTGCACTTTTCTCTCTGCCTCCCCCCTCCTCCAATTAGCTCTTCTCTTTGAAAAGTAAAATTCTTTCATTCTGATACAATTCTTCCCCCCAAGTCCACTCCGCTGTGCAGCCTTCATTCTGGACTCCTGTCATGACAATGATACATAATCATATATCCGTTTTAAACCATTTTCTCCCTCTTCTGTGTCAATGCAGTATACATTATTTATCCCTTCTTTCTCAGCCTTCCCTCAACCCCGATGTCAGTCCTGTTTTACAAAAGTGGCCCTACGCAATATTTGTTCTTTTGTGACTGAGATATTTCACTCAGCATAATGCCCTTCAGGGTTACCCATTTTGTATAATATTTCATGAACTCCTTGTTTTTCACTGCAGCATAGTATTCCATTGTGTGACTATACTCCAGCTTCTCTATTCATTCGTTTGTTGATGGGCACTTGGGTTATTTCCAACTCCTTGCTATTGTGAACAAAGCAGCAATAAACATGAGTGTATATATATCTGTTTGGGTGGCGGTTATGGTTTCTTTAGAGTATACTGGCACTATTTTATGGGAGTGGGATGCTAAGAAATTTGGCTTTTCTTTCTCTAGGGTGATTTATTTGAAATGATGTGAGCTGGGAGTCAGTCCACAGGGAAAGTCCTGTGGCACGTGAAAGAACACGGAAGATTTGTACCTTGTTAACCAGGTATGACCTTTCCCTTGGTTCCCAGAGACCATGATTTGTTACCTCTCTCTCCACATTCAACTTGGATCCAAGGCTTAGTTCCATGGCTGAGACAGCACAGCCAGCAGTGGATTTGATGTTGGAAGACCTAAGCTCTAGTCCCAGATTTAACAAAGTGTTCTTTAAGGTTTTTATTCCCCTGACCTTAAAAAAATGCTTTTAAGTGTATGCTCAGCTCAGCTAAAGGGAGTGTGGGGAATCACACAAGAAGCTGTTTGGCAGCTATAATGAACTGAGACTATATTAGAGATCAGTGTCTGAAGGGTTGAGAGGACTTCCCAGAGGAGATACTTGATACAGGAGAATGAGTGATGGAAGGATAAGAAGTAGATTGTGCACAAGCACATAGGCATGAGAGGGATTTATTGTTATATGCTCTTGAGTCAGTTAGAACCAGCTAACTCATAGCTGGCCCTCTAGTGGATTTTCAGAGGCTGTAAATTGCACGGGTTGTTGTTGTTATGTGCCATTGAGTTGCGTGCGACTCATAGCAGCCCTTTGTACAACAGCCCTAAACCCTGCCCTATCCTGTGCCAATCTCACTGTCTGCGATACACCTATCCCCATTACCCCATCATTGAATCAATCCACCTCATAGAGGGTCTTCCTCTCCTGCGCTGTCCCTCCACCCTCCCAAGCATGACATCCCTCTCCAAGGACTGGTCCCTCCTTGCAACATGTCCTAAGTATGTCAGATGAAGCTTCAGAATCCTTGCCTCCAAGGAGCAGCCTGCCTTCACCCTCTCCAGGATGAACCTGTTCGTTCTCTTAGCAGTCTATGGTATATTCAATATGCTTCTCCAAAACCACAGCTCAAAGGCTTCAATTCTCCTTCTACCATCTCTAGTCATTGTCTAGCTCTCTGATACATAACAACTGATTACAAAGACCATGGCCTGTATCAGGGGCACCTTAGTCTCCAGAGTGACATCATTGCTCTTCAGTACTTTGGAGAGGTCTCTAATAACAGACTTTCTCATCGCAATACGTCTTTTAATTTCCTGGCTGCTAGTGTCAAGAGTGTTGATTGTGGAGCCAAGCAAACTAAAAGCTAACAATCTCAATCTCTTCACCATCTATCATGATGTTGCCAATTGGCCCAGTAGTGAGAATCTTTGTTTTCTTGATGTTGAGCTTCAAATTGCATGGGAGGAAACTTTTTTCCTCCCATGGAGCAGTTGTTGGGTTTGAACCTAGCACCTTAAGGTTGGCAGCACAGTGGGGAAAAATTCAGTGTGGCTAAAGTACTGAAGAGCAGTGGTGTCACTGTGGAGACTAAGGTGTACCTGATACAGGCCATGGTCTTTGCAATCAGTTGTTATGTGTCAGAGAGGTGGACAATGACTAGGGAGGATAGAAGGAGAATTGATGCCTTTGAGCTGTGGTGCTGGAGAAGAGTATTGAATGTACCATGGACTGCTAGGAAAACAAACAGGTTCACTCTGGAGAGGGTTAAACCGGGCTTCTCCTTGGAGGCAAGGATTCTGAGGCTTCGTCTGACATACTTTGAACATGTTGCAAGGAGGGACCAGTCCTTGGAGAAGGACATCATGCTTGGTAGGGTGGAGGGACAGCGCAGGAGGGGAAGACCCTCTATGAGGGGGATTGATTCAGTGACTCAGGTAATCGGGATGGGTGTGTTGGAGACAATGAGACGAGCACAGGACAGAACAGGGTTTAGAGCTGTTGTACACAGGCTCGCTGTGAGTCGCAAGTGACTTGACAACACATAACAACAACAACAAAGAACAATGTGTAGGAGGGCAAAATGGGGTTAAGAACAAGATTTCTGAGGTAGTAGAGTCTACAAGGCCTTAAGGGTCATTTGTTGTTAGATGGCACTTAGTGATCCTCTATGAACAACAGATCAAAACCTTGACTTATCCTGAGCCATCCTTACACTGCCCATGATCAAGTCCACTGTTGCAATCACTCTGTCAATTAATCTTCTTGAGGGTCTTCCTTCCTTTTGTTGACCTTCTACTGTCTCTAGCATGATGTCTTTTTCTGAGGACTAGTCTCTCCTAACAACATGCCCAAAATATGTGAGACCAAGTTTCACCAACTTTGCCTTGTAGGAGCACCAGGGTTGCACTTCCCTAAGACAACTTTGTTTGTTCTTTTGACAGTTCATGGGATAGTCCATACCCTGCCAACACCACAATTCAAAAGCATCAATTATTCTTCAGTCTTCTTTATTCATTGTCCGACTTTCACATGCATATGAGCACTTGAAAATATCCTGGTTTGGGTCAGGCACACCATAGTCTTTAAGATGACATCCTTGGTCTTATTACTAAAAAAGGTCCTTGGCAGCAGATTTGCTCATGCAACATATCTTTTGATTTCTTGCTGTTACTGTGAGTGTTGCCAGCATGAGGGTCATTTAAGGAGACTGAATTTCATGCTGAAGGAAGGGCTGAGCCTTTGAAGAACTAAAGTGGTCTGATTAGTGTTTTAGGAAGACCACTGTGGCTTCTTAGAAACAGCCAGACTGGTGCAAAGAGCAAGACGGGAGGTAGAAAGTGAATTAACCTGGTCAGGATGGAGTGGAAGAGGCCCTGAGTGATGAATTCTTTAGGAGGTGACAACCTGTGTGTCTTAAAGTAGGCAGGTGGCAGGACTTCCCATCCCCCAGGTGTGGCTTCAGCTGGGAATAGCAGCCCCACATTCTCAGGCTTTTGAGCCACCTTTTTGGATTTATGGTTGCCCTGAGGCCAGGCCAGCCTTCTTTCTTTGCCTTAATTGCTTCCTGCCAACAGCACTGGCCTCCCACAAGTGTCCTTGAAGAAACCCTTGTAAAAGCAGTTGAGCGTAACAAGCAGGAATCAGGCACCTTCAACTGCCACACCAATTCCTTATAGGAATTAGTGCTGCTCTGGCTGCTGGGAGATATTCTAGGGAGGAACAGTCAATCATCAACTCTCACTAAATTGGAACCTTAGGCTCTGGGCTGGGCTCTGTAGAAGGTGGAGCAGGCCCTGTGCTACATGACTCCTGGCAAAGGACGGGAGTTGAAATCCAACCTCTGCTCATGGGGCTGTGCTGTGAGTCTTGCATTAACAGGCCTATTTGTGCAGAAAGGCTATCTTGCTTGAAGCAATCCAGTGGTACCATTTTGCTGCATATTTATGGGGCACCTTTCATTTGGGAAGTGTCTCTTTCTAATTTGTGGACAATGTACATGAGCTCCTCTTGGTCTTTCTCCTCACTGACCACTGGCCACTCATTTGGACTCTCATGATGTCTTTCTGCTGGACAAAAGGCAGCTCCAAGCGCTGCTGCTTTTAGCTCCCTTCTGAAAGAACTGCTCTGACCATCAGCCTTTCATCTCAGGGTCTAGTTTGCTCACAGAAGCCTGTGCCAACAGAGGATATCTGACCCAAAGCTAAGCTGAACCAATTAGTTCTTTTGTTTGTGAACTGGAACCAAGGGGTTGCCTGTCCCTGGTGGATCTTGACAACATTTGGGGATACAACCAACCACTTTGAGCACCATGGCTCTACAGAGAGCCAATTTTAAGATAAACCAAGGAAGAAAGCTAGGCTGCACGTATTACCAAGGAAATGGAAATCTGTGAGGTCCAGAGATGAGGCAGGAGAGGCCAGCTTGCCAGTTCCAATCCTCTGGAGGCCCAGCAGTTATTGATTTTCCATCCTTAGATACTCTTGTAATCTTAGTTCCTCCCTTTATTTGAACTGGCAAGAGTGAGTCTCTTGTTCTGTGTAGCCACAGAATCCTTGTTGGAATATGACCTTGGCACCACAGAGATTCCTGAGGTAACTCTTCTCATGCCCCATCTCTCCAGCCTTCTCCCAGGTCAAGGAAGATGGGAGCCTTTAGTATAGTCACACTTTTATTCATTGTCAGTGAACAAAAAAATCCACCAAAAACACCACACTGCACAAGGTCAAATGGTGAGGACAGTCACTGCAGGCACAGCCAGAAGCTGCACATCTGGAGGAGACAGGGGCCAGCATTGGGACACTTGTTCTCGCCTGGAGAACCTGTGAGGTGCGGGACCTCCTCCTGTTGCTAGGAATGTCCTAGACTTGACCAGCCTGCACCAAGCAGGAAGGACCACCTATCCTGGGAGGACCAATGACAATTTTCCCAAGAATTATGAATAAAATATGTAAGAAATATTTTCTTGTCCCCAGGCCCAGGAACCTCTAAAATCAGCCCAAAGCCTCACCCAGGGTGGATCTTCAGGAAATACTTGCTATCTTAATAAACTCCTGTGCAAAAATATTGACAGCGTCAGCTTACTACTCTGCCTAGAAATCCCTGCTTATTTATTATTTTAATTCCATGTCTATGGGCTTTGTTATTGTCAGGGGGGAAAAAGTAGGTATCTTTGTTCATATATCCTTTCTTTTTCTTAAAGTTTGACTTTAAAGTAAGTTTAATCTTGAGCATAGCTCACTGGAATGGTCATCTGAAGTAGCCCTTGCTAATGATTTTTAGAGTTAGAAAAAAATGAACTGATAGATTTAGCCCAAAAGACTGGATAAGGACAGAATGGAGGCAAACTGTCAGAAGGGACCTTGCAATTCAGAGTTGCTGCAAGAAGATTCTTCAAGGGAGAATTTGACAATATCAATTTTTTAACTGTGTCTGTGTGAGTTATGCTTAACTCTCTGCCAAGCTCGTGTTTTGTAGCAAGTCCTCAGCTGGGATGGGATGAGAGAGTCTGTCTCTCTCAAGGCAAGGCCAGTGCTCTACCACAGGGCTGCCTGAGCCCAGTATCTGGGCTCTCCAGGAGCGTGCAGGAGCAACTGCCTGGTCTGCCTGTAGCTCCGCCCATCAGAATGTGGAGGGCCCACTTCCTGACCTGGCATTATGTATTCACACTGCTAGGTTGCAAGCTATGAGCCTGACCAGAAAAGATCATCCATGGGTATACGTCTAGAAGCTTGAAGTGATCGAATATACCTTCATGGACAGGACTTGTCCACTGGCTTAGAAAAGACAAAAATAGTTCTTTCTAGGAGGAAGATGATGGTAAAGGAAGTGCAAAATGTTTCCAGGATTCTAAGTCAGAGCTTTCCAGGGCAACACTGGCCTGTTCGCCAACTGCCCTGAAGCAGAAAATAGGATGCTTGAAAATGTGAGGCTTCAGTAAGTGCCCATTTTATTTTTTGGAAGACAATAGCTTCTGAAGCTTCTTAGCAAGAAGCATGCAAAAAGATCATTCCCAGGTTAGCATACCCTACGATCAACCTCAGAGTCTGAGAAATGAGTAGGGAGGAAGCTCAGAAGAGAAGGACCTCTCCTAGAGTCCTGGGTTCAAATCTTGGCACTGTGTCACCTGCTGACTGTCTCTGCACAAGGGGCTCTTCCTCTCTGAGCCTCTGATTCCAAGTATGGAAGAAAGGAATGAAATCCCCACTTTTCTGAGCTGTAAGGATAGATAAGATAGGGTAGATGACAAGACTTTGGAAACTATGAAGATCGGTGCAATTGTGGGTTAAGTTGGCCTCAATGTTTGAGTGGAAGGAAGCCTATCTACTTCGTGAAAAGGCTTCAAGCAGAAGATCTGGTCCCTACTGAGCTATGAGCTAGCATGTTGAGCATCTATGCCGTTATGGTGCTGACTGACAGCACATGACATGACACATCTAACGGCCAGCTCCAGAGAACAAAGGAACGTCCTTTGAAGCAACCCAGAGTAAGCTGCTAGATCCTGCCTGAAGATGCAAATTCTACAACCTTAATCGTATGTATGGTCATAGGCAGGATAGAAGTTGGTCCTGGTTGGCCAGGAGCTGCTACTGTAAGAAAGAAGGTAAATGAACTTGGTGCCAAGGTCAGTATCCTCATGAGTTCCCACCTGCAGAGAAGCAGACAGGTGAGCACCCAGAAGTTAGCATCTAGCAGATGTGATTCCCCCTCACCCCCTGCTGCCGCAGAGATCATTCCCCACCCTCACCCTGCCTGACCACATGTATGTATTAGACTGTTTTCACTAGCAGTTCAAGAGGATATCACCTGTCACTGCACAGCAAAGCAAACTTCTGATTACAAGCACAGGATAAAGGAAAGGGAAAGATTTGATGAAGAAGCAAGATTTCTTTTTCTGGCAGTCAAGCATGCAGCTGTATAGCACATGGAACCCAATATAGCACATGGAACCCAAAGCAGAGAGCAAAGCCAGTGCCCAGGGTGATGATGAACTGCTTGGAAGATTTAAGATTCGGGTTAGAAAAGAAACCTTTCAAATGGCATACATTCTGTATATTTTTAGGCCTTTGGTCCATGAATTAGCCGGAAAACCTAAAAAAGAGGATGCCTCTAGTGGCCAAGTCTCCTTCCAGCTCCTTCTGTGGCAGTGAAAACAGCTTATCCAAGAAACTAGACCAAACTCTGAAATGACATGTGGGAAGTATACTTGTCTTTCTCTCAACAAATCTTGTTTGGCTTTATTTTGTTTTTAAATTCTTTGAAGACAATTGTCCACCACAGTAGGTGAACAATAAAGTTTTTCATTGCAAGACAAAGGAAGCAGCAGAAACTGCTGATGGTGACAGCTCATAACGAGGACTGATAAAGAAAAAAAAATGGGTAAAGTGTTACCTGCTAACTTTGGTGGTATTTTTAACCATTTTTTTTTTGCTTTCCTTTAGCTCTTTATTCCCTGAAAATTAGCATTTTCAACATTCATTGACTTGTTTAACAAACCACCAGGTAAAATATAGTCTATATTCTGGCATGCTAAACTAATAAAATTGCTTCAGCTCTTTTAAAGGGTACTAAAAAAATAAGTATTCAATACATTTCCTTTTTTCTTCAAAATATCTACTATTCCTCATTTACATGGCTTCCTAAACTTCTAAACACTAACCGTGACATCCCTTTGCAGCTTTGTGCAGAGACCAACTGGAAGATCATCTCCTCAAACTAGTTAGCCTTCCTTACTTACTCTGGCTCAGCTGTGCTGTGAACCCTCGGAGACTGTGTCTATACAAAACTGCCTTGCTACCTTACTAGCTTCAAGAAGGCCTGGACCATATTTTTAGCACCTACAGTGCCTGGCTTGGAACAAGTGCTCATTATACACTAGCTGACCAAAGGATCAAATGAACACCCCAAAGGCTGGGGCCAGAGTTGAAGGAAAAGGGCAAAGACTGCCTCTAAGGGTTCTGGGTTCTTAAAATAAGACAGATCCAAAGTGGACTTTTCCCTGGGGCCAATGGGGCCATATCCTATAAAGCTCAATCCCAGGAACTGACAGGACTTCAAAGCAGGACCCTGGCCCCCTTCTTAACCCTGTCTCTCGGGGCAACAGCCAACTCCCCTATGCCCAATGAATGTTGGTTCTGGGCCAAGCCTGGAGGTGGGGCTAGATGACAGGATATGAAGGACCTGTCTCTTTTGCAGGGTGAGGTGGTCCCTCACGGATCTTGCTTGAGGGGAGGAAGAGTTTGGACAGAGGAATGATGGGCCAGGGATTGAAGCCAGAATGCCCCTCCCCACTGGGAAGGGTCAGCCAGAGAGGTCATCGCAGGGAGGTGGCCATGCCCTTCCTGGCTAGGGGCCCTGCCCCTCACCAGCCTCTACTTCTGCATGTCACACTGCAGCAGCAGCACAATCGATGGGTCGCTCTTGGCCGCCTCTTTGAACTCCTCCAGCGTAATCTGGTCATCCTTATCCTGGTCCATCTTCTTGAAGATCTTGTCCACACGCTGCTGGGGAGTGAGCCCGTCCTGGTTCATGCGCATCATGATCACGGTGCCCACCATCTTGTAGATAGCCTGGTGAGATAAGGAGGAAAGGGTGAGCACCCACAAGGGGAAGGAAAAGTTTGGGTCCTGGAGGTAAGGGCTTGATGAGGATACTGGAAGTTGAAGCATCGTCATTAACATAGGTTACTTAGGCAGCACCTGAAAGCATGCCCCAAACCCAATTTCACTTCCTGTCCACATCTCCCACAGCATTCCGTGTCTGCGCTCTTGCAGTTGTACCAATTAGTGACTTATAGACATTCTAGACTCCCCTCCTTCTCCTACACCCATATAATCCCTCAGCAAATCTTGTCAGCCCTAGCTTTGCTATTGAACCCATACCCAAACAGTCTAGGTAAAGGCCAGGGACATTTCCCACCACTTCTACTGCTCCCACTATAGTTGTAGTCTACATCAGCTCTTGGTTGGATTGCTGTAATAGTCTCTTAACTGATCTTTCTTCTCATCCCATCATGGTCTATTATCCACACGAAGCATGGCGAGAGTCCTCTAATGGCTTCCTACAGTACTCAGAATAAATTTGAAGTCTAGCTCAGCATAGGAGAGAGACATTGTTATGGTCTGAACTGTATCCCCCTAAAACAGGTACTGAAATCTTAACCCATGTACTTGTGAATGTAAAACTGCTTGGAAACTGGAGTTTTCTTATGCTGTGTTAATGAAGTTATGCTAGCATCGAGTGGATCCTAAACCTAGTGACTTCCGAGTTATAAAAAGATCAGAACAGACCCAGAGACATACTCAGAGGGAAGACAGATGCCAAGGAACATGAAGGAATGCCAAGGATCACTGGTAGACAACAGAAACTGAGAGACAGAAACTGGCATGGCTGGGACTAAGATTTAGATGTTCAGCCACCAGAACGAGAAAATACGTTTCTAATCTTTAATATCACCTATTTGGGATATTTCTGTTAGGGTTGAATGTTCAGAGATCCGGGTCTTGTAATTAAGATGCATGTTCAGAGATCCGGCTCCTGTCATGTCACCTCCTACCACTCCTACAAACCCGTTTTCCCAGCCACTCCTTGAACACTGCAAGCACAGTCTAGCCTCATTGTCTTTTCAGATATTGTTCTTTCTGCACTGAACTTTTTAGTCCTTCAAACATCTAAATGGTCTTCTCATTAGATGGGAAGCCTCATGAAAGCAGGGATTTTGAATAGGGCTTGGGGAAGGCACCTAATAAGGTTCTGGGGTAAAAGTTCCTGGATTTGAATGATGGTTCTGCATTGAATCGTGTGTGACCCGTATCTCAGTTTTCTCATCTGCAGAATGGGGTTTCTAACAGTACCTCTTCCTCACAAGGTTGCACTTAGCATGAGGCCTGTCCTGCACTGATTGGATCATTGCTAATTTAGCAGCTGGACCTGGGAGGTGTGGGTGAGCTGGGATGCAGGGAGGATGCAGGGTCGGTGAGGGGTTGGCAGAGGACGCACGGGCGCCCTCCTGCAGCCCCCAGCCTCTCAGGTTCAGCCCCTGCGCACCTCGATGATCTCCAGCATCTCCAGGCGCGTGATGCGTCCGTCGCCGTCGAGGTCGTACATCTCAAAGGCCCAGTTGAGTTTCTGCTCGAAGCTGCCCCGGGAGGTGACCGAAAGGGCGCAGATGAACTCCCGGAAGTCGATGGTTCCGTCGCCGTTCTTATCGAAGGTGCGGAAGGCGTGTTGCGCGAACTTGGAGGCGTCGCCATAGGGGAAGAACTGACACGGAGGAACGTGGAAGGAAGTGCAGGTGGACGCTTGTCCCTCTCAGCCGGGCCCCTGCTCGCCCCGCCTTCCCGCCCCCCACGCCCCGGTCCCGTCACGCCCGACACTCAGCCGCACACCCCTCTCCTTGCCCTGCACCCCGGTTCCCTGCCCGCCAGGCACCCCGGCACCCCACTCCCCGCCCACTGCGTCCTCTGCCTACCGCGCCCAACACCCCGGCTCCCTACCTACCCTGCCCCACGCCGGCCACTCAGGCCCCCTGCCTGCACCTGGGTTTCCTGCCCGCCCCCCTCCCCCTTCTTCCCCTGTTCCTCCTTCCTCCCCTATTCCCCCCTTCTTCCCCATCCCCTGCCCGCCGCCCCAGCCCTCTCTGCCCACCCTGCCCTGCACCCGCCACCCCGGTCCCATGCCCGGTTCCACCACCCCAACCCGTCCCCTGCCCCGCCCCGTCCCAGGCACCTTGCCCCGCCCGCCCACCCACCTTGATGTAGAGCTGCTGGAACTCCTCCAGGTTGAGGATGCCGCTAGGACAGTCCTTCAGGAAGCCCTTGTACCACTGCTTCAATTCCTGCTCGCTGAACTCTGTGTTCTGAACCAGGTCCTCCAGCACCTCTGGGGCCAGCTTACTGTTGGTCTTCCCCATGGCGGGGCCTAGGGGGAAAAGGGCTCCCTCATCTTGCTTTCCTGTATGCCACTGCGTTCTTCCCGGTAGGCTCTCCACCCCTTACATCTCCTCCTACAAGCCTCACCTCCCCACTGCCACACCCCCTCCCACAGGAAGTCCCATCTTTGCTCTGAAGGAGTTCCGTCCTTTCCATCCTCCTACCCCGTTCACGCTCCTACACACAGGTCCCTTCCCTTCATTATTCTTCTCATAACACGACCTTCTCCCTCTCTCTACAGCAGGACTATTCCCTATCATGCTATGCGCCTTATCAGGCGACCTTCGACCTTCGCAAATCAGGCCTCTCCTCCTGCCTCTCTGCGGATTCCATGCTGGGGCTTCCGAGGTCTCCAAGCCTTGCAAGGCTCAACTCTCTTTCTCGCTGGGATGCCACAATCTACATCCTTTTGTCTCTTGTTTACACCTTCAAAGCTCCCCATTTCCACAGAATGCAGTCTTAAATCCTATCCCTTGCTAGTCACAGCTTTCCACTCTGGCCTCCACCTGGGCAGGTTTCTCTCTAACTGCACCTGGAGCAGATGCATC
Organism: Elephantulus edwardii; assembly: GCF_000299155.1. Taxonomy (NCBI): domain Eukaryota; kingdom Metazoa; phylum Chordata; class Mammalia; order Macroscelidea; family Macroscelididae; genus Elephantulus; species Elephantulus edwardii. The sequence goes on from NW_006399799.1 coordinate 11,240,828, forward strand.
ATGTGCCCCTCTGTCAGCGTCGCCCACGTTCTTCCTGAAGCCTTTTTGGGCCATCCAGCAGGAGGCTTTTCTCCTTCCGTCCTTAGTACAAATAGAAACCATGTAGATAGCTTGTCGTTTTGATGACTCTGATTACATTCTGTTTTCATTAGTTCAGTCTCTGTGCATTTATTGAGGCTGACTGCATTGAGCTGGTGATGGAGATAAAGCAGATCCTAGCTAGCCTTCAGTAACTCATGATCCTGTCAGAGAGGCTCACTGACCTTAATGCCTGCTTTGGACTTTACCCACCATGAAGGCACTCAGAGATTTTCACAGCAGGTGCTAGAAAGATAACACTCATTCCATAAACATGGAGTGCCTATAGTATGCCAGGTCCTGAACTAGCTGCCAAGGACCCAGAACTAGGTGCAAATAACCTTGGTTATTTGTTTTAAATTTTTCCTTTGGCTGCAGTGTGCATGATGATGTGGGGTCAGGGGCCAGTAAAAAGAGCAGCACCTGTGGGAAATAGTGAGGCCTGACCTAGGGAAAGATTTGGAGAGATGTGGATGGACTGAGAGGTGTTAGATGGTTGCATTGGCAGGATTCAGTGACTGATTAGAATGTGGGGTGAGAGAGACAGAGGAGTTGAGAGAGCTGTAGGGCTGAGAGAACAGAGATGTTGTTGAGGAGCAGGTCTGGGGAGGATGAGGAGTCTTTCCCATCTGGAATGTGAGCCCCTTCAGTGGCCTCTACCAGGGAAGTGTTTTGAGAGGGTGGTGCAGACCCTCACCAAGATACCTGGCTAGAATATGCCGCTTCCTCTTGAGCCCACCCGAGGCCCTGAAGTCTGAATGACGCTCAGTCTGCCGTCTATGGAAGGAATGTCCCTTCAGAGCCTGAGTTCCCAGAATCTGGCCTGGGGTGTGGGGTGTGTGAGGGTGTGCTTTTGGCCTATTTGGCATCTTGTTGGAAGAAGGTCGGGTCTACTATCCCAGAATAGCCTTTCCTCAAGGTGCTTTGAGAAAGTAATCCCCAGGTTGATCGAAGGAATTCCACTTCCACAGCCTATCCAGTGGTCCTCACAGATGGGGGCACCCCAGATAACCAGGTCTGTGGTTGGTCTGGTTCTCCTTTCTTGCTGCGTGACCTCAAACCAGTTACTGAATACCTTCAGATTTTGCCACTGAGCCATGAGAAAGATCAAATAGCAAAGATGGCAGCCACATTTTCCCCCACCTATCATCATGAGAAGATGAGAACTCAATGCCACCAGGAGGAGATGGGGCAGGAGAGGTATATTTCCAGGAACTTGGAGCCACAGGTTTCAGAATGGCTTACACTGGGGCCAATGTCAAGGATGCCTTTAGAAATGAACAAAAAGAGGCAGGATCCACTTCCAGCTGCACCCTCTCCAAGTCTAAAGGATATGGAAAGGGCAGGATGTAGTCAAGGAAGCCAGAGAACTAGAGGCTGAGGCGTCTGATGGTGGAAGCAGAGCCTCTCCTCACTGTCGCCTGTGGAATGTGCCTGGGTGTCTGCGTGAGGACTGGATCTGTGTGTGGGAGGGTGTCAATGTATGAGACTGTGAATCTGTCAGAGCGCACACATCTCTGTGTGTCACAGTGTCTGTGTGGGTCTCACTTTTGCTCCTTCCTTCCTCCTTGCCCTATGCTGCCCACAATTCTCTGTCTCTTGGGCTTCATTTGCTTCCTGTCCCCAAATGCTTCCAGGGCACTGAAGACTGTCTCTTCCTTCACTTTCCTCATTCTTTCTATTGTCTTTAGGTATAGTTTGGTTCTTTAAAATCATTCCTTTATTTTAGTGAAGGCTGATCAATGGAATGGGCCAAGTGAGCACCTTGGCTGTCTCTCATCACTATCCTAGACCCTCCCCGACCATCATGCTACTATTTATTGTCCAGCATACACCTTCCTCATCACTGCATGCCTTCTGGGAAATCCACAGCTCTAATTTCCCTCTTGTTTTTAGTGGGACCATCTTTTCTGAGCTTCAGGTCAGAATTCTGATGTCCAGTAAATACCAGCCTTTAGCCCACCAGCACCTCTGACTCAGCATGTATACAATCAGCTTCATCGTAGCCTTTGCTGGTCCTTTTCTCTCTACATTACCCTTTTTTCTCATCACCTTCATTATCTTCAGTTTTCCCCTCTCCCTTTCCCTAGGTCCAACTTCTCATCAAATCCTGATGTTTCTTCTTTTGAAGTGCTTTGGGAACCTTCTCTATGTCCTCTCTCTCCCCATGGTCAGGGGGCTGAAATACAGCTCGGGCTCTGTCAAACAATACACCTATGAGCTGCAGCTGCCTCAGAGAGAATCTTTTCTTCAGATTCCCCTGCTTCAGTTTTACACAGAATACAACATAAGCTAGAGGTGGCCATACTCAGGGGCTCTCTCAAACTCTGAGGCCATCTAGAATCTGACCTCAAAGTGCCCACTTCTAGCCTCACCACCTTCTACTCTGCACACAATCCCACACTTCCTTTAAGCTAAGTTTGTCACAGAACCTACCTCATCTATTCATTAAGTTGTGTTCCATATCTAGGCCGATGCAGGCTACAGTCAGCTTTGAGGACCATGAAATCCAGCCGCCACCAGTGTGTAGATTTCAGGGCTCTCTGACTCTCACCTGATGCTGTTCTAGAATTACAGGATGGAACCTGATTTGGTTTGGTTTGCATCAAACATTTGCCTGAGCCAGCATAGATCCCAGATCTTTTTGTTCCATGTTAAGGAGTTTATTACCTCTCAATATGGTCTTGTCCACATTAGAGCAATTTGGACAGCATGAAAAGCCCTTTCCCTTTATTTTAAGTTCTCAATATGGTCTTGTCCACATTAGAGCAATTTGGACAGCAGGAAAAGCCCTTTCCCTTTATTTTAAGTTTGCTCCCTTGTAGTTTCTTATCCCTGGTTGCATTTTTGCTCTCTGCAGCTCCATAGAACTTGCCTGCAGAGACCTGAGGACACAGCACTACATGAGACGGGCAGAACCCCCTCCTTCCTCTTTGGGACTTGTGTCAGGCTGTTTTATTTATTTGCACTCTCCTGCCATCATATCCACTTCAGAGACAAGGGAACCCAGACTCAGGGAAAGAAAGGGTTCACACAAGGTCAGTCGGAGCTCAGCAACAGCAAAGCGAAGGCCAGAGCCCAGCTGGGGGCATTTTCTATTGGAGCTCTGGTCCTGCTCAATATGGGCAGGCTCCTCTACTTAACTCTTAAGGGCTGCCCTCCGGCTATGAAGGACGCTAGTCCGTACACAGGCTAGTGCCCCCTCTGTTCTTGGAGCCTTCTCCCACAGGGCAGGATTCAGGGTTGTGGGCTCAGAATGGAGAGGTAGCAGTGAGGGTGGGAGGGGCCGAGGAAGGCAATAATCCCACACCCTCGCCAGCTTCAGAAGAGCTGGTGCTGAGGCGGTTGCCATAGTGACAACAGCTCCCTGGTCAGGAGATCCCCCCCCCCCTTGCTCTTCTTCAAGCAGCATCAATAGCAGCAGCAACAGCAGCCAGGTCTTTGGGCTTTAACTGGGCAAGACTTCTCCCTCTCCTAGCTAGTGAGAGGCTTGCCATGCTAAACGAAGGGTGGGCTGCTCAACTGATCGCCCCTATCTCAGAGCTATCCATGCCACGGTGGACTGGTGGTCTAGAAGGCACTCCAAATGGAAGGGGCCTGAGGACTGTATGGGTGGAGATGGCCTTGGTAAGAAGCAATGTTCCCCCTAAGTAAAGACTGAAGCCCCTCAGACCTTTTCTCTGAAATGTCCTCATGGAAAGAGTGCTTGTTTCTCTATAGTCTACCAAAGAAACTAAACATGTTGGTGTTGGAAGGTTGTTAAAGATTGTCTTATCCAGTCCATCTGTCTGTCTTATGATGGATCAGACAGTGAAGTAACTTAGCCAAAACCAAACTATAACTTCGGGCAAAGGCAGTATTTGAGCCCAGCCCTGCCCTCCAGGTGCAGTCCACCCACCTTAGGGAAAAGAGTGACACAGTCACTTGGAGCTTTGGCATGGTCCCACAAGACATGGTCCCACAAGGGAAGCAGGAAGATAGAAGGACAAGCATTGAGCTTGAGAAGTCCAGAGAGGGTGCAAATGAGAACAATATCTGAGTGGTAGAAAGAGAAGTGCTTTGCCTGAGAGGTGTGAGAGAAATGGGGACCTAGAGACCTGTACCTTGGCACCAATGACAGGGAGCACATGAGTGGTCTGCTGGGAGTAATGTCTTTGGCTGTTACCAATCAGGGCATAAAACACACAGGACTGAAAAACAGGGCTAAACAGGGGCCTTTGACTAGCATCAGGCAAACTATTGGAAGAGTGTGTTTTTGAAAAGCGAAACTGGGAGTTTCTTACTGATCTTTCCTCCCTCAGGGTATCCTGTGCAATCTGTCAGGTTGAGGGATGAGAGGTGAGGACAGTCAGAGGGACAATGTGAGTAGGAGTGGGCATTTATGGAAGTAGAGGCTGTCTTTGGAGGCAGGGGCCCTGTGACGTGAAGTTTGGTGAGATGCTGGTGGGGCTGAGTGGCGTGGGTGGGGGCTAGTGTGGAGGTGGAAGTTGCCATGGGGCTGGGAACCTATTTATTGTCAAAGCAACAGGAGCAAGGGTAACTGTTTCCTTAGCACCAGCGACGCCACACCCCCAGGTGTGTGTGTGTATGTGTGTGTGTGTGTGTGCCTGCCTGCCTTCAGGGCCAAGGTAGTAGTTCTTAGTAGAGCTGGGGGTAAGGTGGACAGCGCCTTTTCCTGTCCCAGGACCCTTGAGGCCTGGGCTGAGGTGGCGGGGGTAGGGGGCCTCCTCAGGGCGTGCCCTCAAGATACTGACGCCTATGGAGGAACCAGGGGTAAGGAGATGAATCAGAGGAGCATGGAGATGGGGATGGAAATAGGTGGTGGAGGAGAGGGCAAGGGGGCTTCGGCCCAGATGAGCACCTAAGAGGTCCCGCCCCACCCACGTTACCTGAGGCCGCTCGCCGGGTCGCTGGGTGGTTCTGAGCCTCGGTGGCCACGGGGACGAAGACTGGCTCCGGAGCTGTCGCCTGTGCTCTACCAGGTCCGCACCGGAGCCGCCTCCCAGTTTTTTTATCACTCAGAGCTTCTCAGAAGCCACACGATTTGCATAAGCCCCGCCTCATCCCGGACATATTGGGCGTCGATTGGCTTGGCTGGGGCAGAGTGACAGGCGGGCTTTCAGGTGGGATGGGGTGGCCCGCGAGGCCGGGATGGAGGAGTGCTCCCCACCCGCCGGCGCTGACCTTCCCCACCTTGGGAGGAAGAGGGAGGGAGGAGGGTCGTACCCTGATCGCTTGAAGCTCAGACCCCGGGCTGCAGTCAGGGGTGAAACGTGTCAACGATTGAAAGGGATTCGCAGAAACAACCACGCCGTTGTTATGGAAACCAGAGAGCCACAGAAGAGTCTCTAATCCCTCCCTTACTGGGCCCCAGCGAGAGTGGGGGTGGAAGAGCAGATGAGTCACGAGATGCGACCCCCTCCCCATATCCCACCCGAAACTGGAGGGGGGCAGCAAGGAGCTGCAGAGGAAGTGGGTGGGAGGCGGAAGAGCTGGAGTGGTCTACCAGCCCAGGCTCTCTCCTCAGCCGCTCACGCACACCTCCCCTCGTGACCAGGAGCAGAGAGGAGGGTGGTGGGCGCAGACAGCGCGGTGTGGACCGGGAGGGGCTAGCCCTGGACTGCCTCTAGCCACAGCTGCAATCCCTAACTTCCGTGCCTTTCCAGACAGGCTCTCGGACCACTAGTGGGTCCCTCAGGCTCTCCCCTTGAAGGACCTTTCCGCTCATTCCTGGACCCCTACATCCCCCACCCTCTCATCTTCGCGTCCCGTAGACAGAGCCGATCCCCAGCCGCCGCCAGTCTCCGGCCTCGGATGTTGACACAAACCCGAGGCCGTTTACACTGAGCAGGTCTGGAAGGTTTCAGGGCCCCGGGGACACCTCCTCCCGCACTTGGGGGTCTCCCCAAAGCCTTGCCAGGCATTCCGGCTGGACTGGCAGCCGAGAGCTCCCGAGAGTGAGAAGGCACCCTACATCTCAAACAGGGGGCGAAAGAGGAGCAGAGATCCCCAGGCTGGGCCACGTGCAAGGGAGGAGCTTCTGGGGAGTCTGTTAAAAGCGAGGGCGGGTTGTCTGGGGATTGGTCGAATCAGAAAAGAAATGCAAAAGAGCCAAGTATCCAGGAAGCGGTAGAGTCTTGGGCTCTAGGGACCTGGGGGTGGCAGGATATATATCCCTGTTCATGTTGTCGTTGTTAGGTGCGGGGGAGTTGGTTCCAACAGAACGAAACACCACTTAGTGTCGTCCCATCCTGACAATCGTTGCTGTGCTTGAGCCCATTATTGCAGCCAGCATCTAAATCCATCTTGTTGAAAGTATTCATCTTTTTAACCCACTCTCTACCAAGCATGGTGTCCTTCTACAGGGCCTTTCCTGACAACGTGTCCAAAGTAGGTGAGACAAACTCACCATCTACGCTTCTAAGGAGCATTCTTGCTGTACTGCTTTTTCTGGCTGAAGACAGATTTGTTTATTCTCCTGGCAGTCTATGGTATGTCTAATATTCTCCATCAACACCATGCTCTGAGGCCGTGGGGAGAGACTGTCTGGAAAGTTGGAAATAAGACCTAAAGCTCTAGTCTCATTTTTGCCGATGACTCCCGAGATGACCTCTCATATGACTGTAGACAAAACACATCTTTCCCTGAACTTCCCTTCAGGTCTGTAAAATATAGGCGCTGATGTGGAAGGCCTCAGGGAACAAGGAAACAATTTCAAATAAGAGAGTGAAGAAAGACTACTTGACGTTCTAGACAAAGAGACTAGAAGGAAAGGCCTGGTGACACACCTCCAAAAATTACAAAAAGGAAAAAAAACCACACCCCAGCAACACCACAAAGTCACTGCCATTGTGTCGATTTTGGCTCATAGTGACTTTATGAGAGACACAGTATGGACTATGTCCTACTAAACAAAACAACACAGGACTCTAGTAGTTCAGGTTCACCAGCAGCCTCAAGGGGAAAAGATGAGCAACCTTCTCCCATAAAAATTTACAGATTTGGAAACCCAATGGTAGGTTGCTATGAGTCAGAATTGACTTAATGGTTGTTAATAAGTATCTAAAATTGTTGTTGTTATGTGCTGTTGAGGTGGATCAGACTCACAAGTGATCAGTGGTTTTTCAGAGGCTGTAAATCACACAGAAGAAGATTGCCCATCATCCTCTTGTGGAGCAGTTGGTGGATTTGAACCACATGACTTTTTGTTGGCAGAGCAACTCATTACCACTCAGCCACCATAACTTCCCCTTGTCTAAATTTGTTGTAGTGTGCCATCGAGTGAGAATTGACCCATAGCTGACCCTCTGGTGGGTTTTCAGAGGCAGTAAATCACATGGGTGATCCAAATGAATGTAGCAACTATTCAGCAATATCATTAATTTCACATGCAAGCAAAATATAGCTGAAGAATCATTAAAAACAGAACAGTACATAGATAGGGAACATTCAGAACTTCAAGTAGGATTTAGAAGAGGCTGGGGCACCAGGGATATCATTGCTGATGTTAGGTGGATCCAGGCTGAAAGTAAAGAATACAAGAAGAATGTCTATTGGTGCTTTATTGACTATGCAAAGGCATTTTACTGTGTGGATCATAACACTTTATGGTTGACATTGAGAAGAATGGGAGTCCCAGAGCACTTAATTCTGATTACACAAAACCATACCTTTTCAACCTGTATGCAGAACAGATTATCCGAGAGGCTGGGCTCTATGAGGAGAAGTGTGGCGTCAGGATTGGTGGAAGATCTATTAACAATCTGCATTATGCAGATGACACAACCCTGCTTGCTGAAACTGAGGAGGACCTAAAATGCTTGCTGCAGAGGGTCAAGGACTGCAGCCTTCAGTATGAATTGAAGCTCAATGTCAAGGAGACAAAGATTCTCACCACTGGACCAATTGGCAGTATCAGGATGGATGGTGAAGAGATTGAGATTGTTACTAACTTTAGTCTGCTTGGCTCCACAGTCAACACTCTTGGCACCAGTAGCCAGGAAATAAAAAAACGTATTGCCATGGGAAAGTCTGCTGTTAGGGACCTCTCCAGGGTACTGAAGAGCAATGGTGTCACTCTGGAGACTAAGGTGCGTCTGATACAGGCTATGGTCTTTGCAATCACTTGTTATGCATCAGAGAGTTGGACAATGACTAAGGAGGATAGAAGGAGAACTGATGCCTTTGAGCTCTGGCGCTGGAGAAGAGTATTGAATGTACCCTGGACTGCCAAGAAAACAAACAGATTCATCCTAGAGAGGGTTAAACCAGGCTGCTCCTTGGAGGCAAGGATTCTGAGGCTTCGTCTGACATACTTTGGACATGTTGTAAGGAGGGACCGGTCCTTGGAGAGGGACATCATGCTTGGGAGGTTGGAGGGATGGTGCAGAAAGGGAAGACCTTCTATGAGGTGGATTGATTCAGTGACTGGGGTAATCGGGACCGGTGTGTCAGAGACAGTGAGATTGGCACAGGATAGAGCAGGGTTTAGGGCTGTTGTACATAGGGTCGCTATGAGTCACAAGCGACTCAATGGCACATAAAAACAACAGCATACCTGAATAAAAAAAAAACAACACACACACAACCCCCCCCCAAAAAACACCCCCCTATACCTGGACCAGGTTGCTGTTGTGTAAACAGAGCAGGGAAACACTGCATACATGGCATTGAAACAGATGAGAGAGAAAACTATATAAAAGGAATATATGATTAGGTATTCTTGGCATGACAGGAGTCCAGAATAAGAGTTGCATAGTAAAGTGGTTGGGTGGGAGTAACTGTATAACAATGAAAGACCTTTTTTCCCCAAAGAAAAAAGTGAATGGGGTTGGGAGAGGGGGGACAGGGAGGAAAACGTGGAACAGTGAATAAATGGAAATCCAAGTTCTTTATAAACTTTCATTAAAATATAAAAAAAATATATAGAATGTGTCAGAGTTATAGTCTCTCTCCATACCTTTTAAATCTGTATATTGAGCAAATTATTCGAGAAGCTGGACTCTCTGAAGAGAGGTGTGGCATCAGGATTGGCTGGAGACTCAGCAATAACCTATGTTATGCAGATGGCACAATCCTGCTTGCTGAAAGTGAGGAGGACTTGAAGCACTTGTTGCAGAAGATCAAAGAACGCAGTCTTTGGTATAGATTGCATCTCAATGTCAAGAAAAGAAAGGTTCTTACCACTAGACCGATGGGTTATATCATGATAAGAGAGGAGATTGAAACTGACAACAGCTTCATCTAGCTTAGGTCCATAATTAATATCCTTGGTACCAGTAGTCAAGAAATAAGGAGATGTATTGCACTGGGTAAATCTGCAGTTAGTGACCTCTCCAAATTACTGAGGAGTAATTATTCCGGTTTGAAGACTACAGTGCATCTGATTCAGGCCATAGTCTTTCTGATTACCTGCTATGCATCTGAGACCTGGACAATGCAGACGGATGACAGAAGAGTTGATGCCTTTGAGCTGTGGTGTTGGAGAAGAGCACTGAACATCTCATCGATGGCCAAAAGAACAAACTGATATGTCTTGGAGAAGATGCAGCCTGAGTGCTCTTTAGATGCAAGAATGATGAGGCTTTGCCGCACAAACTTTGGGCATGTTGCTAAGAAGAGCTATTCCTTGGAGAAGGACATGATGCTGGGAAGGGTGGAGGTTTAGCGAAGGAGAGGAAGACCTTCGACCAGGTGGATTGACACAGTGACTATTGCAATAGGCTGTTGTGTGTCAGGAAGTGTGAGGATGAAACAAGACAGAACAGGGTTCTCTTTTGTTCATAGGGTTAGTATTCAACTCGATGGCACCTAACAACAGCAACAACAATTAGCATAGGAGGAGATTGTCCTTCTCTCTCCCATAGAGTGGCTGGCATATTCAAACCACATACTTTAGTTTAAAATTAGTAACTAAAAACCTAATGTATCACAATAGAACATTGTACCATTAGCTTGTTTTTGATGTGTCACCAGTAGGGGCCAATCACTGGATGAGAGTATAGAGTTTGATGAAGTAACCTGCCAGTATAAGTTGCTACAGTGATGGATTTTAATGTGTCAGTTACCTGAGGATGACACAGGACTAGACAGTGCTTCATTCTGTAGTCCATGTAGTTACCATTAGTGGGAATCAACTCCATGGAAGCTCTGTGTTTTGCCAAGAGTTAACACTTTAGTTACTAGAGCAAGGCATGGGCAGGGGAGGAGCTAGAGTGGTGAAAGGCACAGGATGGTACAAACACTTTGGACTCGACTATTGTCCTAATGGTTCGCAGTTAACATCTGCTCTGACACAACATGGACGAAAGACTTGGTGATCTACTTCTATAAAGATTGTAACCAAGAAGCCATGAGGCAATTCTATTTCAGTTGAGATTGGTGTGAATTGGAATCTGTTCAATGACGATGTTTATTTGTTTATTGTCATATCCAGAGGGGCACTGATGGTTCACTGGTAGAGTTGTTGCCATCCACGAGGGAAATTTTGGCTTGATTCTCAGCCAAAGCACCTCATGCATAGTCAAAACACTTCCAGGCTTGATACTAAGCAGGTCTTATTGGAGTTTACAAATAGTAAGAAAGTGTTGGTGATCCACTTCCAAAATCAATCAGTGAAAACCCTATGGAGCCCAATGACTGCAGTCAATGATGCCTATGGTGTAAGACTGGATCTTACTTCCTTCTGTTGTGTAGGAGGTCACCATGAATTGGGTCTGACTTGATAACAACTAACAATTGTTTTCTGCAGTTCATAGTACTAGAACAGAAGTCAGTGGAGTTATGCAACATAGACACTATACAACAGCTCATTAAGATGTTCAAAGGAAAGGTTAGCACCCAGAACCAAATTGACGTTTCCATGGTTTGAGATAGGTGGTTGAAATTTGGTTGTTTTATCACAATCTTGGGATTCTCAAGCTTAGAGTCTTGGCAAAGATCTATCAGAATGAAGACGATAGAAGAGGTTGAAGGATAAAAGGGACAATGTGACTCTGTTGGAGATCCTAAAAGGGGCACAGGATTTGAGCCTAATAGATCTTTGATGAGGGTAGAGATCTGTAAGTAATGGCCACTCCAGTTTCCTCACCAAAGTGCTGGCACTCTTTCCCCTGTTGGTTGGGAACCAACCATTATGTTTATGATGGATAATGCTTCCCTGACTCCCTGGGTTTCCTCAGTCTCAGTTAGTGCAGGCTGGTGACAGCTGGAATTCCCCTGGGTCCTAGATATTTCACAGTCTCCTTAAAGGGGGAAGGGCATGAGATCACCACAGCTGGGCTCCTTCCTTTAAACCTATTGGCTAAGCAGGAGTTTTTTAGATTTCCAAAATAGAAATCTTGCTATAAGGTTTTTTTTTCTCCTGCTAATACATCTTGGCATAAAAAAAAAAAAGGAGAGAGAGAGTAAAAGTTCCCCCAAACCTTTCCTGAAGCATAATCTCTAGGAGGACGTGTGTTTTTGCTTGCCCTGCATCCATTTCCCCTTTTCCTGGTTAGCCTCATAGTGTCATGGCTTATATACACAGTCTCTGGAGCCAATTGTGTGTGTTTGTATCACAGCTCTGTCACTCAACCGCTGTATGACCTCGAGTAAGTAACTTACCTTCTCTGTGCTTCAGTTTCCTCCTCTATATCATATTACTCATTGCCGTCAAATCAGAACCAACTCATAGCTGACCTTCCAGGGTGTTTTTGGAGGCTATAAATTACACAGGAGGAGATTGTCCATTTTTCTCCCAAGGAGAAGGGTTGAATTCAAACTACCAGAGAGCCTTTGCCTTCGGGTCAGCAGCACGACTCTCTACAGGCTACATTACTATCTGGATTATAGGCCTGTCTCTTACAGAAGGAGCTCTAGTGGCCTAGTGGGTAAGGACTTGTATGATCAATACAAAGACAGTCAGTTCAAATCCACAAGATGTTCTGTGGAAGAAAGATGGGCAATATCTTCTCATATGATTTACAGCCTCTCAAAACCATCTGGAGGATTAGTTCTAAGTTCTGTTTGATGACAATGAGAGTGAATAAGAGATAACTCCCATTGAGGCAGGACTCTATGAGGAGAAATATGGCATCATCATCAACACATTACATTATGAAGATGACACAACCCTGCTTACCAAAACTGAGGAGGACCTGGAACCTTGCTGCAGAAAAGTCAAAGACTGCAGCATTCAATATTAATTGAAACTCAACATCAAGAAAACAAAGATTTTCACCTCTGGGCTGATTGACAGCATCATGATAGACAGTGAAGAAGTTGGGATTATTAACAGTTTTAGTTTGCTTGGCTCCACAATCAACACTCATGGTACCAGCATCCAGGAAATCAAAAGACAAATTGCATTGGGAAAGTCTCCTGTCAGAGACCTCCCCAGAGTACTGAATAGCAATGATGTCAGTCTGGAGACAAACGTATACCTGATCCAGGCCTTAGTCTTTGCAATTACTTGCTATGCCTCAGAGAGCTGGACAATGAGTAGGAATGATAGAAGGAGAATTGATGCCTTTGAGCTGTGGTTCTGGAGGACAGTGTTGAAATATATCATGGACTTCTGGGAGAACAAATATATTCATCCTAGAGACGGTTAAACCAGGCTGCTCCTTGGAGGTAAGGATTCTGAAGCTTCGTCTGATGTACTTTGGGCATATTGCAAGGAGAGACAAGTCTTTGGAGAGGGACATCATATTCGGAAGGGTGGAGGGTTAGTACAAGAGAAGAAGACCCTGGATGAGATGAATTGACTCAGTGACTCTGGTAATGGGGGTAGGTGTGTCAGAGACAATAAGGTTGGCACAGGATAGAGCAGGGTTCAGAACTGTTGGTGCGTAGGGTGCTATGAGTCAGAAGCGACTCAATGACACATAGCAACAAACAACAACAATGAAAGAAATGTACCTTCTCACAGTTTAGGTGGCTGTGAGCGTGCCAGCTCTAGGGGAAGATTTTCTCTCTATTTTGGCCTGGAGGAAGGTCCCTGTCTCTTTGGCTCTAGTATCACAATATGTATTTTGGTTTCTTGACTGCTTCTGCCATAAATGTTGATTGCGGATCGACATAATATGAAGTTTTTTAACTGTTGGAGTGTTGTCCCACCCAAAGACAGGCTGTTGGAATCCAGTTACTCTGTAGGAGAAAGACTGACAATTTTCTTCCCTGTTATTTACAGCCTCTGCAAATGCATGGAATGTCAGCTTGTTGCCAACTCAACATCAATAAGTGAGTGAGTGAGTCTTTAAATGAGAATGATAATAAGAGCTACTGGTTGTGTGAAGATTCAGTGAAGATAAATTGCTTAACAGAGTGTCTGGCACAAGTAAGCAGTGTATTCACATAGGTATATAAATCATGGCTGTGTAAGCGTTGGGACAAAGGCTAAACTGCTGAAACAGAGAGACCTAACCCTTCCAAGACTCAAATACAATGTGCTTCTTTCTTTTTCACTAACAGTTCAGAGTGGATGCCAGCCTAAAAGATCACTTTTCTCTTCCTGGAAAGTTGGGAGCCCAGGCTGTTTCTTAGGGAACTCTGGTGTTCTAATGGTAAGGAGTTGCACTGCTAACCTGAAGGTACACAGTTTGAATCCACTAGCTGCTCCATGGGAGAAAGATGAGCAATCTCATCCTGTGTAATTTACAAACTCTGAAAACCCACTGGAGGATCAGCTATCAGTCAGTTTTAACTCAATGGCACATAACAGCAAGAAGAAGAAGGCTTATTCTTACCTATGATTCACCTCCTGCTCTGCCACTTCCATGATCCATACTCAGCAAAAGGAACAAGAGAGGTGGAGGAGGCACAATGGTTTCTTGTGCTTTTTTTGTTGTTGAATTCTTTTTTTCCCCCAAAATTTTTTTTCCTTTCCTTTTTCTTTCTTGTTGTGTACCGTCAAATCGGATCCAACCGGAACAGGAGGAGACGGCCCCTCCTTCTTCAGCGGAACATCTGGTGGATTCAAACCGTACACCTTTGGGATTGCAGCCCAGCTTTTTGCCACTAGGCCACCGGAGCTCCCTATGATTGTTTCTTAAGGTTTTAACTTGGAGATGGCACACATCTCTTTCTTTCACACTCCAGGGAAAACAGAAATAATTCTCATTTTTAAGGATAGAGTTCAATACAAGAGATAGGACGTGGAATTATTAGAAGGGATAGATGAGGAAAATGTAGGAGGTGTGGTTACGTGGAGATTTCTAATTGTTGAAGCCACCATCTCTCTTGAGCCAGAGAAGTAAAAGGGTGCTGTTCAGCGGAGCCTGTGTTCACTACAGGCAAAACACTGGCTTCGGCTGCCCCTGAGACCACAACTATCACTCTGCAGAAAGTCGGGAGCTCACACTTTTGCTGGTGCCATAGTTTGGAGTCTAAAGTCATCTGCTGTTGTTGCTGTCACTGCCACAGCTCAAGTTCATGAACACCACACTGCTGAGGCTGCTGGAGTGCCTGTTACCGTCACCGACACCACTGGAACTGAACTCCTTGAACAGAAATGCAGGAGCCTGTCTTGCTGCTGTGGCTACTGCTGCTCCCACCACTGCTGGAGAAAAGGCAAAGGCTTTCTTATTAGCACCACTTATAGGCAAAACCTGATGAAAAGCCAGTTGGTAAAGGAAAATGAGAAATGTAATTTGCAGGCTTTGAAGCTCTTGGAATACAGAGGACAGCATAGTAGGGTGGGAATAGAATTGAGAGGGACAGACAGGTGACTGAAACAGTAAATTCAAAGGACTGAAGGTTGGGTTCCAGCCACCTCCTGCAGTGTTTGCAGAGAGATGCCACTTCAGAACTGGTTCTGGAACTTCCCTACTATCACCACTAAGTTTCCACCAAGAAGTCTGGAACAGGAGTGCTAGGATTGTAAAGAAAGGCAGACTGTCTTCTCTCCTCATCCCTAATAAGTGTATTTTGGTGATTAGCACAAGATCCAAAGTATTACACCACCAGGGAGATCTGTAGTTGCATTTAAATTACTCCTTTCCATAAATGAAGAAAAAAATGTGGTGTCAGGATTGGAGAAAGACTCATCAAGTAACTGCATTGTGGAGATGATACAATTGTGCTTACAGAAAGTGAAGACTTGGAACACTGAAAAATATCAAAGACTATAGCTTTCAATATGTATTACATCTCAGAATCAAGAAAACAAAGTCTTGGCCACTGGACCAGCAGGCAAAGAATGAAGTTGTTAATGACTTCCCTTTTTACTTGGATCCACAATCAACACTCATGTTAGCAGTCAAGAAATGAAGAGACATTTGCATTGGGAAAACCTGCTGTCAAGGACCTCTCCAAATTGCTAAAGAGCACAATATCAGTTAAGGACTAAGGTGCACCTGACTTAGACCACACTATTTTCAATTTCTTCATATGCACCTGAAAGTTGAACAGAGAATAAGGATGACCAAAGATGAACCATTGCCTTTGCATCATGATGTTGACAAAGAATACCGAATATCCCATGAACTGCCAAAAGAATTGACAAGTTTCTCTTGGAGGCAGTGCAACCAGAGTGTACCTTAGAGGCAAAAATGGTGAAATTTCATGTCACACAGTTTGATACTTTGGGCATATTGTTAGGAGGAACTAGTCCTTGGAAAAAGATATGCTGGAAAAGGCAGAGGGCCAGCCAAAGAGAAGACTCTCAACAAGATAGATTTTCAGTGACTGTAACAATTGGCTTGAACGTGTTGGAGATCTTGAGGATGCCACAGGACAGGGCAAAGTTCAGATCTGTTACTCACAGAGTTGCTTTGAGTCGTGGTTTACTTGTCAGCACATAACAACAGCACAACTTTCTGTCTCCTACAACTCCAGCCCTATACCCCACACCCCTAGGACTCCCCAGACTTCTGAACAACCAAGTAAAACCCATTACTGCACACTACCTCTGGCTTGGCAGAGCAGGGAGCCTTCAAGACCCTGCTCCAGGGGTAGACTGACAACAATTATCTTGTATTGGTGTTTGTGCCATTCTGTTGTTGTTGTTGTTATGTGCCATCAAGTCGCTTGTGACTCATAGCAACCCTATGTACAACAGCCCTAAACTCTGCTCTGTCCTCTGCCAATCGCACTGTCTCTGACACACCCATCCCGATTACCCCAATCACTGAATCAATCCACCTCATAGAGGGTCTTCCCCTCCTACTCCGTCCCTCCATCCTCCCAAGCATGATGTCCCTCTCCAAGGACTGGTCCCTCCTTACAACATGTCCAAAGTATGTTAGATGGAGCCTCAGAATCCTTGCCTCCAAGGAGCCGCCAGTTTGACCCTTTCCAAGATGAATCTGTTTGTTTTCCTAGCAGTCCATGGTACCCTCAATACTCTTCTCCAGCACCACAGCTCAAAGGCATCAATTCTCCTTCTGTCCTCCTTAGTCATTGTCCAGCTCTCTGATGCATAACAAGTGATTGCAAAGACCATGGCCTGCACCTTAGTCTTCAGAGAGATACCATTGCTCTTCAGTACTTTGGTGAGGTCCCTAACAGCAGACTTTCCCATCGCAATATGTCTTTTAATTTCCTGGCCACTGGTGCCGAGAGTGTTGACTGTGGAGCCAAGCAAACTAAAGCTGTGAACAGTCTCAATCTCTAGTTGTTAAATATTTGGAACATCACCCCTGGTGATGGCACAGAAACAGCCCAGCTGCTGCTGTGTGGTTATTTGTGTCCGAGAATGGCCGTTACAACCCACAGGAAGAAGCCTCCTCCAACTTGCCATGGGCAGTCACATGAGGATGTCATTTTTTCCCATTTCCCCCTCCTCTTTAAAACCCACAGGAGAGAAGAAATCATAGGAAGGTTTGGTTTGATAGGAACTCTCTTGCCATCCCCAGTCACTGGAGCCTTAAGTCTGTTCTACAAAGAATGTGCGATGGGAGAGAAATTTGAATTAAATGTGAAATGGAAAGTTAAACTTGTTGGATGGAATCTCACTAACCAAAAATGGCTGAAATTATAGGTTCAGCGTTGGGTTAGGGATGAATGGAAGGGCCATAGGAGTCATTAGTCTTGATTCTGTTTCTGACTTCTTCTGCCTGCAATTGCCTGTACTTACAGTAGTCCCCGGCGTGCCTGGCCAGCTCTTAAGACCCTAACATCTTCAGGAATACAGGAGCAGACAGAGGCGTAGAGAGATTAACTCAGTCTTTAAGAAATTGAGCTACCATGAAGCCTCACACTCCACCTGACACTGTGGAAAATACATGGCTCAAATTGGGCCAGTTAAATATGTCTTTCGAGACCGTGGAATTTTGAGTAGAGAATGTGGTATCCTTTGGGCAAAGAATATTGAATATACCATCAACTGTCAAAAGGACAAATAGATCGATCCTGGAAGGAGTGCAGCCAGAATGTTCCTTGGAGACAGGATAATGAGACATTGCCTCACATGCTTTGGGAATTTTATCACTGAGGCTAGTCTCTGGAGAAGTGGACATCGCGGTTGTTAAAGAGTCAGCAAAAGAGCAAGACCCTCAACAAGATGGATTGACACAATGGCTACCAACAAGGGGCTTAAACACAGCATTGATTATGAGGATGGCACAGGGCCAGGCACTATTTTTTCTGATGTACACAGAATCACTAGGCGTTAGAAGCAACCTGAGGGCACTGCGCCCAAACAACAATTATATTCTTTCTAACTCCTATTACAAGCAAATGAAATGCTTATGGCTCACTGTGGGGGTTGAAGAGCTTGTTAATAATGCATACCAAGTATATTGCATCCTTGTGGGAGGTGGGATCATGTAAATAAGGTGTCTTGAGCCCTAATGTGTGTATTGGTCAGTTTTACCATCTTGCTAGGTTTAACATGAGTCACTCTAGAAGTGGAAAAAAGGACCTCAAACCCATCAAGAAGGAAGATCTGTGAGTAGAGGGCATCCTTTGGATGTAGGATATTTACACTGAGAACCTGCTCGACTGAGAAGACAGAGACAAAGCCGTAACACTGGAGACAGTCAGAGACAGCAAGAAACAGCAGAAGAGAAGAGGAAGGAGCAGGGGCGGCAGAACAAGGAGACCATTAAGAGGTTGTGCCTTGAGCAGGAGGTTTGCTGACTGCTTGGGGTGCCTCCTGTTACTCATTGCCAGAGCTAGAGAGCTTTGTAACATTTACCTCATCAGGGAGGAGGTTAAAGGACCAAGAGGCTGGACGACTGTGGAATCAGAAAGAGGTATTCTTATGGGCATGACTAAGAAGCTATATCATAATTAGTTTCTGATACTCAATTTTTAAAAAAATTTTTAAATTTTTTATATTACTCTGATTTATTCACGAAGTTTTTCACAAAAGATTTGTTCACATTGTTTTTCACAAAAGATCCCTCTTATTTCCTTCTCTGATCCTCAATTATAAGATGTTACTTCTCTAATAAACCCCCAAATTATGAGTGCTGTTTGTGAGTTCTAGGAGGCCATTAAAACAAATTATGGGACCAGCAAAGAAGTAGTGTGTGTTGGGAGGGATGGTTGGTGTCAGAAGTGATAAAAATGTTGGAAAGGGGAAGCATAGCTGACTTCTTTCTCAAAGGAATAGGCTTTGGGTTGATGTGGATGGTAAATCTCATTCTTCCTAATGAAGCTAGAGGAGGTTAGATCCCTCCAACATGCCACTGTTACAAATCAGCACAGAAATCATCACAGCAGATAATGCAGTTACAGTGCTCCATCCAGGAAGAAAGTCCTGTGATCTCTTGTTCTCATCCTCCACTTCCACCAACACCTTGAATGTTAACGCTTTCTTTGAGTCTGTGAGATACCCCATGGCCTTTGTAATGGTCCTTCCAGCACTTTGTACCCCTCCCCCCAACTTCCCCCCTTTTCCCCCCTTAAGTTAGCCAGAGAGCTGGTTTCTATGGTTTGTGGTCAAACGAGTCTTAATAGAGGCCATTCAAGGTCACACAGGAGGTGCAGTGAGAGGCAAATACCAGCAGAGGGGGATGTGGGCTCACTTTGGAGGGGTCTTTCCTCCTCCTCCACCCACAAGCCTTTTGAAAGACAGATGTCTGACAGTGGTAAACAGTCCTTGTTGTTGTTATGTGCCATCAAGTCGTTTGCGACTCATAGCGACCCTATGCACAACAGCTCTAAACCCTGCTCTATCCTGCGCCAACCGCACCGCCTCTGA
>NW_006399799.1:11261369-11268702 GCF_000299155.1 Elephantulus edwardii
CAATTGGTATACCATCTATTCCTGGGGCTTTATTTTTTGCTATTTCCTTCAAAGCAGCTTGAACTTCTTCCTTCATCACCATAGGCTCTTGCTCAAACAGTCCTTAGTGGTATTTTATTCTAGTAACAACAGAGACAATAACACAAGGAGATAGGGAAAGGCAAAATTAGGCCTTTGTTGCAATCACTACTACAACGGACACTAGACTCACTTTATAATCTTGGGCAAGTCTTTTAAAAACTTTTTATTGTGTTCTGAGTAAAAATTTATGGATAAAATTATTTTTCCACCAACATTCATACATTTTTAAAATGTTTTTTGTAATTTTATTATTTTTGTGTGTGTACTGTCAAATCAGATCTGACTGGTACAGGAGGAGATTGTCCCTCCTTCTCCAGGAGAGCATCTGGTGGATTCAAACCGTGTACCTGTGGGATTGCAGTGAGACTTCTTGCCACTAGGCCACCAGAGCTCCCCCCAACATTTATTTATACATTTTTTTAATGACATCAATTACAATTTCCACATTGTAACAGCAGTTTTTCCATTTCTTCCCTGTGATTCTTGTTTCCATTAAACCTTCCATCCTATCCCTCCCTGTCATCTTTGTTTTATTCCTAGTCAGATGTTGTTATGTTGTTACCCTTTTGATCATCTTGATTGTTCAAAGGAGTGAGTACCTCCTTGGTGTTGCTGTTCATCTTATAGGCCTGTATATGGTTTGACTGAAAGTTGAGGGACACAATTAGTTCCAGGTTTGAAGGAAGTCTTGTGGGGTGGGTGTGGAGGATGGGGTGATTCCCACCAAACTCTATTAGGTAAGCAAATCTGGCCATTTTTGTGCTTTTCAGTTTTGTTCCTCAATTTTCTCCCACTGTGTCCAGGACCCTCTGTGATGCATTTTAGAGAAGTTAGCAGTGGTCTTTGGGCACCATTCTACTTCTGCTGGTCTCAGGGTCATGGTGGTTGAGGTTCACAAGTCTAATTATTTCTATGCATCTTTGAATTTTTTTTTTTTACTCTTTGTTTCTGACAGGGAGAGACCAATATTTGCACCTTTTTTTTTGGCATATCTTACTAAACTTCTTTGGTTTCTTTTTTTCTAAAACTAAGTTAAAACTAAAAGAAACCAAACTTGTTACTGTTGAGTCAATTCCAACTCATAGTGACCCCATGTAGTACAGAATAGAAATAGTCCTTAGGTTTTTCTTGGCGGTCAACTTTACAAAAGCGGATCACTTCATTTTTCTTCTGAGGTGCCACTTGGTGGATTTGAACCATTAAGCTTTAGGTTAGCAGATCACAATCTATTTGAATCACCCAGGGAATCATAAAACTGGGATAAGAATAGAACTATCTCAGGTATCTGGATGCTGGCCAGGATGATACTTATGCATATAGATGGTACCTATGCCCAGAAATACTGGGGCCAGCCATCTGATGAAAACAGAAGACAAGACAGTCTCCTTTCTGGTGGGTAACTGGTGATAAGACTAAATTCTGAGATCCATTTTTACTCCATGTTTGAGTGTCTCTTGGGTAAGTAAGTAGGGAGGGTAAGAGAGGCTCATTATAAGCCTGATGCAAATCCCAACTGCACCTTGTACTCTGCCCCTGGTATCTGATGTAGGGGGTAAGGAATCATGCGAAAGCCAGGTGGTTTGATTCTCAGATTGAGATAACAGTTGGAGTTATGAACACACTCTAACTAGTCGTGTTTTCAGAGGCTGTAGATTGCCTAAGAGGAGATTGCCCGTCTTTCTCCAGTGGAATGCTGTTTTGTACCACCTGCTTTTGGGTTGCTATAGAAATTCTTTACCCACTAGGCCATCAGAGCGCTTATAGCTGGCATAAAAAGTGGAAGCTTCTTAGAGCCCAGAGTTAGGGTCTAGCTTCTTCCTGAGCCAAGATGGTGATTGGGGGCAATGTAATCTGCACTGGGGCTGAGGCTTCATTCAGTCAGCCCTGCTTATCTGGATGCAGACCCAGATTGCAGACTCTGGCTGTTGCTTTGGGAGTCCAGCCTTGCTAAGTGTGATTGCAAAACCGAGAGCCGAGAGCCTAGAGCCAGGGAGGCAACCTCACAGCATCGCGGTACAGGGAAGTGGAAACAGAAGTGACCTGAGACTATTTTCTGCTTTCTCCTAATTGCTCAAAATCAGAATTTTAGGGATGGCTCCCGAGAATCTGCATTTTGTGTACAATGAAGTTGGAGAACTACTGACCCATCCATGTTATTTGTCTTAAATTCAGAGAAACCAGCGGACCAAGGGAGAGAAGTAAAAGCAGGTTACTGGATGAGGTTGGTGAGGCCTGTGGGTTTGATGTGAGAGGATTTGGGTGGTGAAGGACGGACCTCCCCAGAATAAAACACACGTGAAAAGGACAGGACACTGGATTTGACTGTAGAAGGGGATGTTGTTCCTGTTGAAAAAGAACAGTAGCAACAGCAGCAATAACAAAACACTCATAGTTTGAATGCTGAAAGGAGAGTATGTAGGTGGGGAGAGATGTCTGACTACATAGATTCAGTTCTGCCGCCCTCCTGCCTTGGTGGCTTAACTGGGTAGCTAAATCCTTAATCTTTAAGGGTGTGTACCCTGAAGGTTGTGACAGCCGATAAAATACTGAAATGCTAACATATTAATTGGCACATTGTAAATAGTAACTGCACTGAATAGTAAGATTAATTATTTATAAAATAGGAATTTTAATATAAACGCATTGCTTTGGAGGATACCGTCAGGAACTTTGATAAATGGGCCTCCTAAAATAGCGACTTCTGAGAAACATTAGCAGCGCTGTCTGCTCGCCCGCCCACGTCAGACAGCGCACGCTGCCTCACCCGTTCTTTATGAAGCACTCTGTGCTTTACAAGAGCCATCGGTTTATCTTTATTCTCAGATTACTCACTTGCTAGTGCCTCTAAATAGTTTAGCCTTTACTTTGATTTTTTATTGTTTGCGTGTTGTAGTACTTGTGCAAATAGTAAGCATTCAAGGTTTTGTTTTCTTTAGAGATCTAAAACATATAGAGAAAGCTCAAAAATAAAACATCCAGGAAAAACGGACAACATGTTTGGATAAGTGCGCCTTTTAAATATCCTAGATGAAAGTCTTCTGAATCTGGGCGATGAATGGAAAAGAAAAAACGATATTGTTAAGGAATAAACCCAAAATCAAAACAAAAGCCCCAAAACCTTACTAGCATCTTAGTTACTCTAGAACAGAATAGAACTGTCTGGTAAGGTTTCCAAGGCTGTAATCTGTATAGAAACAGAGTGCTTCATCCAAGCAGATATATGCACACCCATGTTTATTGCAGCTTTGTTCACAATAGCAAGGAGTTGGAAACAACCTAAGTGCCCATCAACAAACGAATGGCTAGAGAAGCTGTGGTATATTCGCACAATGGAATACTATGCTGCATTAAAAAATAAGGAACTCATGCAATATTATTCAAAATGGTTGACTCTGGAGAACATTATGCTGAGTGAAATATCCCAGTCACAAAAGGACAAATATTACATGATGCCACTGTTGTAGAATGGGACTGTCCTTGGGGCTGGGGAGAGACTGAGTAAGATGGGTTCAATAATGTATACTGCACTGAAACAGAGGAGGGAGAGAACCGTCTAAAAGAGAGATATAACTGGGTATTTCTGTCATCACAGGAGACTAGAGCGAGGGCTGCATGGTGGAGGGGACCTGGGGGAGGGTTTGTAAAACAATGAAAGAATCTTTTCTTTCACTTTTCCATAATTTTTGGACTCATGTACTTATAACTTGTTAGTCAAATTTGTGCCTTCTAGGTTGCAACACCCCCATGATACATCTTCAAGGATATGAACATGTACGACCAAGCACAATCAATAAGAGTGCATCTAAATTCCAAAATCAATCTCCATAATAGTCTATGTGTTTCCTACTGCCAAAGGGGCCCTTTAGAGTAGTGAGAGAAGATCTTCACCCTGAAACCCACAGCGTCCCTTTTCAGCAGGAAGTAGCTAAGAGAATACGCCATCCCCTTTTCCTTATGACTCAGGGTGAAGTCTCTCTCAGGGAGGAGTGATAGGGAATGGCAAAGGACACACTGACAACGAAGATTAATCAGAACTGGCTTTGACAAGCACTGTGGCATTTGGACAAGAACAAACTGGGAGGAGGGTAGAGAGAATAGTGCAACAATGAATGAGTGGAAGCCCAAAATCTCTGTAAATGTTTATGAAAATTAATAAAATATAATTATAGAAAGAAAAAAAAAAAGAAACAGAGTGCTTCATCTCTTTCCCTAGGAGCTGCTGGTTCTTGGAACCACTGACCTTTCTGTTAGCAGCCTTCGACACAGTGCCACCAGACCTCATTTAGTAAACAGTGGTAACCCTTACTCTGTGTAAAAAGAATAACATTCTCACCACTGTTATAAAGCAGGTCTAACATGGGGGATTGGGAGGAGAATAGGATAAGAACGGATAGATAATGACCATTGCATTGGAACAGATGAAAGAAGGAACTGTTTGAAAGGAATGTATGATTAGGCATTATACATAAGACAACAGACCAGAATTAGAGATACATCATTGCAAAGAGGGCTGGGGAGGAGGCGGTGTTAGGTAAATTGTGCTACAATGAATATTTTTTTTTTAAAACGTGAACTGTAGGAGGGTGAGAAGAGGGGGTAAAATGTACAACATTGAATGAGTGAAAATCTAACTTCTCTGTAAACATTCATTACAATCACAATTGAAATAATGTTTTTTAAAAAGGAATAACATTCTGATGCTATAGAGAATCAGCTCATAAAACTTTTTAAAAAGCACTGTATTTTGGGAATAAAAACCAGATGTAGTATTTCAACAAATATTACAAATAGATTATTGCTAGTGAAGTAAACAGACTTCAACTTCTCTTATCACCATTGGCTCTGATCATATGAAACTTCCTGAAATATTTCAGTGTTGATCAATTCCTTTTGGCATAGTGAACTCTGTATTCCCTCCGTCTTCTTGTGATGCTTCCTAGTGATGAGGGAAGAAGTCCAAGCTGTATTGAAAGCATTGGCAATAAACAAGGCCCCAGGAATTGATGGATACCAGTTGGCATATTCCAACTAACAGATTCAGCCCTGCACAGCTCACCAGTCTGTGCCAGGATTTGGAAGACAGCTACCTGGCCACCTGACTGGAAAAGATCCATACTTGTTCTCATTTCCAAGAAATGTGATCCAGTAGAATGTAGAAATTATTGAATAGTTAATATCACATAAAAGCAAATTGTGCTGAAGATGATCCAGAATGTCTAGAATATTACATTTCGAGCTAACTGCCGGAAATTCAAGCTGGGTTTAGAAGGGGCTGTGCCATCAGGGATAGATCTTGGCTGAAAACAGGATACCGGAACAATGTCTACTTGTGTTTTACTGACTGCAAAAGCATTTGACTGTGTGAATTCTAACAAACCATGGTTTACATTGCAGAGAATGGAAATTCCAGAACACTTAATTGTGCTTATGTGAAACCTCTGGAGAAAAGATTGAGGCCAATGATTTCATTTTACTTGGATCCACGGTCAGTTTCCATGGAAACAATGGTCAAGAAATTATAGGATATACTGCAGTGAGCAAATCTGCTGCAAAAGGCCTCTTTAAAGTATTAAAGAACAAAGCTGTCATTTTGAGGATTAAAGTGCATCTGACACACCAGTGGTAATATCAGTAACTCGCTTAAGCATGAGAAAGCTACAAAATAAATAAGAAAGACTAAGGAATTGATGTCTTTTAATTGTAGTGTTGGTAAAGAATATGGAATGTATGATAAAAGGAGAATTGATGTCTTTGAGCTGTGGTGTTGGAGAAGAGTATTGAATATACCACGGACTGTTGGGAGAACAAACAGATTCATCCTGGAAAGGGTGAAGCCAGGTTACTCCTTGGAGGCAAGGATTCGGAAGCTCCTTCTGACATACTTTGGACATGCAGCAAGGTGGGATCAGGCCTTGGAGAGGGACTTCATGTTTGGGAGGGTGGAAGGACAGCGCAGGAGAGGAAGACCCTCGATGAGATGGATTGATTTCATCACTGGGGTAATGGAGACAGGCATGTTGGAGACAATAAGATTGGCAACAGATAGAGCAGGGTTTAGGGCTGTTGTACATAGAGTCGCTATGAGTCGCAGGTGACTCAATGGCACATAACAACAACAACAACATCATACTGTGGACTTCCAGAAGAATGAACAACTCTGCCTTGGAAGAAGTACTCAGGAATGGTTCTTATATTTGAAGATGGTCTCATGTACTTTGGGTACGTGATCAGGAGGGGACAGTCCCTGAAGAAGGACATCTTGCTGAGTAGAGCGAAAGTGAAAGGGGGAAGACCCTCAGTGAGGTGATTCACACAGTGGTTGCAGAAATAGTGAGGATGGTGCAACACCAGCAGAGTAGGTACGTGTGTTTGCTGAGGTGTGAACTGACCTGACCGGCACCTAAAAACATCACTATTGTTGTTGCTATGTACCATAGAGTCAGAACTCTGGCGGGTTTTCAAAGTCAGTTAATCATACAGGAGATTGCCCATCTTTCTCCCTCAGAGCAGATGATGGCCTCGAACGTGAGCCACCGGAGCTCACTAAAAACACCACTTGTTGTTATGTAACGTTGAGTCGGAACCGACCCATAGCTGACCCTCCAGTGAGTCAGTTAATCTCATGGAAGGAGACTGCCCATCCTTCTCCAATACTACCTCACAAATCAATCTGCACATGAGTATGCCCTTGATCTTTATTCTAGAACATATATGCAAAAGTTTTCTGGTTGCTTCATTCACAGTAAAATAATGTCTCAATAGTTCTAGAGTGTAAGATGAGGGCTAAAGGTCACAAATAACATAACCTGAAGCTACAGGATAAGTAGTGAGGACTGTACTCCAGTATGTAGAACAAATAGAGATATACATTATAACCAGTGATGTTGCTACCAGAGCAGATAACTACTGTTGTTTGTGGTGCCAAATCAAAGCCCTCTTTTAGGGGAGACAAAACGGTGTGAGATAGAACCACATTTTGGGGCTCCGAGAGATGTCTTGGTATTTTAGAGTAGAAGAATGAACTTTGAAATGGTTTTATCTTTTAGAAGGGAAAAAAACTTCCTCACTGACAGTTTTCAGAATTTCCCATGTTTTTACCTACCATGTTACTATTACGACTTCTTTTCATGATAATCAATAATTAAGTTTTAAAAGTTACAAACGAATAGGTAGAGAAACTGTGGTATATTTGCACAATGGAATACTATGCTGCATTGAAAAACAAGGAACTCATGCAATATTATTCAAAATG
>NW_006399799.1:11269089-11272487 GCF_000299155.1 Elephantulus edwardii
GCAACGATGAATGAATGGAATTCCAAAATCTCTGTAGATGTTCATTGAAATGAAAAATAAATAATTTTTTTTTAAAAAAAGTTACCTTCCCATACCATCAGTCCTCACTGATCATGTCTGTCTGCTTGTCACGTATATTTTCTCTGCCTCCTGTTTCTCCTTAGTTTAATATCTTTGTTCAATTGCTGCTGTGAATCACAAAGGTTATGGTGGAGCTAAGAGAGCAGCAGGATAGGAGGGCAGTAGGTGCTACAATTCAGCAGCTAGGTGCTTCCCACCCACATTTTCAGAAGGCTCACTCTCCCGAGACATGTTTAGAGCGTTTACTAAACAGTTATTTGTCTTTTTATATACAGTTACTTGTCTTTTTATACAGAGGGAAACTGAACCCTGCCAGAATTTAAGTGACATTCCAGAGGTCTAGTTGTGTATATAGCTGGAGATGAACCCTGGCTCACTAAAGCCCTGGCCTGGCTATGGTTTAGGCCTATTGTAACTGAGCTTTGAGACCTGCAGAGACACTCAGGGAATTGCTGTTTTAGGCATAATCACTGCAGAACCTTGGCCAGCCCAAGAGGGATTAGGGTCTCCCTGCCACAGTCTGTGGGTGAGGGAAGTTTGGGGTGACTAGAGTTGAAGTAGACCAAACACTGGTGGATTTGAGGTGGAATATTTTTTGTGGGTAAAAAATAGGGGTAGCCACAAAACATTTTTTTTAAATGGCGATTAAACTTCATTAATTTGTTTGTTTGTTTATTTATTTATTTTACCACCAAAGAAATTGTCTTATTCACTTTGGGTTTCTCATTAGGGAATGGGGCACAGACTATCTGGCTTCTTCATGCTGACCAGGGGCATTGATGTGAAGGGGAAAAGGAACCCACCTCAATACCTGTAATAGTAGGTGGTCCTGGGTTGAGCTTCATGCCTTCTTGTTCAGTTAGAAGATATTTTCCTGACATTTACTACCCTCTGGACTATAAAGTGCTTGCCAACGTAGCCCAGTGGGGGTGGCTGGCTGAACCCTGAGGCTCCATCTTCCTTCGCTTCCTTAGCTCATAGTTATATTTCCCTTTTGTCTTTGGAACTGGATTTAGGGTTCAGGTCTGGAGCAAAACTCAGTGTTAAGGTTACTTGTAGGAAAAGGAGCAAACCCATGTTCTTTCGAGAATCTTTGTCCTCTTGATGTTGAGCTTCAGTCCATATTGATGGCTGGCAGTCAACTCACAAAACATGTTTTGAAATCAAACAATGGAACACAACTTAAATATTGGCGTCATGTAATATATGAATCACCTAGAGATAGTGCTGGGCCTTCCTCCTCATTTGCAGTCTTTGAGTGAGTAGGTTTGGGGTGGAGCCTGAGGGAGTACGTGGGTCAGATTTGGTGTTTGTTCCTATTTTAGTCCCTTAAATTTAACCTGAAAGAGGAAGACTTGAAGCACTTCTTGCAGAAGATCAAGGAATGTAGTCTTCAATTTAGATTGCATCTCAATGTCAAGAAAACAAAGATTTCTACCACTGGACTAATAGGCAACATCATGATGGGTGGAAACGAGATTGAAACAGTTAACAATGTCATCTTACTGGGATCCACAATTAACACTCTTGGTACCAGCAGTGAGGAAATAAGGAGACACATTGCACTGGGAAAATCTGCAGTTAGCGACATCTCCAAATTATTGAGGAGTAATGATGTCAGTTTGAGGACTAAGGTGCATCCAGTACAGGCCATGGTCATCCTGATCACTTGCTATGCATTTGGACAATGAATAAGGATGACAGAAGAAGAAATGATGCCTTTGAGCTGTGGTGTTGGAGAAGAGCACTGGACATCCCATGGGTGGCTAAAAGAACAGTTATGTCTTGAGAGTAGAGTGTTCTTTGGAGGCAAGAATGATGAGGCTTTGCCTCACATACTTTGGGTTTGTTGCTAGGAGGAGCTATTCCTTGGAGAGAGACATGATGCTGGGAAGAGTGGACAATTGGTGAGTTAGAGAAAGACCTTCAACCAAGTGGATTGACACGGTGACTGCTGCAACAGGGTCTAGTGTGTTAGGAAGTGTGAGGATGGCACAGGATATAACAGGGAGATCTATTGTTCATAGGGTTGCTATGAGTCATACTCGACTCTACAGCACCTAACATCATCAACTTAACCTTGCCTCCTCCAGTGTACTGCCAAAGAGGATGGTTTTCCTTTTCAGTGTAGCGTGATCAGGAGACTTGAGTTCCCACGGGTAGCATCTTCCCACATTCCATTCCCTGAGGCCAAATCCCTCCTTTACCCTCCACTGAGCCTAGAAATAATAAGGGCCTAGGAGCTGGTGCAAAGAAGCTTGCTTTCATGCTGGTTTAGCCTCTTTTGGTACAGAGTTTAACAAGCTAAGTGTTCTCTGTGGCAAGTGCATGAAAAAGATGTCTTACCCTTTTCTGAAAGAACTAAATATATTCCTTCTCTTGAATCATTACTATTGTTAGATGCTGAATGAAAAGGAAAAGAAAATAAAAAGACTGCTAACACATTATTCTTTCAAATGTTTATTCTCTGAATGATTTTCCCTAGTTCCAAAAGATCTCTCCTGACTTTTTAGCAGCTTCAAGTGTATGTGCCTCAATTATCTTGTGTTCCAGTGTCACTCTTTGTTTTCCAAGGCCCAGGTAATAGTCCCAAAGCAGAGAAGATGAGGGATATGGCTTCTTCATTGAGAGGTACAAATTGGGAAGAAAATCAAGGTCCCTGTGTCCAAGGTAGAAACATGGGGCCTAGAATTTTGTGTTAAGTCTCTGCCTTCAGATCTGAAAAGTTCTGTTAACTTTTAGTTAACTTTTGGCTGTGATGTTTTAGCTGAGGGTCCAGTTGCTGCCATGTGCACCCGTCTGCTTGATCCATGGTCATCTCAGCTCCTGACCAGAGCACAATCTCTCATCCCCCAACAATTGTATTACTTTACTTGGAGTTTCTATCCTGTGAGTGCTCTCAGCCATTCAGACAACACATTTCAATGTTAGTGGCCATCCCTTCTTTTCTATAATCCTCGTGTTCACTGATTTTCCTCAAGTCCTCCTGCCCCAACCTCCTTGGAGCAGTTATTATTAATGCCTCTAGTGGTAAGAAGAATGTCTATCTGTGTTTCATTGATTATGCAAAGGTATTTGACTGTGTGGATCATAACAAACAGTGGCTGACTCTGAGAAGAATGAGAACCCCAGAACATTTAATCGTGCTAATGTGAAACCTATACTTGGACCAAGAGTCAGTCATCAGAACAGAGCAGGGCAGCACTGCATGGTTCAAAATTGGGAAGGGTATACACCAGGGATGTGTCCTATCTCCATACCTTTTCAACCTGTATGCAGAGCAGATTATCTGAGAGGCTGGGCTCTATGAGGAGAAG
>NW_006399799.1:11273417-11279022 GCF_000299155.1 Elephantulus edwardii
GAAGGTAAGCTATGAGTTGTTTCTGACTCAATGGCACACAAAAACAAGAAAGTGAAAACTATACCTAGATCAAGAAGCAGTTGTGCAAACTGAGTAAGAGATCAGTGTTGTTGTTGTTATGTGCCGTTGAGTTGCCTGCAACTCATAGTGACCCTATGTGCAACAGCTCTGAAGCCTGCCCTGTCTTGAGCCATCTCACTAACTCTGATACACCTACTCCCTTTCTCCTAGTTATTGTATCAATCCATCTCATCGAGGAAGACCTGCAATGAGGTGGATTGACTCAATGGCTGAAGCTATGGAATCAAGTATATCAGAAATTATAAGGATGACACAAGATGGGACAGGGTTCAGATCTGTTTATAGAATCGCTGTAAATTGTACTCGCTTGGTGACACTTAACAACAATATGAAATCAACAGAGAAGTAAATGTGAGATCAATAGGTGCTCATAAATTATTAGTTCAAAGTCCTGAACTCACATGGCATTTGTGCCATTCATTCAGACTGGCAATTATGATATATACAAAGAAACGTATTGGGTGATTAAAACTTATACTTAATGGAGATTCATCTACTGCACAATGAGACCGGCTAGTCTCTGCTCATCAAAGTCTAGGTTCTCATCTGGGAGAAATTGTGAGTAAAGGAGTGAAATAATCTAGAGGCATTTTTACTCACATATCCAGTGAGTTGTGGTGTTGGAATATTGACTATCTCATGGATAACCATATTCATGAAAACATGTAGGTCTGTCCTGGGTGCTCCTAGGAGGTAAGGATGATGAAAGTCCCTCTCACATAACTTTGGGCATGTTGGAGGGAGGGAGGGCTCAGTCTATGGAGAAGGAGAGCCTGCTTGGAAAAGTGGACAGCCAGTGACAGAGAAGAAGACCCTCAAAGAGATGGATTGACACAGTTACTCTAACAATGAGCTCCAGTGTGTCAGAGATGGTGAGGATAGCACAGGATGGGTCAGGGTTCAGAGACAATAGTTCACAGGGTTGCTATGAATCATACTTGATGGGAGAGGACATAACAATGATGTCAAAGACTGATGTTGAATGCCTATTATGGAAATTTGGTTATCTCATGTGACATTTTCTGAATAATGGTTACAATGCATGAGGTCATTTTATTGACATTTTGTTTAGAAAAAAAAGATGGTGTCCATTGTCTTTTTATCATCACATTTACAAACCATTCACAACTACATCCATCTCTCCCACCCATTATTTGCTATGATAAGGAGCAGTGTGCCTCTCCTGTCTCAAGGAAGTCTCTCCAGTGTTTGATCTCAAATTCTTTCTTCTTAGAGATCTCATTCCCATTATCTTCTCTCTTGCTTTGTCATTCTCTAGTAAATCATTCCCCTTGCATATAAACATGCTGTGGTAGGTCTTATTTTTTTAAAAAAAGATTCACTTCAAGTCCCTATGTTCACACCTAGCTATCTTCTTCCCCTACTGCAAACATTTAGAACAAGTCTTTATATCCAATGTCTTAATTTCTTCACTTCCCATTCTCTTTTTATACCACTCCAATTTGACTCTGTCCTTTACAAACCACTGAAACTTCTCTTGTCCAGCTTACAAATGTCCTCCACTTTATCAAAACAAATACTAATTTTCTGTTCCTTCTTGTATAATTCGTTCAACAATTTTTCACTCCTACTTTGTTCAGTTTGGTTTCTGTAATGCATCTTTTCTAACTCACTGGCCATCCCTTAGTTCCTTTGACAGACTCTCTATGTGAATATGTAATCCCCAAGCCAAACTTACTGTTGTCAATTCTTTACTGCTCATAGCAATTCCATACGACAGAGTAGAACTGTTCTATGGCTTCCAAGGCTTTAATCTTTATAGAAGGTAGCTGTGATGGGTTAATGATAAGGAATTGTGCTGCCAACCCAAAGGAGCATGGTTCAAATCCACCAGCTGCTGTATGGAAGAAAGATGGACCATCACCTTCTGTGTGGTTTACAGCTTCTGCCATCCAACTGGCTATGGTAAGTTCTTATTTGACACAACAACCACAACAATTTTTACAGAAGCACACTACCACATCTTTCTTCCACAGAGTGGATAGTGAGTTCAAACCATTGATCTTTAGGTTGCTGGTTGAACATTTAACCTCTGCACCAGCAGGACTCCTAGATAACTTCAAGCATCTTGAACAAGCCCAGATTAGAATTCTTGATGAACCTTTTCAAATCTGTTCCTCCCACAGGCATCCACATGCCAACAAAAGACACCACCATCCTTCAACAGTCCATGACAGCTACTAGCTACCATTCTTTTCACCTCCCTCTCTCTCACATACCTAAAGCTAACCAATTGATAAGTCAAGCCTAGATTCAAATCATATACAGGTAATACAGGTAATCCTTGATTTAGGATATATTAGAGCTATACTTAGGACCATCTGTTTTATTTTATTTTAGTAATATGTACCACATACAATGTTAACTATCCGTGTTCCTCTACTGTTCATAGGGTTTTCAGAGGCATGTTATTTAAGAAATAGATTTGCCACTGCTGCTTCCTAGTCTATCTCAATCTGGAAGCTCTACTAAAACCTGTCTGCCATGGGTAACCCTTGTGGCATTTTACACACCAGTAGCATAGCTTTCAGTATCACAGTAACCCACAAGTTATCTCAGTACAGCAATCTGAAAGATAAGTGCTGTACCAACTAGAACAATTTTCTCTCTAGAAACAATAAACTAACAATTTAATTTGTAACTCTAGTAGCAGAAAAGTCTTCAAGCCCAAGGGACCAAGGGACTTTTAATCACAAAGGCCCACCTGCTGGATCCTAACTGGTTTACAATGAATAAGGATGACAGAAGAAGAACTGATGCCTTTGAACTGCGGTGTTGGAGAAGTGTCACTGCCAGTCCACCGGCAACCTAACAGCGACAACCTGATGAGACTAAGCATGATGGAGACGACACTCTGGGAGAGGATCAGAGAGTCAATCCAGCTCAACTTTATTAGGGTAAGCACTGCGCTTATACACACAGGAAGACAGGATAGGGTGGGCTTATAGACGTGGGACATGTGGATTGGTCAGGAGAACCTCAGCTTCCTGGCGATCACTCCCAGCTCAACAGACACGACAGCCATCTTCCCAGGTGGTGAGCTTTCTCGAGCAGGTACAGCCAAACACAGGGGAGCTTTCTCTACCCCGTATTAAAGGCCATTGGGAGGCTTGTACCTGTCTGGTATTACTCGTGATCCGTCCTGGCCAGAGGCCTTCCCTTCCTCCCCAACATTCTGCAACAGAGAAGAGCACAAACACCCCATAGACTGCCAAAAGAACAATCAGAAAAGGTAGCCAGAGTGCTCTTGGAGGCAAAGATGTTTAGGGATGTTGCTAGGATGGACTGTGCCTTGGAGAGGGATATGATGCTCAGAAAGGTTGAGGTCGGTGAAGGAGAGGAAGACCCTCAACCAGTTGGATTGAAACAATGAGTTCTGCAGTACATTCTAATGTGTCAGGAAGTGTGGGGATTGCGCAGGATAGGATGGGGTTCAGATCTGTTGTTCATTGAGTTGCTATGGGTCATACTCAACTCAATGGCACCTAACAACAACAACAATGTTAATGTATCTAAGTTTGTGTGTATTATTTCCAACCCAAAAGACAAATAAAGATCCTCTTTATAAAGATACTGATAATTGTTGTTATGTGTCATTGAGTTAAAAACTCATAGTAACCTTAATAACAACAGATCAGAACCTTTCCCGGGCCTCACAATCTCCAATATCCAAGCCAATTGTTACAGTTACTGTGTCAGTCTATCTTGTTGAAGGTATTCCTCTATATCTCTGACCCTTCACCTTTCCAAATCTGATGTCTTGTTCTAAGGACTGGCCCCTTCTGACAACATGCCCAAAGTATAAGTTGAAGTTTCATTATCCTTGCCTCTAAGGTAACGCGAGCTGCACTTCCTCTAAGACAATGAATACTGATAATCCTGAAAAATAGAAGGCAACAATAATGAAGAAAAAATAATAACTGACAACTTAGAATCATTAGTAAGTAGGGAACTACTTGTAGATTAAAAATCAAAACCAAACTCAATGCTTTGAGGTCGGTTACACTCATAGCAATGCTGCATCTGGTTTCCAAGGCTGTAAATTTTAATGAGAAGAGATTGCCAATCTTTCTCCTGTGGAACCATTGATGGATTTGAACTGACAGAGATGTGTAACCTTTTGGTTAGCAGCACAACACACTAGGAACTATGGGATCAGAGCTCTTGACCTAAATATTGTTGCTGTTATGTACCATTGAGTCAGAACCAATTCATAGACGACCCTCGAGCAGATTTTCAAAGACTGTAAATTGCAGGAGAGGAGATTGCCTGTTTTCCTCTTTTAGAGCAGCTGGTGAATTTGAACTGCAAGTCCTTAACCAGTAGGCCACCAGAGTTCCCTTACATATATATATTGTTGTTATTAGGTGTCATTGAGTATGACTCATAGGGACACTATGAACAACAGATATGAACATTGTCCTGTCCTGGGCCATTCTCATCGTCTTGGACATACTTGACTCCATTGTTGAAGTCATTGAGTCTGTCCATCTAATTGATGATCTTCCTTTCTTTTGCTGACTCTCTACCTTTCCAAGCATGATATCTCTTTCCAAAAAATAGCCCTTCCTAACAACATGCCCAAAGTATGTGAGATGAAGCTTTGCCATCCTTGCTGCTAAGGAGCATTATGGCTGCACTTTCTCGGAGACATATCTGTTTGTTCTTTTGGCAGTCTGTGAGATATACAGTACTCTTCTCCATCATCACAACTCGAAAGCATCAATTATTTGTTATTTTTTATAATTGTCCAACTTTCAGATGAATTGAAAAGACCATGTACGTGGGAAACAGCCTTTTAAACAAATAATGTTGGCAAAATTGGAAAACTATCTGCAGAAGACTCAAGCAAGATCCACACCTCACTCACTACACAAAAACCAACTCTAGATCATGGACCTAGAACTAAAACCAAGGACTGTAAACTTCATTAAAGAAAAGCTTGGAAGAACTCTAGAAGTCCTAATCCACAACATCAACAGTCTTCCAAGCATCCTGAAAAATCTACAACCAGGAGAAGATAAAATAGATGAATGGGACCTTCTAAGAATTAAATCTCTATGCACATCCAAAAACTTCTCCAACAGGGTTAAAAGGGAAGCCTCAGACTGAGAAAAAGTATCTGGTAATGACATGTCTGATAAGGGACTTATATTTAGAATTTATAAAATACTTGAGCACCACAACAAGATAAAGGCAAACAATCCAATTGAAAAATGGGCACAGAATATGAACAGATACTTCACCATAGAAGACATTCAGATGGCCAACAAGCACATAAAAAAATGTTCAAAATCCCTAGCTCTAAGATTGATGTAAATCAAAGAACCATGCCATATCATCTCACCCCAGTAAGAATAGCAAAATTTAACAGAACAGCAAGCAACAAATGCTGGCTAGGTTGTGGAGAAACTGGAACCCTTATTCACTCTTGGTGGAAGTATAAAATGGTACAACCACTGTGGAAGGCAGTGTGGCATTTTCTCAAGAAGTTGCAAATAGA
>NW_006399799.1:11279809-11281129 GCF_000299155.1 Elephantulus edwardii
CTTTTGATTTCTTTACTGCTGGTACCAAGGGTATTGATTGTAGATTCCAGTAAGATTAAATTGTTGACAATCTCAATCTTTTATCCATCTATCATGTTGTTGCCTATTGGCTCCATGGA
This sequence comes from Elephantulus edwardii, assembly GCF_000299155.1. Taxonomy (NCBI): domain Eukaryota; kingdom Metazoa; phylum Chordata; class Mammalia; order Macroscelidea; family Macroscelididae; genus Elephantulus; species Elephantulus edwardii. Next base: position 11,279,929 of record NW_006399799.1, read on the forward strand.
TTTTTGTCTTCTCAGTGTTGAGATATATAATTCAAATTGAAGGCTGTAGTCATTAATCTTCTGCAACAAACATTTCAAGTCTTCCTCACTTTCAGCAAGCAAAGTTGTGTCATCTTTGTAACACAGGTTGTTGATGAGTCTTCCTCTGATCCTGATGCTACTTTCTTCTTCATGGAGTCCATTTTCTCAAATTATTTGCTCAGCATACAGATTGAATAGATATGTAATGAGGATACTGCCCTGACACACATCTTTCTTGGTTTTAAACCATGCACTGTTCTCTTGCTCTGTTCAGACAACAGCTTCTTGGTCTAGGTATGGGTTTTATGTGAGCCTAATTAGTTGTTCTGGGATTCCCTTGTATACTGCCGTCAATTAATTGCTCCCCATCTGTTTCCACTGGCTTGAACCACTATCATGAATGGCCGCAATGATCTTGGAATTGAGTTGTTCTTCACTAGTCTTTTTCCTGTGTAATCTATCCATCATACAGGGTGAGTTTTTTAAAAGCAAAAGTTCTCCTTTCAATCCCTCAACAAAACAAACTCTTCCGGGCCCCAGGACCTTTGCCCTCGTGCTCCCCCTTTTCAAGGATACACTTCTCTCTGCTCATTATGACTACTGCTCTCAGCTCATTACATGACTGGTTCTTTATTGTCTGTCAGGTCCAAACTTACCTTAACACCTCCCCAGGAACATGTATTGCCCTGTTTAAACTAGATTCTTCTTCTCTACTATTCTCTATCCTAACAATCTTTTAATTTTCAGTAAGATTTAGAATTGTATTTTTGTTTACTTATTTATATTGTTTGGGTGCCAGCTGATTTGATATGCCAGATTTAACTAACAGTGAGCTGTGGGCTGGAAGTCTCTTGGTTTACAATTAACCAGCACCTTGTGGGTGTGCCTGTATTTAAAAAAGTGGTAGGGCCCTCTGGCCTGTGGTCCTTGTGCCTAGTGTTAATTGATTTTGAGATGAACATTCTTTTAAGTGTTATAGCACTGGTCTGTCTATTTGCTGTACTGACGTAACTTGGGGTTGCTGTGATGCTGAATGCTGTGCCACAGGTGTGTCAAATGCAATAATAGTTACCCTTTGTGGACAGTGTTTGGTGGAGCTTCCAGATTGATTCAAGTTTGGAAGCAGGAATGGCATCCACTTCCTAAACCATCTGCCTCTGGAAATTCTGTGAACATAAAG
>NW_006399799.1:11281469-11282810 GCF_000299155.1 Elephantulus edwardii
TTGAAATGAAATTAAGGATAACAACTGTCAGGCATGTGAGCAGCTTCCCTTTTCCTCTGCCCCATTGGAGCAGCCAGTTGTTGTCTGGTTGATGTAGACTCATGGTAACTCCATGTGTGAAAGGCTGGCACTGTGCTCCATAAGGTTGTCAGTAGTTGGATTTTGGAAGTCGATCTCCATGACTTTTCTACGTAGGTACTTCTGGGTTTAGAAGCTCCAATTTACTGGTCAGCAGCCTGGGACATTAACCATTTGCACTACCCAGGGACTCCTGCCCTTACTGGAGACATTACTAATGACGGCCACACCTCTTCCCTCCTGTGGACAGCCAGTATACCCAGAGCCAAACCTCATTAATCGAAGTTGTCACGAAAGATGAAACCTCTTTGTCCTCCCTGACTGTTACCAGCTCTAGTGAGAAAATCAGACCTGTCCATTTGCCCTCACTCAAGACAGGGTTAACTGGTAACTGGGTTTGAGGTTTTCTTGGGACATGTCTGTTTTCTGTGAATAACTGCATCTGGATGGCTGTGTTCCACAAACACAAGGAGGAGTGTGGGTATTTCCCAGGCTGCCTGGAGCATAGAAGATAGCACTTTCATTGGAGTGTCAACTTTAGGAAGTTGCGCTGCTAACCCAAAGGCAGTGCCTGTCTGGTGGTTCAAATCCACCAGTGGCTCCGCAGGAGGAAGATGGGCAAATTATACCCTCCCAAGCACCCACTGGAGGGTCAGCTGTTAATCAGCTCTGATACGACGGGATTGCATTTGTTTGCTTGTTTCAGGGTGCAGGGAAGCTGGGAAAGAACCTGTAGCAGGCTCCATGGGGGGTTCTGAGGGAAGGACATTGGACTGAGGTCTGAAGAGACCCAGGACTCCCAGATGTCACTAGTGACGCTGGTTCAGACCTGAGAAATTTTTATCTCCAGCCCCACACCACCCCCAAGTCCAGACTGGATAAACTGCATCTCAGAGGTCTCACCATCTACATTGCTTTTCTTCCCTCCCCAATGCCCTCACCATGTGGCTATTACTTGACTGGACCGCTGATGTTATCTCCTCACTGGACCTCCCACTACTGCCCTTCGCTTATCCGCTCTCCACACAGAAGCCATTGAAACAATTCTGATGCATGGCGTGTCCCGATTGGTTTTCTGAGACTGTAACTCTTTCCTGGAGATTACCTCAGCTTTGTCCCATTGAACAGCTGGTAGATTTGACCTGTTAACTCTGATATAACAGCCCAACATGTAATGGACTATGCCACCAGGTGTCTTGAGAGAAGCTTTCAAAACCGAAGTCAGACCAAGCCACTTTTTTTTTTTGCCTTTTAATTTTTTTT
>NW_006399799.1:11298670-11317911 GCF_000299155.1 Elephantulus edwardii
ACAATAACAACAACAACAATTAACACAATGGAATACTATACAGCACTGGAAAATAAGGAACTCATAAAATATAACACAACGTGGATGGTCCTAGGGAACATTATACTGAATTAAATATTTCAGTCACCAAAGGACAAATACTGCATAACACCACTGTTATAAAACAGGACTGACATGGGGGTTGGGGGTAAACTAAGAAAAGAGAGGATAACTATTAAACACTGCGTTGGAACAGATGAAGGTAAGAACTGTTTAAAAGGAAAATATGGAAATAATTAAACAAAAACAAAAACATTTTAAAAAGAAAAGGAATATATATGATTAGGCATTATTTGTTTGATAACAGACCAGAATAAGAGGTGAAAAGACAAGTGGACTGGGAGAGAGGTGGGGAGGGGATAAGGAATAATGAAAGTGTGTGTGTGTGTGTGTGTGTGTGTGTGCGCGCGTGCGTGCGCGTATTTAAAACAAACTGGAAGTGTAGGGAGGAAAATGTGAAACAATGAATGAAAATCTAACTTTTCTGTAAACTTTCATTAAAATCACAGTTAAAAATTAAAAAATGGACAAAACAAAAAAGAGATGGACATAGAAGATTTTGAAAAATATAAGACAGAATAGAAACAATTGGAAAATTAAAAGCCTTCTAAAAACAGCATATTGAAATTCAGAATATTAAGACTAAAACTTAAGACATAAGTAACACATTGGAAGGATAAAAAAAGCAGAATTGAAGAAGTAGAATACAGACTTAGTGAGATGGAAGACAAATTATTCAATGCTAATCTGTTAGAGGAACTGTTAGGGAAAAAGAAGGAAGAAAAATGAAGAAACCCAGTCATGTGGGACATGAATACATGGGATAACATCAAGAAGAATGATTTAGATGTGATTTGAATTTGAGAACAAGAAAAGAACAAAAAACATGGAGGAAATCTTTGGATATTTACTGGAAGGAAACTTTGCAAATACTAAGCAAAAGTATATTCCTAAAAGAAAAACACTAAGACATATCATAGTCAAACTTTCTGTAATTAAAGAAAGAATGCTGAAAGCAGCTCAGAAAAAACAAATAGTTACCTACTCAGTAGAACCAATAAGACAAAGCTCTGATTTCTCAGCAGAAACCATGTTAGATAAGAAGACATATTAAAAAAATAATAATAATAAAAAAAGAAGACATATAAAACTCTGGAAAAGGAAAATAATTGCTAACCCAGAATTCTATATCCAGAAAATGTGTCCATCAAATCTGATGGTGAAATTAGAACATTTCAAAATAGTTGAAAACCAGGGGGATTTATGAAAACGAGTAAAACAACAAATACTAACAAGAATTCTTTGGGTCAAGACTCAACAATAACAGACTACAAACTGCAGTTAAGATACATGACAATGTCATTTAAAAATGGACACAAAATCACAAGGTCACAAAGTTTGGTGGACAGAGGGAGGGGGTGAAGGAATTAGGAAAGATTCAGCGGGGACCTAAAAAAACAGGGTAATAGTGGGCATAGATCAATGGTGATTAATTTTATAAAACAATGTGAATAAAAAAAAAGATAACAACAACAACAACAAAACACAATGTGAATCAAGGAATAGATGAGGCATGGTGTACAGACTGAAACACAATGTATATAAATTATGTATATAAATCAATATAATATTTTTAAAAACTGACTCAGAAACAAAGATACAGAAAGTATAATAAACATATAACACTAAAAATAGAAACCAGAAATTGTTGTTGTTGTTGTTGTTATGTGCCGTCGAGTCGCTTGCGACTCATAGAGACCCTATGTACAACAGCCCTAAACTCTGCTCTGTCCTGTGCCAATCGCACTGTCTCTGACCTTCCCACCCCGATTATCCCAGTCACTGAAGCAATCCACCTACCTCATAGAGGGCCTTCCCCTCCTGTGCCGTCCCTCCACCCTCCCAAGCATGATGTCCTTCTCCAAGGACCAGTCTCTTCTCACAACATATCCAAAGTATGTTAGATGGAGCCTCAGAATCCTTGCCTCCAAGGAACCACCTGGTTTAACCCTTTTCAGGATGGATCTGTTTGTTTTCCTAGCAGTCCATGGTACCCTCAATACTCTTCTCCAGCACCACAGCTCAACGGCATCAATTCTCCTTCTATCCTCCTTGGTCATTGTCCAACTCTCTGATGCATAACAAGTGATTGTGAAGACCATGGCCTGTATCAAACGCACCTTAGTCTCCAGAGAGACACCATTGCTCTTTAGTACTTTGGAGAGGTCCCTAACAGCAGATTTTCCCATGGCAATGCGCCTTTTAATTTCCTGGCTACTGGTGCCAAGAGTGTTGACTGTGGAGCCAAGCAAACTAGAACTGTGTGCAATCTCAATCTCTTCACCATCCATCCTGATGCTGCCAATTGGTCCAGTGGTGAGAATCTTTGTCTTCTTGACATTGAGCCTCAATCCATATTGGAGGCTGCAGTCCTTGACCCTCTGCAGCAGGTGCTTCAGGTCCTCTTCAGTTTCAGCAAGCAGGGTTGTGTCATCTGCATAACGCAGATTGTTGATAAATCGTCCCCCAATCTTGACCCCACATTTCTCCTCATAGAGCCCAGCCTCCTGGATAATCTGTTCTGCATATAGGTTGAAAAGGTAGAAACCAGAAATATGAATCTGTAAATAAGGACAAAAACCTGGTCTAGTGGCAAGAAGCTGTGCTGCAATCCCAAAGGCATTGGTTAGAGGCCACCAGCTGCTCCATGGGAGAAGGATGGGCAATCTCCTTCCATGCAATTAACTGCCTCTGAAAAGCCACTGGATGGTCAGCTATGGGTCAATTCTGAATCTATGGTACTCTACAACAACAGCAACAACATTGTAAAAAAGAAGAAATAAGACATAGTTCAGAACTTCTAAATAAATATTTCTATGACTTTGTAATAAATTGATTATATTGTTGTGTTGTTACACTGAGTCAACTACAATTCAAAATGACCCAATGAACAGCAGACATGAACCTGTCCTATCCCGTACCATTTTTATAATTTCTGATGTACTTGAATACATTGTTGTAATTCCTCTCTGGGTGTCCATACACATCTTACTCATGATCCTTCGGTTTTTACAATGATCTTAATGTAGTATTTGTTCGTATGTGCCTGAGTTAGTCCACTCAGTGTAATGCTCTTTAAGGTTGTCCCACGTTATGAAGTATTTTTCAAAATCATTACTCCTGAGTGCATAATATTTCAATTTCTCAATCCAGTCATTTGTTGATGGACATTTGGGCTGTTTCCATGTTCTTGTAGTTGTGAATAATGCTGTTAAGAACATCAATGTACAAGTCTCAGTTCTATTTTCCTTTAGGTATATTCCTAACAGATGATTAGCTGGGTCATATGGAGTTTTTATGTTCAGCTTTTTGAGGAAATTCTGAACTGTCTTTCAGAATAGCTATACCATTTTACAGTCCTACCAACATTGTATGAGAGTTCCAATCTTTCCACATCCTCTTTGACACTTATCACTTACTCTCTGTTAAACTTTGCCAATGCAATTGGAGCAAAATGATATCTCATTGTGGTTTTTTATTTGCATCTGTCTTATTGCAAGTAATTTCTAGCATTTCTTCATGTGTCTGTTGGTCATCCAAATGTCTTTCTCTGTGAAAGGTCTTTCCATATCTTTTGCCCATTTTGTAATTGGGTTATCAGTCTTTTACTTGTGGAGTTCTTATAGTCTGCAAATTTTCATTATGAGACTCTTGTCTGAGATGGCATTGCCAAATGTCTTTTCCCAGTGAGTAGGTTATCTTTTCACCCTATTGAAAAAAGTATTGTTTCCCCCCTTGTTTTATTATTATTATTATTATTATTATTATTATGTTTCACACTTTCCTTCACTAACATTGTGTTTCATACAATCATTCCCATACATTGTGTTTTAGAAAATTATTCACTATTAAACCATGTTCACCATTATTACCCCGTCTTTTCAGGTCACATGGATAAAGTTTTTAATCTTTAGAAGGTCCCGTTCATTGATGTTATCCTCTCCAGGTTATGCATTTCTGGTTATGTTTTCCAGCCTCTTTATACCATGGGTTAGATCTTCTAAGTTTTATCTCATTGTGTCTCTTATGATCTTTATGTTTTGGGGCTTTACCTTGAGGTCTCTAGTCTACCTTGAGTTGATTTTTTTGGTACGGCATGAATTGTGGATCCTGCTTCAGCTTTCTGCAGGTGCAAGTCTAGTTTTCCAGCACCATTTGTTGAAGAGGTTGTCATTTCCCTGTTTGATAGGTCTTTATTTCCTTGTTGAATACCAGTTGACCCAAGATGCTGTTGTTGTGGTTATGTGCCGTCGAGCCACCTGCAACCCATAGTGACCCTGTGTACAACAGCCCTAAACCCTGTTCTGTCCCTGCCAATCTTATTGTCTCCGACATGCCCATCCCCATTACCCTAGTGACTGAATCAATCCATCTCATCGAACGTCTTCCTCTCCTGCGCTGTCCCTCCACCCTCCCAAGCATGATGTCCCTCTCCAAAGACTGATCTTGCTTTGTAACATGTCCAAAGTATGTCAGATGAAGTTCAGAATCCTTGCCTCCAAGGACCAGCCTGGCTTCACCCTCTCTAGGACGAACTTTTTTGTTCTCCTAGTAGTCCAATACCCTTCTCCAGCACCAAAGCTCAAAGGCATCAACTCTCCTTCTATCATCCCTAGTCATTGTCCAGCTCTTTGATGCATAGCAAGTTATGCAAAGACCATGGCCTGTATCAGGCACATTTTAGTTTCCAGACTGATAGCGTTGCTCTTCAGTACTCTGAAGAAGTCCCCGACAGCAGACTTTCCCAATGCAATTTATCTTTTCATTTCCTGACTCCTGGTACCAAGAGTATTGATTGTGGAGCCGAGCAAGCTGTAATTGTTAGCAGCCCAAATCTCTTCTCCTTCTATCATGGTATTGCCAGTTGGCTCAGTGGAGAGAATCTTTGTCTTCTTGATGTTGAACTTCAATACACATTGAAGACTACAGTCCTTGATTTTCTGCAGCAAGCATTTCAGGTCCTTTTCAGTTTCAGCAAGCCGGGTTGTATCATCTGAGTAACATAGGTTGTCGATGAGTCTTCCTTCAATCTTGATGCCACTTTCCTCCTCATATAGCCCAGCCTCCCAAATGAGCATATAGATTGTGCATATAGGTTGAAATGTATGGAGACAGGATGCATCCCTGATGTACTCCTTTTTTGATTTTGTACCATGCAATGCTTCCTTGCTCTGTTCTGAGGACTGCTTCCTGGTACAAGTATAGGTTTTGCATGAGCACAATCAAGTGTATTGGAATTCTCATTCTCCTCAAGGTTCGACACACTTTTCCTCTCCAAATATGTGTTTCTATTCATTGTTATATTCGACAGAGTGATGTCTGTGCCCTGGCCCCTGTCCTAAAGGAAAGAATGCCCAATTTAGCCAAGAGTGTGGAAATTGCAATTAATGTTATATAAACAAAATGTCTATAAATGAGTAAATGAAAAAGCAATATAATTTGTGAACTTTAGGTCAAATAAAAACAAATAAAGAAATAAACTGTTCCCCTGGATAATTACCCTGAACATGAAAGGATTAAATGCACAAGTCAAGGGGAAAATAGCAGAATGGATTAGGACACATGACTCATCAATATGCTATCTATTACACACACACATTAGACACAAAGATAGACTGAAAATAAAATCAAAGGGTAAGGAAAAAATAGATCGAGCAAATGGCAATTTAAAAAAGACCAGGAGTGACAATACTAATTTTATGATGACATAGACTTCCAGGCAAAACCCAATATTAGAAATAAGATGGGGATTTTATAATGATTAAAGGGTCAATTGAACAAGAAAACAAGTTGGAATCCTTTTACACCTTTTTAGTTTATCACATGATGGGGAATCATGATAAAACATCACATTCTTTGAGAAACACAAGTCATTTCATGATACACCACAATTAAAATAAATTTAAAAACCATTCCTAGCCAGTTGCTTGGTTGTCTAGGGTCAGAGGTAGCCTACAGACCTTTATAATCTGACAGCTTCCATTTATTGTTTTCCCACAATACATTGAACATTGGGAGTCCTAGGACTACATCTGCTCATTTACTACCATGTGGATAAACTCACAGGGTATCTGAAGCTTACTGGGAGCCTAAAGAGGTAGGACCAAGGTGAGGGTTGGCAAGGCTTACCATTGTACAGATTCAGGTGCAGAGCAGTGGGGAATGGGGTGGGGCAGTAAGATAACCACTTCCAAGAGCTGTTGGTGAGTGATCAGGTGCAGGTGCAAGGTGCATCTAGAGGAACTGACCTTGAGTGAGTCAAGATGCTTCTTTGAGCATCCTCTTCTAGGCTAGGATTCCAGATGGATTGCTTTGTCTGAAGACATAGTGATCATTCTGGACATCTTTTTCAATCTGCTGGTGGCCTGGTGGTAAGAAGCTACACTGCAATCTCGAAGGCACCTGGTTTGAATCACCTGCTCCGCAGCAGGTTGGGCAATCTCCTTTGAGATTTATTGCCTCTGAAACCTGCTGGAGGGTCAGCTATGGGTTGGTTCTGACTCAATGGCACAAAACAACAATAATAAGCTTCTATAGGAGCCGTTGCCTCATGGGCCTAATCTCAAAGAAGTGGTGTAGAATTTGGACACTTCATATTATAGCTCACCAAATACTGGTTTTTATCCATTTTTACACTCAACACAGTGATGTCTGAGCCCTGCCCCTGCCTTAAGGAAAGGAATATCCAACCTAGACAAGAGTTGTGGGACTCTCCTAAGTAGTAAGAGAGATAAAGTGCTGTGATGTGGTTGGACTGTGATGACATGGGCCTTGGCCCAGGAAGAAATGACATCCACACCTGGAGGGGAGAGGGCAAACTTCCCTGATGTGGTGACACTTAACCTGCATCTTAAAAGACAAGCTGGAGGAGGAGGGAGTGAGACAAGCCAGGGAGCCAAAATAGGGACAAGAGTGTTTTATGAAAGGGAACAACAATAGCAAAAGCCCATAGGTGTGAAGAGAAGTCATTTTATGGGAAACGTTAGGAATTGGGGAAGCAACTCAAAAGATACTGGGTTGTTGCTGCTGTGTACTCTCAAGTCAGAAATGACCCATAGCTGAACCTCTAGCAAGTTTTTAGAGGCAATAATTTGCACAGTTGGTGATTGCCCATCTTTCTCCTGTGGAGCTGCTGGTGGATTCAAACTGCATACCTTTGTGTTGACAGCACAATTCCTTTCCACCAGACATCCCTGGAGAAATTTAGTCAGAACTGACTCGTAGCTGGCCCTCCAATGAGTTTCCAGGGGCAGTAAATCTCAAGACAAGAAATTGCCCCTTTTTCTCCCACAGAGCAGCTGGTAGATTTGGATTGCCTTTGGGTTGGCAGTACAGCTCCTTACCACTAAGCCACCAGAGCTTCCTCTAAGGAGAGAGGGGTAGGGCTCATTATTGTTACATACACTGCAAAGGAATATCCAAAGGGCAGTGAAAACCTTTGAAGGTGTTTAAGCAGCGAATGAGTGGGTACAAATATGTTCTTTCCCACAATCATTCTATTTGGCTATATGGAAGTGAGAGCAAATTATAGGGCCAAGAAGGTCAGTTATGAAGCCCTTGCAGTAATCCAGGGACTAGAAGAGGGTATGAAAGAAGAATAATTAAGATAAGGTGCTTCATAAGTATGAGTGGAAAGTAGGTGAGAGAGGAGTATTTGTAAATTAAAAAGTCTCAGGAAATGTCAGTCCTCCTTCCCTTTCCCCTTGGCTAGGAGGTGGCAAGACTTCCTCAAGACTATGGAGGACGGTGGCCCAGAAGGCCTATGGCATCTTCACAGGTGGGATGACAGGGGAGGTGGACAACGACGTCCCTTTTATCCAATGCTGCTTTTATTCCTTTTAGACACCACAGGTATTCAGATTCCTCAGGACTATGAAACAAGGATTTTTTCAGTGTCTCTCAACTCTGGAAAAGGACAAATAAATTAAAGGCATATCACAGGGCATTCTAAATAAGGTTAATAGGAGCCCAGTTCTAATCTGTAACACATGAGCTTATCACAACAGCAAATGTTTGGTGTTTTGGTTACAGTAAAGTTCAGGAGGATGCCTCTAAGTAAGTTGGCATGACGGTGATCTTGATGCAAAAGGGATGTTCTAAGGCCGTGTGGTTGTGAGCTGTAATATACTCTGGAGAACATCACCATCTGTTGACTCTCAAGATAAGATAACATTTCTCAATAGACCAGTAGAATGGTAGCTTTTTCAACTACATTGAGATCTGGGTGTTGTTGCAAACCACCTGCTGGGTGCTCTACGACACCTGCTCCCTTCTTAGCTTCTGTTCTATTAATATTAAAGAGGGCAGCAGGAGGGCCCACCCTGAAAAGTGGGGCCTTAGCTCCTATTCACCTGGGGGAGATTTCCTTTAGTTGGTATCACAGTTACAGGTTAGTTTTCTGTTTTAGCCTTTGGTCATTTTTGAGATTAGAGTGTTGGACCTAGCTCTGTCATTAGTTTTGTGTTTGATTGTTAGCAAGGTTCTTGAATCTGCAGGCCTGGGTAACTTTATCTGCAAAAGTAAGAAAACAATGCTGCCTCTTTGAGAGTCAGTCGATTGACTCAGTTTCTGAATTCCATAATTTAATAAACAGTGTAATGCTTAGTGTTTAGTTAGTTCAGCATTTTCCTGAGGATGAAGACTGTGCATCTTTATCTACGTTTACAGTTCATGCTTTATGAGCAACTAGTGCTCAAAATGTATAGTTGGAATGAGGAATTAATAGGTTAAATGACTTCTTCTCGATTACAGGCTCTAAAGTGAGCAATGGAAAAGTTGTTCAAATTCTGCTCAATTAGAAGAGTTGAATATGTTTTGAAATGTTTAAACCAAGATTGATCAGAGAATGGAATTATTTTTCTTAAATAAGGACTGGATAGAAATTCCAGTTTCTAAATAGGGTGTGTTTCACTTTCCTTGTGACCATATGTTTCTTCCCATTGCCTCACATGGAAATGATGGGCTTTAATTTTTTTAAGTTTATCTGTTTATTTATAGAAAGCACCAAATAACAGTCAGACCTGATTTGACGGTTGTTGTTGTTGTTATGTGCCGTCGAGTCACTTGCAACTCATAGCGACACTATGTACAACAGCCCTAAACTCCGCTCTGTCCTGTGCCAATCGCACTGTCTCTGATACACCCATCCTGATTACCCCAGTCACTGAATCAATCCACCTCATAGGGGGCCTTCCCCTTCTGCGCTGTCCCTCCACCCTCCCAAGCATGATGTCCCACTCCAAGGACCGGTCCCTCCTTGCAACATGTCCAAAGTATGTTAGACAGAGCCTTGAAATCCTTGCCTCCAAGGAGCAGCATGGTTTATCCCTCTCCGGGATGAATCTGTTTGTTTTCTTGGCAGTCCATGGTACCCTCAATACTCTTCTCCAGCACCATAGCTCAAAGGCATCAATTCTCCTTCTATCCTTCCTAGTCATTGTCCAACTCTCTGATGCATAACAAGTGATTGCAAAGACCATGGCCTGTATCAGATGCACCTTAGTCTCCAAAGAGACACCATTGCTCTCCAGTACTTTGGAGTGGTCCCTAGCAGCAGACTTTCCCATGGCAATATGTCTTCTAATTTCCTGGCTACTGATGCCGAGAGTGTTGACTGTGGAGCCAAGTAAATTGAAGCTGTGAGCAATCTCAATCTCTTCACCATCCATCCTGATGTGACAGTACACACACACAAATAATAATTTTTTTTAAAAAAAGAAAAGCACCAAAGACTTGTTTTAGTCAAGTTTGAGTTGGCAGAGGTGAGAAAATGTCATGCTACCTTTCTTTAGTCTTTGACTTGTGTTACTGTGGTCACTGACAATAAAGGAAACTATTCATTCTCCTTGATTAGATTCCTGGATTGGATGCTAATAATTTCAGAGACCCAAGGCATACCATTTGAAGGGAAGCTTCCATCACTTGTACTGTGGAGTACGGGTAACGTCCTAAGCTTTCTGCTAGATCCTGCTACTCTTGTTCTCCAGGATTTAGGCAGTTGGTAATTACGTCTTATGCCCTTAACTAAATTAATAAAGAAGTTCTTAGGTGCCATTGAGTTGAGTATGACACATAGTGACCCTATGAGATTAAAACTTTGCACAATTCTGCATCATTTTCACATTCTCTATCAAAATCTCTAACCCTCAATGAATGAATAAGGAATATGGAAGAAGAATCAGTGCCTTTGAATTGTGATATTGGTTAAGAGCATTGAATATACCCTGTGCAGCCGAAAGAACTAGCAAGAGTCTGTCTCAGAGGACATGCCATCAAAGTGTTCCTTGGAGGCAAGGATGGTGAGCATCTTGTCTTTTTCCTTGGAAAAAGACATCATTCTGGGAAAGGCAGAGGGTCAGCAAAAGAGAGGATGACCCTCAAGGAGACACATTGACACAGTAATGGCAACAAAGATTTAGCATTTAGTTTGTGAGGATATATGGGGCAAGATTTCAATATGTTGTTCATAGGGTCCCTATAGTTTCAATTCATTTGGTGGTACCAAACAACAATAACAACAACATCACTGTTTCCTGTTTGGAAAGTTTTCTTCCAGCAAATATTCAACAATTTCCTCAGTGCTTATGTGTATGTGCGTTCCTGTTCTGGAATTTCAATCACACTTAACCACATAATAATCCTAATCTTCATCCTAACCCATTGTTGCAGTTGCAGGGTCAATCCAGCTCCTTAAGTTCAGAGAAGTAGCAGTGCTTTTACATTATGGTTTTGGGAAAGGGTATTGAATATACTATCAACTACTATAAGAACAAATACATTTGTGTTGGAAGTATGGAGGCAGAATGCCTCTTAGAAGTGAGATTCGCAAGATCCACACCTCACATCATGCACAAAAAACCAACTCAAAGTGGATCAAGGATCTATGATTAAAACCACAGACTATAAACTTATCAGAGAAAAGCTTGGAAGAATTCTTGAAGTCCTGATCCACAATATGAACATTATTTCAACCATCTTGAAAAACCTACAACCATGACAGAATGAAACAGATGAATGGGACCTTCTAAGAATCAAATCATAAAAATATACCAAAAACCTTCTCCAACATGGTAAAAGGGAAAGCCACAGACTGGGAAAAATATCTGATAATGATATATCTGATAAGGGACTCATAATTAAAATTTATAGAATGCTCCAACACCTCAGCAAGAAAAAGGTAAACAACCCAATCACAAAATGGGCACAGAATATGAATAGACACTTTACCAAAGAAGACATTCAGATGGCAAACAAACACATGAAAAAATGTTCAAAATCTCTAGCTCTAAGAGAGATGCAAATAAAATCAGCTATGAGGTATCATCTCACCCCAGTTACAGTGGCAAAATTCAACAGAGCAGCAAATAACAAATGCTGGTGAGGTTGTGGAGAGATTGGAAGCCTTATTCACTATTGATGGGAGTGTAAAATGGTGAAACCACCATGGAAGGTGGTTTGGCACTTTCTCTAAAAGTTGGAAATAGAAATATCATTTGACTCAGCAATTTCACTACTGGGAATATACACTAAAGAAACCAGAGCCATCACCCAAACAGATATATACACATCCAAGTTTATTACTGAGCTGTTGACAATAGCAAAGAGATTGAAGCAATCCAAGTGCCCATCAATAGATGAATAGATAAAAAAAATTATGGTATATCTACCCAATGGAATACTATGCAGCACAGGATAGCAAAGAACTCTTAAAACATTACACAATGTGGGTGACCCTTAAGGACATTATGCTGAGTAAAATATCTCAGTCACAAAAGGACAAATAATGCATAACTGTTGTAAAACAGAAATTACATGGGGGGTTGGGAGGAATCTAAGAAAAGAGGGGATAAATAATGAATACTGTATTGAAACAGATAAAAGAAAGAACGTTTTAAAAGGAATATAAGATTGGGCATTGTATGTACGACAGCAGACCAGAATAAGAGGTACATTGCAAAGAGGAGGAGGGGGAGGGAGGTAATTGTGCATCAGTGAATGAATAATTAAAAAAGTGAACTGGGCGAGGGGGCAAGAAGGAAGAGGGGGTAAAATGTGCAACAATGAATGATTGAAAATTTAACTTTCTGTAGACTTTTATTAAAATCACAATTAAAACAAAACTTTTGTTTAAAAAAAAAAAGAAGCGAGGCTGCTAAGACTTCATCTTACGTACTTTGGGCGTATTATCAGGAAGGGTCAGTTCTTAAAGAAGAACTCCATTCTTGGGATAAAGTAGAGGATCAGAAGACCCTCACTGAAATTGACTGACATGGTGGCTATGACAGTGGACTCAAGCGCAGCAATGATTGTGAGGTTGTACAGAAACATAGGTTTTTCTCTCTGCCGTACACATGTACGGTCTCAGCTTGGCTTCACATAGCAAGCAGGTGGCTGTGGCAGCAGTCATCAGCACGGTGTGGCTGAGAAGTCTTATTCTTACTGAAGTTGCTCCTTGATGATACATCAAGGTCTTTAGTCATATATTGGTTTTCTGAAGCTATAAAGTTAACAAGGTTGTGTTGGGAAACAAAGATTGTTGGGATGTGAAAATACTCACTGTGAAATGATAACTTATAAAATTAGTCTTTACTGAAATATCTTCTCTATTGAACACTAATGTATGTCATAGTCATTTGTTGCCCGGTTTTTCACTGGCTGCCTCATGTCTTGAATAATAGATTACAAACAATGCAAAGTGATTGCACAGTTCAATGACATATTTTGCAAAAGAGACCAGATTTCAAGAAGTGTTAGACCAATTTGCAACTGAAAGGAGAACATGATTAAGGATGATGGCAGAGTGTGCTTCCAAAGCAAATGGTTTAAATAGCCTGAAGAGGCTCTTGAGGAAAGTGATGAGCTTCGTTGGTATTTGTTCCCTCTTTGCTATCCTTATGATACGTCAAATATGAAGGAAAACTATATCATATCATATTGTTCATAGAATTTTGTTGGAAAAATTACTGTAGATTAATCAGCACCTATTAAGTCTTTGTTCTATAAATTAATGCACACATAATAAAACTAGAATTTTAACTCTGAGACACTGTGTTTTTAATATTATGTGTCAAGGTGGCCATGATCTTCTATATGATGTAACTATCTGATGTGTTGGAAATTCCAATTTCTCTGATGTTAAGTAGGCCTGATTAGAGGTGGTTCTGTAAAGATGTGACTATCCTTATATGATTAAGGGGACGTCTCCTTAGAGGTGTGGAATACATTAAATATATGTCTCTGGTAAAAAGCTGGAGAGCTTTCATCTGATCCTTCATCAGGCTATCTGGCTTACAGCTTCCAGACTTGAACCAGAGGCCTCATCAGTTTCCATAACCAGTTGTCTGCAACCCTGCCCTCTGTTGATGACCTTTGGACTTGTTGACCTCTGACACTGGTGGCCTGAGACCCTACCTGTCCACCAAGGACTTGGATTCATTAGCCTCTTAAGACACTTCTCTCTTGAAGTCTGACCTACAGACCTGGGATTTGTCAGCCTCTACAATCATGTGGCCCATTTCCTTAAAATATATAAATCTATCTGTCTATTTATGGAGCTCTGGTGGCTTAGTGGTAAGGAGTTGCACTGCCAACCCACAGACTCATGGTTTGAATCCACCAACTGTTCTGCTGGAGAAAGATGGGGCAGAGAGTCTCTTCCTATGCAGTTTGTTGTTGTTGTTGTTGTTATGTGCTGTCGAGTCACCTGCAACTCATAGCAGTCCTGAGTACAACAGCCCTAAAACCTGCTCCATTCTGTGCCAATCTTATTGTCTCTGACACATCTACCCCCATACCCAAGTCACTGAATAAATCCATCTCATCAAGGGTCTGGTCAGCTATGAATCGTTTCCCACTCAACTTCACATAACAATATCTATCTAAGCTTCATTGGTTTTCTTTTTCTAGAGAACCCAGCTAAAGGAAAAACCTGTTTTCATTATTTTTACTTTCTTTACAGTAAAGACTCCAATAAGCCTTTTCCTTTTACCCCTTCCCCATTTTTACAATGAAATTTTCATCACTTCCTTAAGTAGATTCACATTAAGTGACTTTCTCCTTGTTGCAAATAATGTTGAGTAGTGGGACTCTCCTTTCTTTCTTCTTTGTTCTCTGTTTACCCATTCACCGAACATTCCCCAGCTGTTGGTGCAAGATCACTTTTCACCCTTTTGAAGCTGATCTTGACTTTTGACAAAAATCCCCAGTCTTTGGAAATTGCGCTCTGACCTGCACCCCTTAGCCATTTTGGTACTGCAGTTTGTTGGTACTGAAAAAAACATGTGTGGTCCACAAGCTGCTCTGAGCAGATACAGAGCTTACTCTTACAGGCTGAGGATCAAGCAAGTCTCATAGGTGCTCACAGTAAATGAAAGGCTGTCCAATTCTCTTTGAAGCCAATAGAGGTGAAGTACTGAGTTTTCAATCTTCTAGGAATGAGGTCCAAGTAATACCACATTCTGTGATTCTAAGTAAACATGAATTCAGAGGGAACGTGATCCACTGTCCACCCAGTACAGGTACCTTCCTTTTAGGCCTTTTGTGTCAGGTTCTTCCTTCTTAAGACAATCTGCCTTCACACTTACTCTTCATTCTTGGTGAACCTTTGTGACCTCCACCTCCTCTCTAACTTGTGAACATTACTGTCCTTTGGGATTTCTTCTCTGACTAACAGCATCTCTCTCCACCTCCTCTCTGCTGAAGTTACCACAGTCCCTCTCTGATATCACAGTACCTCTGGTGCTGATGGCTTTTCTTCTCTTGCTGTTTCTTGTTCTGAGCCTCACACATTTTTGCCTGCGGGTCTCCTAGGCAGCTTGAAGTGGTCTAAATCTTCTCTAATCCTGTTCTTCTGTGTCCCCAGTCTTGGTTAATTTACCACCATCTGTTCAGATGCTATGCCTAACCAGAAATTTAGAAGTAAAGGGGGGAGGGGGGAGAAAGAAATAAAGAGAGTTCTTGTGGCCTAGTAGGTAAGGAATTGCACTGCCAATCCAAAGGCAGATGGTTCGAATCCACTAGCTGCTCTTTGAAACACAGATGGACAGTC
Source organism: Elephantulus edwardii (assembly GCF_000299155.1). Classification (NCBI taxonomy): domain Eukaryota; kingdom Metazoa; phylum Chordata; class Mammalia; order Macroscelidea; family Macroscelididae; genus Elephantulus; species Elephantulus edwardii. The sequence goes on from NW_006399799.1 coordinate 11,313,816, forward strand.
ACCTCCTGTGTAATTTACAGCCTCTGAAGACCTTCTGGAAGGCCAGTTATGAGTCAGTTCCAACTTAGAGAAATGGCCTTACTCTCAGTGGAGTCCCTTGAATCTGCCTTTTCATATCAAACTAGTACATTGTTGCACTCTGCTAAGATTATCTCTCTTAAATCTTCCTCAATTCCCTCTTCTGATTGTGCCATTGTCTCGACTCAAGCTCTGGTGTCTCATTTGGGTGATTCCAATAGCATCCTAGCTTGTTTTCTGATTTTGGTCTTAATCTCCTTCTTTCTTAAGGTAGCATGATCTTCCTGGAGCACAGATCCAGTTCTGGAACTCTCCTGATCAGATCTTTCAGTGGCTCCTTGTCCTCTGTTCTACAGGATAAAGTCCAAAAGGAGCTCTCCTGGCTCTTACCCTGTGCATCGCCTCAGTTTTATTTCCTACCTCTTATCACAGTCCTCACATGCTTAGTAATAGTAACGATAACATATGCATCTTTGCTTGTGCCCAGGCTATTCAAGTGCTTATTTGCCTTTCCTTTTTTAGACAATTTTCATAGAGCAGGACCCTTGTTATTATGTATCCTATTTACATATTAAAAAAACGAGGTGGCGCAATGTGGTTAAGACAGTGGACTTGGGAGAAAAGTCCTTTAGGTTTGAATCTCAGGCTTATTGTTTACCATCTTTGTGATCTAGAACAAGCTACTGAACTTCACTATATTTAGTCTTCCCATCTATGAAATGGCATACTAATGGCTAATATTAGAAGGAGGAGTGGCATCCACGTCCATAATAGCTTGCCTCCGGAAACCCTATGAACCTGGAGAGAGGATGAAAGGCACCCAAGCTTCGAGGACTCTCCTTTATAGGGTCACTATGAGTCGCCTGCAACTTGACAGCACTTAACAACAACAACAATGGCTAATAACTGTATATTGTATTGAAACAGATTAGGGAAAGAACAGATTAGAGGTGATATATGATTGAGTATTGTGGTTAACACAGGAATCCAGAATTAAGGTTGCATAGAGAAGTGTACTCGGGGTGGGGGTGGGGGGAAAGGGATGGGGGAATTGTATACTAATGAAGGAATTTTTTTTTCTTTTTCTTTTCGGAGAGGGGAGCGAACTGGGGGGGAGGGGTGGGCAGGGAGAAAAGTGCGGCAATGAATGAATGGAAATTCAAAACCTCTGTAAATGTTTATTAAAATTAATAAAAAAGGGAAAAACCCAAAACACACAATGGCTAATAAGAGGATTAAACGAACCAGTGCATATAAAATGTCAAGAATAGCCAATCGGCTGTATCCAGATGCTCCTGCATTTAGATGTCATTCCCTTGTGCCGTCTGGAGTCAAGGTTTTCCCTGGCTCAGTTCTTGTGCCCTTGACATTGTTTCTGACCCAAGGTGATTTGAGGCGTTTCAGATCATCCTTGGATCTAAAAGCAAATAAGGCAGAGCAGACATTTTTGAAACTTCATTGCTTTATGTTTTGTTTTTAAAGTAGTAGTGGTTTGGTTTAGTGACAAGTAAATACATGTTCATACTTTCTTAAAATATATACATACATATGTTCAACATCGAAGACAGTAAATTAAAAGCTTAAGTCTTTTTACCGCTTTGCTACTTGAGCTCACTTGGGAAGCATTGTTCTTATGTGTCCTTGAATCTGCTTTGACTCATATTGTTGTTGTTGTTATGTGCTGTCGAGTCGTAGATGACTTATAGTGACCCTATGAATGAAAGTCCTCAACATTTGTATAACTTTCTCTGTTTCTCCTAGTTCATAGTGTTTTCGGAGGCAAGCTATTACAGAAGTGGATGCCACTCCTGCTTCCAAGCTTATTTTAATCAGGGAGCACCACCAAACACTATTCACCATAGGTAACCATTATTGCATTTGACACATCAATGTCATAGTGTTCAGCATCACAGCAACCACGAGTTACCTCTGTACAGCAAATGGACAGACCAGTGCTATACCACCTAGAAGAATGTTTGACCAAAACCAATTAAAACCCAAGGAAATTTAAGAACCAAGGCAAGGTTCAAACTCCATGAGTTCCATCATTCCAGATTCCTCCATAATCAAGCATTTTCATTGGCTCTCACCATCCATAAATGCCAGTCCCCAATCTCCTCCTATTCTGATACCACATGTTTCTTCATATAGTCTAACTTCTTTAAGGATTTGTTCAGCATATAGACAGAATACACTTGAGGAAAGGATATGGTGTTAATGCGCATTTTCCTTGATTTTAATCCACTGTATATTCCTTTGCTCCATTTGTATAACAGCTTCTTGATTTAGGTATAGGTTTCATGTTGTTGTTGTTGATTATCATCGAGTGTGCACGACTCATAGTGACTCCAAAAACAAAAGATCTGAGGCTTTTTTATAAGTATCGTTTCTCCAAATTCATAGAGTTTCCAGAGGCATGTGGTTTAGAAAGTGGAGACCACTCCTCCTTCCCAACCTGTCTTAAAACTGGGAGCTTCACCAAACACTGTCTACCATGGGCAGTCATTACGGCTTTTGAGACCCCAATGGTAAAATGTTGAACATCACAGCAAACCCAGATTACCTCAGCACAGCAAATTGATAGAAGAGTTTTGTATGACTTAAAAGAATGTTCCTCCAAAATATACGCTTTGACTCATAGTGGCCCTATAAACAACAGAACAAAACACTGCCTTATTATTGCTTTCTTATTATTGCCCATTACAACCATTGCTATGCTTGAGCCTATTTTTGTAGGTACTATATTAATTCATCTTACTGAAGGTCATCTGTTTTTTTGCTGGCCCTTTACATGCTTTCTCCAGGAACTGGCCTCTCTTGCCAACATGTCCAGAGTTTGTGAGTGTATGTATGAGATGAACAAAGTCTTACCATTCTCACTTCTAAGGAACGTTCTCACTGTATTTTGCCCAAGACAGGTTTGTTTATTCTTCTGGGAGTCCATAGTGGATTCAGTAGTCTTTGTGGACATAATTTGAAAGCATCAGTTCTTTACTCTTCCTTACCCATTATCCAGTTTTTGCATGCATATGAGACTGTTGAAAATACCATGACATGAGTCTGGTGCCCCTTAGTCCTTACAGTGATATCCTTGCTCTTTAGCACTTTAAGAAGGTCCTTTACAATAGATTTGTCCACTAAAATAATGAATTTCATTTTTAACTCTTGCTTTCATGAATATTGACTATGGATCCAAGTAAAATAAAAGCTTTGACAATTTCTATCTTTCCCCCCTCATTTATCATGATATTCTTTATTGACCTCGTTGTGAAGACTTGCTTTCTTTATGTTGAGGTGTCATCCATATCAAATGCTATAGTCTTTGGCTCTCATCAGTAAGTGTTTCAATCCTCTTTATTTTCAGTAAGCAAGGTTGTATCATTACATGTTGTTGATGAGTTCTCCTCTCGTCCTGATAGGTCATTCTTCATAACAGAGTCCATCTTCTCTGATTATTTGCTTGGATGAATTATTCCGAAGTAATTGCTGTTGTTGTGACTCATAGCGATCATATGTACCACAGCTTTAAACCCTGCCCTATCCTGAGCCAATTTTACTGATTCTGACACGCCATTATCCAAGTCATGGTGTCAATCCATCTCATCTTGTTAATTAATAGTTTCCTGAATGTTGTTTGTTTTTTAAACTTTTATGGACTATAAAGAGCCCTGGTGTTAGAACATCTAAACACAGAAACTAAGCAAAAGGTTAGCTGTTCATACCCACCCATTTGCTACCTGGAAGAAAAACATGGTGTTCTCCTTCCCTAAAGATTACAGCCTAGGCAACCCTATGGGGCAGGTCAGCTCTGTCACATGGGTGTGACTCAGTGGCACATAGCATATTGACGATAAAATTCTAAATGCATTCTTCTATTCATTCTTTTCCTTTGTTCTTTGGGATTTCCATTCATTCATTGTTGCACTTTTCTCCCTGCCCACCCCTCCCCTCAACTGAGAAAGATGGAATAAATTATGTATACTGCATTGAAACAGATGAGAGAGAGAACTGTTTAAAAGGGATATGTTGTTGTTGTTGTTGTTGTTAGGTCGTAGACGACTCAAAGCAAACCTGTGAA
>NW_006399799.1:11318363-11322275 GCF_000299155.1 Elephantulus edwardii
TTCCAGGCTTGACTTAGTTGGGAAGCTCCAGCAAACACTGTCCACCATGGGTGCCCATTACCACGTTTGGCAAAAGGTATTTTTGTCATGATAAGAGTCCAGAACTAAGGCTGCATAGTGGAGTAGACTTGAGGGGAGGGATTGTATAACAATGAAAGAATTTTTCTTTTATTTGTTCTTCTTTTAATCTAAATATTCTCATTATAGACATACATGTTTATATCAGGCACAGTTTTCCAGAGAAGACAATCCCACAGGATAAAATAGAGATGCACTTATTTTTGAGGAATTGACATGCATAGTTGTAAGGGCTTACAAGTTCAAATTTATAGCACGCTGGAAACTTGCCAGAATTTCTTTCTTTTCAGGTAAATTTTGAATTTTACATTGGTTTTTGGTGAAAATGTACAGAGCAAATTAAGTTCCCATTTGATAATTTATTAACACATTGTTGAATGACTTTATGTACATTTTTCACATTGTATCAGTGATAACTATTTTCTGGTTGTTCGGTTTTCAATATTCTAGTTTTCCTGTACCCTTCTCTTCTCATGTTTGTTTTAGCATAAATTTTGACCTTTTGCTTTCATATAGATATGATCTTAGTAGAACGTTGCACTTATAAGTAATTTCTTTTATTTTGTGTGCCCCTTTGTGAGTCTGGACTAGGCAGGATTCCTCTGTTGCAGTCCTGAGAATGAATGTCTCTCTTCCTTACTTTGGGGAACGTTAAGTTTTGCTTTGATGGCCTTCTTGACTGGTTGATACCCATCTACCTTATGACAGGTAATCGTTACTCCAAAAGGCTACTGATTGTAAATTTCAATAACATCTGAATACCTTCAGGGAGCACTGTCGGTGTTCCCTGAATGGGAGCTGCTTTACTAATCTAAAGGCAACATCTCTCAGGCAATTCAAATCCATCTGCCAGTCTGCAGGAAAAGGATCAACAATCTCCTCCTGTGTAATTTACAGACTCTGAAAACACACTGGAAAGCCAGCTATAGGTCAGCTCCAATTCAGCAGCAGTGAGGAAGTTGAACACTTTCATAGCAGTATCTGGACTAGTTAGGAATTGACCAACTATCTCTGGACATCATAGTCTGATGAAAGAGAGGAAGTGAAAGAGATGAAGAGCCTCAACGAGGTGGATTGATAACAGACTGAGGCAGTGGGCTAAGTGTGTTGGGGGTGATGAGAATGTCAAAGGTAGGACAGTGTTTAACTCTGTTGTTGATAAAGTCACTGTAAGTCATATTCTACTCGATGGCACCTAACAACATTGTTGTTGTTGTTAAGTGCCGTTGAGTAGTAGGCAACTCATAGAGACCCTGTGAACAAAAGTCCTCAACACTTGTGTTACTTTCATTATTTCTCCAGGTTTATAGGGTTTCCGAAAGCAAGCTATTACAGGAGTCGATGCTACTCCTGCTTCCAAACCTGTTTTAATTGGGAAGCTCCATCAAACACTGTCCACCGTGGGGTAACCATTATCACATTGACACATCAATGTCATAGTGTTCAGCCTCACAGCAACCACAAGTTACCTCTGTACAGCAAGTGGACACACGAGGGCTATACGACCTTGAAGAATGTTTGAACAAAAACAATGAGAAACAGGCCCTCGGGCCCTTCAGTATTTTACCATTACTGCTGACTCTCAAGACAGATGTCCTAACCCTGCAGGCGTGGCCCGACATTTTTGTATTTTACTATTCCAGCAAGCCCAAATGCTGGTGACCTCTGGCCAGAGACCCTCAGTTCATCTGGCAAGTCTGCTCTGCTGACATCCACTTGTGGCAACAAGAAAGCCACAAACGCCAGAGCATTCCATCCTATCCTCTCTTCCGGAAGCAAGAGGTCCCTCCTGCTGACACTGTGGGAACAACAACATAGCCTAGCAAAATTGACCCCCATTAAACTATCACATAAAGAATTAATTCCACTAATAAGTGGAACTAAAAAAAGGATGATCAATGTAATCAATGTCCTTGCTTTTCATACAGAATAGCTGTTGAATTGATGTCTCTCTTGCTGTGTATATTCACAACTACTATAAAAAGCATGTTTGCCTGAAGAAGGAGAACATCATACTGTTGTTGTTGTTATGTGCCGTCAAGTCACTTGTGACTCAGAGCTCTAAACTCTACTCTGTCCTGTGCCAATTGCACAGTCTCCAATACACCCATCCTGATTACCCCAGTCACTGAATCAGTCCACCTCATAGAGGGTCTTCCCCTCCTGCGCTGTCCCTCCACCCTCCCAAGCATGATGTCCCTCTCCAAAGACTGGTCCCTCCTTACAACATGTCCAAAGTATGTCAGACAAAGCCTCAGAATCCTTGCCTCCAAGGAGCAGCCTAGTTTACCCTCTCCAAGATGAATCTGTTTGTTTTCTTGGCAGTCCATGGTACTTCAATACTCTTCTCCAGAACCATAGCTCAAAGGTATCAATTCCCCTTCCATCCTCCTTGGTCATTGTCCAACTCTCTGATGCATAACAAGTGATAGCAAAGACCTGTATCAGATGCATCTTAGTCTCCAGAGAGACACCATTGCTCTTCAGTACTTTGGAAAGGTCCCTAACAGCAGACTTTCCAATGGCAATATGACTTTTAGTTTCCTGGCTACTCGTACCAAGAGTGTTGACTGTTGAGCCAAACAAAGTGAAGCTGTGAACAATCTCAATCTCTTCACCATCCATCCTGAACATCATACTAGGAAAAGTAAAAACAGAAATCCTCTTTACTATCAAGTTGGAACCAATCCCTCTGCCCCTCCAACAGGTTTTCAGAAGCTATAAGTCATACAGGAGGAGCCTGCCTATCTTCCTCCTGTGGAACAGCTGGTACTTTTGCGTGGACATCACAATACTTTAACTATTAGGCCACCAGAGCTCCCTTTGTAAGGTAAAGAGTCAGTAAGAAAGAAGACCCTCGATGAGGTGGATTGACAGTGGCTGAAACACTGACAAACAGTAACAGTTGTGAAGACGGGCCAGGATGAGGCTCTTCTTCATGTTACTGCACAAAGGATGATGCGAGACAGAACAGTATAAATTCCAGGATATTAAAGAAACAATGTTAAGCATCTTGAACCATAAGAACAGAGTCAGGAAAAAAATTAGAAAAACAACATGTTAATCTAGTTGGAGGGTAAAATCAGCCTTATATTTCATAATTGCCAGCAAAAGTTAGGGCTATATGGGGAAAATGGATGTACTTCATACTTTACATGTAAACTAATACATCATTATGAATAGAGCTTTTTTTTAAGATTCAATACAGATTTTAGGTAAAAAAGTTTTCTGAAGAAGCCTCATGGACTTGGTGGTCATGACCAGGGTACTTCACTACCTTAGAGGAAGGGATAGTGAGACTTCCTTTCACACTGGGGGCAGAGGGTTGGGAAAGGGTGTCATGGCTTGGAAAAGTAGAGGGCCAGCAAAGGAGAGGAAGGCCTTCAATGAGGTGTATTAACACAGTGACCCCAATGCTGAGATTCAGCATGTCAAAGTCTGAGGCTTACGCACACAGAGTCACTGTGAGCCGGAGTGACTCTATGGCGTTTAACAACATATTCCCTGCTGGCAGCATGATATGATGAGGTGATATATCTTGAAAGTGGTTCAAATAGCCTAACCTAGTAAACCAATGGCATTAAACTAAGTTTTTGATGGAACATTAAACATGGGAACTCAGTATAGACTCCCGGGAGTAAAACAAAACAAAATAAAAAAAAACCACATCACAACAAGATAAAGGTAAATAATCCAATTGAAAAATGGGCACAGGATATGAACAGACACTTCACCATAAAAGACATTCAGATGGCCAACAAGCACATGAAGAAATGTTCAAAATCCCTAGCTCTAAGAGAGATGCAAATCAAAACAACTATGAGATATCATCTC